>NC_141781.1:4162645-4522379 GCF_054643075.1 Acanthaster planci
AAAGAATGAAAAAAGAAAGAGATTAATCTGGATGGAAAATCAGCAATTTGCTTGATGAAACCTAGAAATTCAAGACCCCCTTCCACTGTTTATGGTTTATCAGTTTGTTGCTAATGAGTGCTTTGCCCACCCCTGAAAAAATCTTGACGACATCCATGCTGTGGTGCAAATGACATGGAGCAGCTAAGCAAGAAAGATTGCTAAGCAATTTTATCCACGAAACGAAAATCAGATGAAAACCAGTCACACGCTGGGTTCATTGCAGAATATCTTGGCTGGTAACCCATCTTTGCGTAGCAATTATTGGAGGGGCTCAGAAAGTTGCTGTGTTCAGTGGCCTTATGAAACTCAAGCCTGGTTTTACAGTACCTTTAGGGTTTCAGGACTTGAGAAACTAACCACTCTTACTGTTCATGCAGTTTGATTTGATTTTAGAGTACACAGAGAATAGGCAATGGGGTGAAGGATTTGAGAGGATCCAGGAATAATCCTGGTTAATCATGTCCAGGGAGTTGAGGCTGATGTGAAGGTATTTTCTGTACTTGTAGGTGACCGCGTAGCCATTGAGCCTGGAGTGCCTTGTAGGATGTGCTCTTTCTGTAAGGGAGGTCGCTACAATCTTTGCCCTGATGTGATCTTCTGTGCCACTCCCCCGGTTGATGGCTCTCTACGTCGCTACTACTGCCATGCTGCTGATTTCTGCTATAAGTAAGCTTTCATCATCTCTGATCACATCGTTGTAAGAAGCTCACAAGTGAGTGGAATGTTCAAAAAGTAATCACTGGGTCGACCTAGGTCGTGCCTCCAATTTTGATGCTGATGTGTTGAATAACAAATGTACGTTTGCAAGTTGTGCATAGAGCTCTGACAAGTAACCTTCTGTTGGGAAAGAATGGCTTTAAATATAAGATAAAGGCTGTTTGCTTCACTGCTCGTAGCTTCCATATTTTGTCCAGAAATAATAATAATAATTTATTCATTTATAAAGCGCAAATTTCATATAGATATGTTCAAATGCACTGTACAATGAAGCCATTAAGTGTGGAACAATGAATACATTTAAACGTGGTTGAGCTGATGGCATACAAGGGCACTTCGGGCAGCGGCCAAACGACCCAACAGCAAAGGGGAGACAGTAAGAAGCAGTTACAGTTTTAGAGGTGGGAGGAAAACCCCAGAGGAATATTCTGGGTAAAACCCACAGAGTCAGGTAGGGACTGAAAACCCAATCCACATGTGGACCGGGGCCGGGAATGGAACCCGGGCCCGCAGAGGTGGAAGGCGAGGAAAGAACTACCTTGCCAACCTGACTCCCCTGACTGAAACTGGGACTGTCACAGCTGTGAAGGGCGCTGCACCCATCACCTCCCCCCTCTCTAAAAAGCTGAAAATGTTGGGGTGTCATCTTCAACATCTTGCATGCTTTAGTTGTTCAACTAGAAAGATTGCTTGAGCTGTTTTTCGATTCTAGAGATGGTCGAATGTTTCTCGCAGGCTCCCCGACCACGTTTCTCTGGAGGAAGGCGCCCTCTTGGAACCACTGTCTGTCGGAGTCCACGCCTGCCACAGGGCTGGTGTCCAGCTGGGGAGCAGCGTTCTTGTTCTGGGAGCAGGTGAGCATTCCTTGCAGTGTAGTTGGTCCTTCAGTAAATACCTCCAACTGAATTTTACTGTCTGAGTGCATTTAACCATCAGCCATGGTACTCTCTCCAAGTACCTATCTTCTCCAGGCAAAATCACAACAGTGAAAGTTCAGGTGTGCTTACAATAACTTAAGTCCAGCAGTGGCAAGTAAGGAGCATATTCAAGAAGAATTTCTTCTCAGTAGACATGGTACCTGAATGATTCTTGGGGCATGAAGAACCAGTTCAGTGTGAAGGAAGTCTCCCCTAGAAACTGAAGCAAGGAACAAAAGGAGATAATCTGCCTTGTGGCGATCTGTTGAAACATTTCGTCATCTGAAAATTCAGTGTGACTTCTTTCACTCTCAAAGTGAAAGACTAACTCCAGAATCCTCGAACTGAATTTGACTGGACCGCTCGCTGCTTTGTTTTTCCTCCATGACTCACCTGTGTAGGTCCCATCGGACTGCTCTCCCTTCTGACTGCCAAGGCCATGGGAGCAACTCACATTGCAATCACCGGTAATAAGAAATAAATTATTCATGTTCCATTTTGCCGAAACACTCTTTATTGCCCCGTACATAAATTTTATGTGTTCATGTTTTGGGTGGAGATGGGAGTTGTTGCTTATTCAGCTATGTATGCTTTTATTCTGGTGTGTAGAAACAATGTTATTCTTTTCAACCACAAAAATCAAAAGATGAAATGGAACTTGATGTTCAAGGTTGGAAGGAAAGAACTGTTGATAAAACACCACTACCTCACTGTTTGAAGATACCTTTTTCTCCATATGTTCTATGCCGATTACCCTAAATTTCTCGGCATTTTCACATTGATTTGTAGAGAAATTCAAATTAAAATCCCTAAAAGTCACTAAATGTTTATCTTTCATAAATTATACACACTTCTTACTTTAATAAGGTGGAATTCTGCGTTTTTAAAGATTTTTTTTGGAAAGTGAATTGGGACCTGATCACAACCAGTGATCTATCTACTCAAGTAAGAAACACACCCCATTTCCGGTGTTGGCTTCCACAATTGATAAACTTGGAAATAATTATCCACTGGCCCTTTGTTTCATCTATTTTGAGATCTTGACCAGGGTCGTCTGAACCTGGCTGTGAAGCTGGGAGCCAATCACGCACTGAAGGTGGACACTCGCGACGGTGAGGAGATGGCACGCAGAGTGGAGGAAGCTTTGGGATGTAAGCCAGATATCAGCATTGAGTGCAGCGGAGCCGAGCCCAGTATACAGACGGGTATCTATGTAAGTCCTCTTGCTCGTCTTCGTCTGCTTTGTGTTACTTGTATGGTTTCACGCCTAGGTATGAAGATGTTGCTGTAAAGTGTCTAGCTCAGGAACACAGAGGATTACATCTAATATTGCAGCCCCATGCAACAAATCTGTTTACACTCTCGGATTTCATCATTCATTGCCCATTATGCTGGAGTTCCTTTTTACCAACTAGGTAAGTGGACAAAGGTCCGAGAGAATTAGTGAAAAGCCTACCCAAACAAAAATTTCATCGGTGTTTCTTCTTTGTAGGCAACTAAATCAGGCGGTGTGCTTGTCCTAGTCGGTTTGGGCCCACCATCTGTCAACGTGCCGATGGTCAGTGCCGCTGTGAGGGAAGTGGACATCCGCGGCATCTTCAGATATGCCAACTGGTAAGTGACAGCTGATAGACAGAGTGATTTAGCAGTGTTGGCTTTGGGAATTCAACCCGCATGGAGCAAAAAAGAAAAGCAGAAGGGATACAGGAAGAGGTTTGCGTCCAATGCCTACAAATTTTAAAAACAGTAGAAAGGTTTACATTTTTTTTCCCGTCACAATCTTCCAATGTCCAATGATGTTGAACCTCACTTTTCCCTTTCCCATTTTTCAAGATGGAAGCTTATTCCACCTTTGGAATTGTCCTTTAAAGTTTTAGTGCAGATGAGCAGTCTCTTCCAATTTTTTCATGGAATCGAAGATCTAATACCTCTTTTCGGTCTGCTTACATCTCAGCTACCCTCTCGCCCTGGAGATGATCGCCTCAGGCAAGGTGGATGCCAAGCCACTGATAACCCATCACTTCCCCCTGGAGAAGACACTGGAGGCATTTGAGACGTCGCGGACGGGAGCAGGTGGAGCCATCAAGGTCATGATACACTGCGACCAGTAGGGAGACAGGGAATCACCATGGCAACAGTATGCAGAGTAACCAATCAAAATACTAAACAGCTATTGAAGGTGCTTTGTCACAGAACAATCTCCATATGGACATGATGTTTGATGATCAGTAAGATATTTAGTTACCTTAGCAACAAAATCCCAGATAACCAATCAAACTGGGGCAACCATTAAGTCCCCTAAACTCAGGCCAAACAAATGAACTGTAGTACTAGAACAAAATTTTGACCTGTCATAGTTATATTAACCACTTCGTACGGGGGAGTCCAGTACTGGAGACACATTGCACAGCCCACAAGGCCGGGGGTGCCCGAAATCGGAGCTCGCTTTTAAACAAAAAATAAAGTTTCTGGGCGTTTGTAGAAAAGTTCACTTGCTGTCAGTTATAAGATTGGGCCATCAGCAAAGGTAATTCCATCATTGCCTTGCAACAATGGGTTCACTGGACTGCAAAACTGGGCCTTTACTCACTTGGAAACAAAAGACCGAGCTGCTGGGACTTGCCATTGAAGGTTCGTACAGTAGCTGTCAGTGCTGGCCATTAGCAGAGGTAACCTGTCATTGAAATCCGGCTGTTATATCCAATATATCCAATATATATTCATATTTATATAATCCGTCATTGTTTTGAAACAGTATCATTGTTTGTCGCCAGTGCTAGCGGGATTATAAATGTGGACAAAAGCACTCGCTCCGGCCATTAGCGATACAATACCACTAAGCGCTTGGGGAATCTGGCCACATTGTGCAGTGTTCATTGTGCCCATGTGCTTGTTAAATGGCCCGGTTCAGCCTCATGGCCCATGTGCACTGCATAGCAACCCTGGCCGTCCAGCGTATCAACCCACTGGGCTAATTCCTGGAATAAAGAGGAAATTATGCAACACCGCATAATGGGGGCTCCTTACGGGGCCGCACGTGTGGCTGCAATACTCACACATCAGTGGAGGTTACCTGTCAGATTAGAATGGCCACAGGACAGTCATTCTTTTGGGTGAACATGTGAAGTAAATGAAGATATAAATGTTTGAAGAATTTTGAAAACAGAAAAAAAATCGAAAAGTGCCTGGTCGAGTAGCCTCAACATCAAAAAGTGCCCAGCAGGAAGTGGTTAACATCACTAATTTGGTGGAAGATGTCTCTGTTGGTTAATAAAGAGGCTTTTGGAAACATGGAAAATTCGTTGTCAAAAACTTTTTCCAAACTGTTCCAATGTAAAAAAGAGTAATTTTATAAAAGAAGTAATATGTTTTATGTGGTGGAGGACATAAGAGTTATCTCTGTTTTTGCTTCATTTGTTTTTACTTCAATAATTCATTTATGGGAATCTTTTCTGTTAAATGTTTTCTTAAAAATTCTCCTACCAAAAAACATAAAAATACTGGAAAATTGTATTCTCTAACAGTAGAAAAAAAATTTACTAATTGAAAATTTTGTCTTGGTGAATTATACTTCCGAAGTGTGCTTGACTGTGACTGTCCCACAGTTTTATTTTACACTGACTGTGAGAAAGGAAAACAGACTGCAATAAATACCGAGAAATTTTTGAAAGAATAGCTGTCCATTGGGAACATTTTTCTTGCTATACATGCATGTGCGTAACTTCAGCTGTGCTTGGTCGGTGATTCCAAAAATATTGGAGAAAAGCATTCTGGGACTGAGAAAAATTTGAAATTTTGTTTGGAAAGGCTCAAAATCTTTTGTGATTTCTCAAAAAACTTTGTGCATGATGTGCAAAGTAGGATATATATTCTGCACCTTCCATAAAATTTACTGCAAGCGTTTTTGCAAGAACTCTTTTTAAAAGAGGGTTTGGATAACATGAACAATAACGGAAGGAACTGAAATGACATACAAAGCAAGCAGGGATAATCGGCTTGAGTCCAGTACAAGCAAGCGATTCTGCAAAACATGCTCATTTAATTTATTTCTTTTTTCATTTGACATTTGACTCTAGACAAACTCGGTGACAGAAAATGTATATACCCACTCAAATTTGCCCAAACAAATCTTCAAACTAAGAGTTAATTGTTGATTGACGCTTGGAATTACATAAATATTCCTTCAGTTATGTTTTCTTTCTCTACCTAGGTCACAAAGTGAAAGAATTAGCAACAAAATACACAACATCTATTCCAGGGAGAATTTAAATTTCATTTTTGGAAGATTTACTGACAAAAAATGTTTGAATCAATCCACGTAACTCTAACACTGAATCATAAGCTTAAAGTAGCTGCCAGGAAAATGCACCAACAGCTGCTGTACACAGTGATAATTTTATAATTTATTTACAATATTATTTCACATCTAATTGCAAGATTAATAACTTATTTATAATTCAGTGCGCCACTTGAGTATTTCAACAGTGTGCACACGCCAAAAGGAGCATGCCACAAGTCAATCCGAGGACATGCAAGATACTTGCAAAAGATCTGCCTTACAAGCAGGCCACACCCTGAATCACAGAACAGAACACGTTTGAACTGACCATGGTTTTGGATGATCTGTTCTTGGCTTTTCGAAATACTGAACTTGCTCAGTCCAAGAAGTAGCAAACTAACTGTCATTTAGTTCCATTAACCCTAACACTCCTCAATCCTTCACCTGTTGGAGGAATGAGGACTGTTAGGGTTAATGAAACAATTTGCAGGTATCTAGAAAGGAAAATATATTCTTTACATAAGAGTAACAATGAATTACAAAATTTCATTTACCAAATTCAGTGCACCAGTCATGCACAAAGAGTAGATTAACATATCTTTCAGACAAATCCTATCCCTGTGGACTTTGCACTGATGGCCCAATTGTTCTGATGATAGTCACAAAGGTGGCTTCAAATTTAGTAATGTCAATACAGATAATCCAAACTGCCGAGCCAAGCCAATGGAAAGGTGCATGTTGCAGACAAAAGATGTTCATGTCCTAACAGAAATGAATACAAACGAAATAGGAACCCATCCGAACCTGTGGAAAGTTTCTTCATTGGGTTTACAGATGTACATTACTTCAAAAGACAGCTAAAAGTATCATTTTCTGCAACGAGTGAGCAGCATTTCTGCAATTTTTATGAGCAAAAATAAATGGTTTTTGTCCACTTCTCAAGTAAAACATTTTAAGCAGAAGTCATTGGAATTAGCATCTCAATAAGTAAATTCTCTGTACCATCAATAACCCATCAGAATCATACATGACACATCATGAGGAAAATAGCTGGTACTCGATCTCACAAATTCAAACCGTGATGCTGAAACTGGTCCCTAAACAGTCTAAGAGTGATACTATATCAATTCAGTACAACACAGCTACATGTTGCTGACCTATGCAAAAGCTACTCCACTCAACACATGCACTCAAGCCAAAAGCATTTTGTGTACAAGCACTCAAAAGCAGCATCATTCATCAATGTTATGTTTATGTGTCATACAAGACTAGCTTTTGCAGAGAGGATTATTCATTATTACTTTTTAACATCTATCCTAAGACATCTCTGACGAAACTTTGGCCCACAAAAAATAGGACACACATAAATAATACACCAGGTGTGTGTTTTTAAGGCTGACCAGCATGCCTTAACCCTAACCCCCAAAGGGTTGCTGGCCCTAACCTTCCCCATTCACACAAAGTTAAACACCCATATGGTGTTGGTGCACAGAGGCTGTTGGACTTGGTTTTTCTGAGGTATGCCAAACCCAATGCAAAAGCCAGCTGTTATGGGCCTACCAGACCTATCCCCACAGAATTAAACACTTTACTACTGTTTAATTCTGTGCGGTTGGGGAAGGTTAGGGTTAAACAAGGAACCTTAAACCACAGCTTGGTCCACATTCAGCTTCATCTGAAGAGCTAAATGTAAGAATTGCCTTCCATAATGAATGAATGAAATACTAACCAAAAAAATGCTCATCTCATGCAACAGAACTTGAAGCACTGTCTTTTACTGAAAGTAGACCTCAAGTGAACTACAGTATATCAAAACTGGGGACCCACCAAGTCATGAAGCTGCATGAGGAGGTAAAACCTGGAAACAAGGCCGAGGTTTTCTAAATCCCCTGAATAACTCTTCAACACTATCTCCACAAACACCACACAGAATAATATTTCTCTAAACATTTCCAACTGGCCTTTACAGTCTTTTACAAGTTTGAAGTATAAATGAATTACATACATGCTATTCTAAGTACACATCAAAAAGTACACGTTTGGCCCCATGTCTCAAAGGACAAGTATATAGTTTTGCACTTGTAAGTTCAAAGCTAATCAAATTTTGAACAGGTAAGTGTTGAGATGGGGTGGGGAAGCTGGCAGGTAATTTATAGGATTCATTAGGGAGAGGTTTTTGATAACACGTAGGGCAGGAGCAGGGGATTTGGAATGGGGTTTGGACAGGCCGGTATTGAGCTGGGATACTGTAGACTAGGCATTACGATTGTTTTGCACTGCATTCTGGGAGCCTGCAAGGTGGGGATTTCTGTACTGCAGTCATGCCACATATGTAACTGTGCATTGTGTTTATTCTGCTTTGGAATAAAAGTTGTTGCATGCCAATATATCTGCAACTACTCTTGTCCAATTCTGGAGCTCAACATATTTTCAAATTACAGTCGAACCTCGTTAATAAGAGGTCCTTCGGGCTTGGCAAATTACCTTGTTGTAACATGAACCTTGTTTTGTCAGGAGTGAAAACAATGAAAAAGAAAGGATCAGGATCGAACAATTTCCTTGTCTTAAGCGGAATATTATACATGTATTAACAGTGCTCTTATTAACGAGGTTCGACTGTAAATGTCTCTAAGCGATCTCAATATTGTATTCAGTTCAGCTGAATACCCTCCCAAGGATTTCTCTTGATGTATAAACCAATCTGCCTCTCTCTTAACCCCAATCTTGGGTAGACCCAAACCCACAATGATCTAAACTTGCTAAACAAAATCCCCAAGTGCAAAGCCTGGTATTTTGTGAAAATCCATACATATTCTTGGAAACCGCAACCGTATGAAATTCAACAGATCCAATAATTCCCTGAACACAAAGCTTATTAAAAGTGACTGTAGTACAACTTAACCGAGACAAAGGCTGGATGTAATCTACACATTACGCAAACCAAGTATCCTACAAGAACCCAATACTCGGCTCAAGTCAATCACTCCCACGACACTTTCTGGTTTGACTCCGGGCCATTCTGCAGGTGTGAAATGGTGGTTGTGACACATGAAAATTGATGCCACAATGAAATGTACACAGAGGCAAGCGCAAATGGAAGGTTACATTTCTGAACATCCACAGACAAATGAGACTAATTCTAAACGGTGCTGAAAGCATTTTATTTTGCAGAACCTCACATCAGATATTTGCTCCATAAAGCAGTGGTGCAACCATCAACATCAATCTGTTCTAAAGATCACGGTAGATTCCACTTTGTGATGGCAATTGTCCAATACTCTTAACTTTACAAAGTTCTATCATTTGGCAAATGAAATAGCTTCTGCCCAAAATGGTCCACAACATTTTCAATAGAACTGCTATATACACCACATGCAACACGTCCACAGGTGTCCCTCCGTATGGTAATCACTGGAGAAACACAACTATCTTTTATTTCCTTACCAACACTTAATCTGCTAAACATTTCTCACAATGATGACATGGAAGTAGTGTAGCCCCCGTAAAAAAAGGAGTGTCGTGCTCTTTCAGACTGTACATTGAACCACCCACTGCCGACATATCAATTTAAATAAATAATTTGACTTTAAACACCTTAGTCAAAGCAGAGATTTTTTCCAGCATCCTCGGCCTAAAACCACAGTAGATTAAGCAATTTATATATTTGTCGCACGAATGTCCATGGTAGAAACACTGACATCTCTAGCAGAGGGTCAAATCTGACCAGAAATGATATCAAAAAAGCGAAAAGAATCTGGTTTTCAGTATTGGCAAGAAAATAAAGTTTAAATATTGGTGCTGGCCTGGCCAAGATTTACACACACGTGGACCATTCATACATTTACAAGCAAATTAAACCACAGAGTAATAAATACATTAATGCTAAGTTGCCATGGCATTTTAATCTATGAACTCGTAATTATGAAAGTCAGTGTAAACAACATGTGGCATGCATAATATCACTATGTACAACTTTTTAATTCTTTTTTTTTCAAATTTACTTCAGTCCAATAGAATGACCTCTCTGCCGACTAATTATAAAGTTCAGAGACTGGTATTCTTGCTGTTTTGGTCTTGTACCAACAAACAAAACAGCCCTGACAGGACTAATGGCTCCTCAAGGGTTACTGGCCTCATTCAAGCGCTCAATACTGGTTCTCTGTGTTCTGCTCCTGCGTACGCTTGTTCTGTCCAGGTGAGGTAGAGACAACTTGGGTGGGTTTATGAAGCATGAACACCACCACCTGCACGCTGTGTGTAGAATGCGATTTTCAACACAATGCCAACAATCTTGTAGCTTCTCCAAATGGCAGAAGCACTACTGTCGGTGTGCATCCAAAATGGGATCTCAGCGGTCCACGATGACAGTTGTAATTTTTTTTAAATCCACCACCGGCATGCTTACATGCGAAGTCCTTAGAACAGGTTCAAGCGTCAAGAATTTCAGAAAATATAAATTTAGCTTTTATATATATATATATAAACACGCAGCTGACGAGCAATCATCTTTAGACAATCTATGCTCTCATCTTTGAAACAGGCATCCGCTTGTTTGCAAAGTGCATACAGGGCATCGTGTCACCAGCTGCTAAACAGAATTTTTCTAATCATCGTTTTTGCTGATACCAGCAGAACCATTCACATTAAGAACTACCCTATTATCAAATGTACAGTCAGAGTGAGTTTACTATCCACGGTGGCATTTTGAGTACAAAACCTCTACACAAGTCAAACAGTCAACGATGACAGTCACACTTTTGAGTTTTGGAGGGTTCTTTCTGTGACAGTTATTCCATTTGCTCGAGCATCTAATTCATCATTTAAAAAGTTCCTGTCTAATATCATGAATGCTCTCACCAGATTTCAAAATAAATTATCTCCATAAATTTTATTTAAATTAGACCAAGTAACTTTATAATGAAATTTCAACTCATAATTTCATCCGTCTGGTATTTTGACTCTACACATGCAAAACTTTGACCCTGATTACCCCGTAAAATATGTCACTATTACCCCTTGCAAACTCCCCCACAAAGTAAAAACTGCTTCCCATGAATCTATACTTCCTTTTCAAAATTAACATACCTGACACATTTGTATGATATATATAAGTTTCTTTTGTCAGTAAAACAAAGCAATCAAAAGATATGAGAAATGCTTTCTTTTGTTCAACACTATCTAAACTGACCAATGGAGAGAGAGACAACAAGAATAGCTCGAGAACAGGAAAAAATTGGGGGGAAAGTTTACATGAGTAAAAGTTGAACAAATATGGACTAGGGAAATGAAAAAAGAATGGTAGAACTTATCAAGACAAATAGGTCACATGAAATTACAAGAGCGCTGCAAGTGGAAACTAAACAGTCTGCTGCTGCGGCTTCAACAAAGACAAAATCAGCAAAAGACAATACTGAAAAACCAGAACAGGTTTGTCGGTGCATTTGACCATCAGACTTTTGGAAACCGAGACTTATTTTGGGGGTGCCAAGGGGATAGGCATGGGAATCAATCTGATGAAGGTCTCTCGGGGGTCCAGGTGTTCTCAGGTCATGAAGCCTTGTTGGTGCATGTCCCCACTTGGTCCAAGAGGCCCATCCGGCCCGTTGGGTGGGGGGCGCTCAGGTCCAATGACTTGCTGCGCTTGTGCTCATGGATGGTGGGCAGGCTACTGGACAGACTGTTGGTCACACACAGAGAAGACCTGTGTCCAATGGCACATCAAAGGAAAATGAAAAGTATGTATATAAGTCAGGGGTTCTTTGTAAACGGTCTCACTATCTGCCGGACGGTGGATTAACATCCAGAAGAACTTTCAGCCTAATCCTGCAAAGATGTATTTCAGGGGTAAGTGCACCGAAGTGGATATATCTTGGTCAAATCCATGTTTGGAGTCTATCTTTTTATGTATATGAGTATAACATGTATTTTTGAAGCCCAACTTCCAACTCGGAACCAATCTGACATCCTCGGCTTGCTTGTTAATCAAACAAGAATTGGGGACGGAAGGATGAAAATGCTTTGAAGAAAAAAAAAACGCGACCTGGAAAAATCCTACAACAGTGTGTCTTCTGAGAAATTGTTTACACTATCTTTATATATAAAACATGGAAATGATGTTCTTTGCTTCGTGACGTAAAGCTAATGCAGGACAAGACATTTTGCAGAATTTTGTGAAGTAACACTGTCTTCAGCACAGTCATGGGGCATGAAAACTATGTCACGAGATTCAATGGGGAAAACCCCCTATGAAAATAAAAACCATTACATTTCCAGATCATATGCTCATCTTTTCTGATGCCTCTCTGAAAGCGTGTCAAAGTGGTATTTTCAAGGATATGCATCCTCCTGACCTGTTGTGTTTGAGGTGGCTCTTAACCAGGTGTCCGGCAGCCAGCGCTGACATGAGGGACAATTCCCCAGCGAGGACAGTGGAGCAGACAATGCGGGCCAGGGTACGGGCATTGCGTCCTGGATCCTCGGGGCAAGCACCACGCACACCCAGCATCTAAACGTTAGAGGAGATCGGGACAATCTTTCATTAACACAAAACTGCCAGGACTAATTTTTTTCGGGGGGGGGAATCTTCCAAAAACTGTCCACTGCGCGGGAAATCCACACGTTATTCTTAGTTTCTGGACTCCAAGGCGGCAACAAGCCCCAGGCAAAGTGACACTGGCTGGGTTTCTATCTTCCTCAATCCTGTGAAATTTTGCAAAATGATCTCCAGGTTGAGTTTGAAGAATTGAGGAAGGTTACAATTTTATTGGGTCAATCCAACCCAAGTCTTGTATTTTTCAAATGAATTTATAAAAATTATAAAAATGAAAAAAGAACCACTGCACAAGTTGTAAGAAATCTGAAGTGACTTTGATATTAATTTTGCTGTATGAGGCCTATATCACAAATCCCTTTAGGTCCACTTGACAACCAAGTTTCTAAAGCGTGCACTCCTGCAGAAAGGCTGTTAAGCCCTGGAACAGCACTGATCACTTTGAGCCACACTACAGGCTGTGTATCGGGTAACACAACTAATGTTTTTCAACAGATTGAGTTGTGGATTACGCTTAAGTGCTCAGGAATAAGGAAGCATAACGCTGGTCAAGCCCATTTTGGAAAAAAGGCTTCATTCCAAACAGTGAAAAGGGCTCAAGAGTCGACAGACTCTGGGACTGACCTCCAAGCAGGATCCCTGTGGTGGGAGCACCGTCCCTCCCCCAACGGTGCCAACCTCGATGGACGGCATGGTGACACTGACATACAAGTTCTCCCCCTTGGGGCCTGATGGCTCCATCAAGGTGATGCAGTTGGAGCTGGCAATATTCTGAGCCACGTCCTATACAAAAAAAACAACACATCCATACATAAAAATCATGAATTACAACAAACACCAGCAACCAATGTCGTGGAGCGCCTAGTCACCAAAGTCCGCTAAGCACAAAAATATACTTGCTTAGCAAGAACAGGGTAACAGGAAAAATATCATCCATTCTATGCTCCCTGTGACTGGTTCTTGGCTAAATCTGCTCTGCAGTTCTGAGATATTGAGCTCCCATCAATAATTCAAATATCCTCACAAGAATTTGCTTGTCTCTTGAGGGCGTCTACATCCATGCAATCACTACTAAAATTCTGATACTGAAGACAAGGCACCTACCTGGCCAGTGGCAACATAGATGGCAGTGACGATGTTGGAAGCGTGGGCGTTGAAGCCACCAATGCTTCCAGCCATGGCCGAGCCAACAAGGTTCTTGTTGATGTTCAGCTCCACCAGAGCGGGGACGGAGGTTTTCAAAACCTGACATGGCCAAAGAAAAACGGCCGGGGGATTAGCAGATCTCACTACATGAACGTTTGTGGGAAAGATGATTGTGTTTGGAAAAGGATTTGAGGCTTTGGTTCCGGCTTGCTGTTTTGTACTCACATTTCTCAACATTTCTACAGGCATGCTCTCCTTGCCATCAGAAGATGGCATCTGGTCATATTTGGTTCGAAAACAGTACAGCACATTACGATACCTACCTTACTTAGTCAATAGATACTTTTCTTTTTAATTTGTAAAAACAAATAAAATATACGCTGATCTGATGACATGTTGCATGCTTGTTAGTACATTATTTGTGATTGGCCACAATCTAACACGACCAAACCCAATCTGAACAGTAGGCATTCCTCCGTTTTCAAGTCTAAACACTGGTGCGCAAATTAGCCTACCTTTTCTATGACGTACGCCGGTACGGTGCACTCGCTGACAACCGACTTGCCCCTCCCACCAATCCAGTTAATGGCCGCCGGCTTTTTGTCGGTGCAGTAGTTACCGCTAAGACTCAGGACCTCGAAGGCCGGAAACTGCTCGTGGATTCGGTTCAAGGCCTTCTCTGTACCCTGAAAGTTCAGAAGAGATTTTGTGGAAAAAAAATTCGTGAGTAGGAAATTAGGGGAACCGTATTACCTGGGGAAAATTCACTTCTGCTTTCTGAGAACCGAGACGTCTGGAACGGTCCTCTGGCCTTTTATTTCCTTAAGTTGAAGGAACAATTTGACAAAAATAGATATGGGGCAATCCCTCTTCTTTGTCAGCCGATACTAACCGAGGACAGAGTTAAGTGAAAGTGGAGTCAAGTGCAGCCAAATCTCATTGCAAATGCATGCGTAAGAGGACCAATCCTGTCAAGGCTCAGGCCTTAAACTAACAATCATCTTTTGGCCTCGTGACCTGCTGCCTTTGCCAACAATACCATTGCAACAATCATACTTAATCTTTTTCCAGACTTCCTTTATAATCCATGCATTTAATCGTCTTTCATAACTATAACTTTGAGGCCTAAAAGGTAAGGACCGCTTGTGCTTTTATTCAAGGGTCAAGATATAGGTCAAACAATGGTAATCAGACAGATAGAGGTAGAGTTCTTGGTTACAAATGGGTAAAGCATATCTGAATAATCACACTTTCTACCAGTCTGCAAGCACCAAATTCAAGAGCACCACGTACCTTGGACAGCATGTTCATGCCCATGGCGTCACCCGTCAGGGCCTGGAAACGCATGAACAGGTGGCGGCCGGCCAGGCCCACCTGGACATTCTTGAGCCGGGCAAAGCGACTGGTGGAGTCAAAGCTCTCCTTGATGGCGGCAAAGTTGTCGGGGTCCTCCATCCACAGTTTGACCGCACTGGAATAAGGGGGGAAAAAACAGAGGCAATTATGAAAGTGCAGGAGGCAGAGTTGGAGAATGGTCATGAGGCTGAAGTCTCCCTCATTTACTTGTTCATGTTTTGAACCGGGCGTAGTTATCAATCACAGAGCGTGCAACAAAGATAACAGTACCAATTATTAACCACTACCAGCCGGGGACTCCGAAATCGGAGCCATATGGTTTATATGTGTGGCCGGGGTCTCCGAACTCGGACAAAGGAAACAGGGCCCTGTAACAAAAGACCATACTCCGAACAATAGACCAGGCTGCTGGGCATTACCAGCATTTTTCACTCTCAAAAGTGGTGATAATCCAGCGTTATTTTGAAACCGTATACCAGGGTTTGGGGTATTTAGAGCAAGCGGATTACCACCGGGGACAAAAGCTCTCCACCACCGCAGCGATGAACCACACAGCACCGCTGCAAGCTAATCTGGCCCCTATTGAAAAGAGGTCAGCAGTGCACTGAGCCAGGTTCGTGAACAAAAGACAGTTGTATAACACCGCACAATCTGGGCTCTGTTTACAAGGCTGCAAGCTTGGCTGAAATATTCGGGTGTCAATGAAGGTCACCTGTCAACTTAGAGTAGTGCCTAAAGATTACTCCGTGCGGCTATAAACGACTGTTAAATGGAATGATGAATTGTTGAAGGATTTTGAAAACGGAAAAAATGATAGTCATGCCGGCCAGGCATCCTCAACGTTGAAAAATGCCCCGGCACGAAGTGGTTAATATTCTGCATTGCCCGATTGCAGGAATTTAGGATTTAGTGCCCACTTAGGGGTTATTTGTTAATTTTCTGGTCCTTTTCACATCCACACAAAATGTACATTAGCAGGTGAAAGGTTTACAGACTGTGGGCGTTTTCATCAATTTGCAAGCTCATGACAATGACAGAACTGGATTACCCATCGAGTACCCCAAGTGATCTGTTCCTACCTTGCCTCTTTGGCTGAGGGTAGACTTGCTACCGGTCCTCTCGTCATCCCATCAGCTACAACGGTGCTCTTAACCCCTCCGGCAGCCTGTTTACACAAAGTTGCATTTTCAGTCAAGAGATATGATTCGGCATGTCCAATTTTTTTAACTTACCCGACACGTTGATAGGGTTTGCTGATGTACTTATGGGCTAAATCAGAAACTTAGTGTTCATGGTTGTAAACTGTGGTGCGTGTTCTCACTGGGATGCATCATGATCGACACAGAATGTTCAGTCTTAACAAAATGGGAAGACATTCCAAGTTGGACACAGAAAAACCTGCATCCAAATGTTATGGCTGCGGCTAGAGACAGCACATGTGTCTATGGCTAGTGGCTAGCTACAGCCACTACCCATAGACATGTGTGTTACTCTAAGCCACAGCCAGTTGATTCGGACACAGCTTCCCCTTCACAACCCCAAGTTGACTCACCTGGATGGCCCTGCAGCCCCTGTTGGTGCTGGCCACCAAGCAGCCCTCCGTGGTCCCCATGGGGACGTAGTACTCTTCACCGTCCATCAGCAAGGGTCCGGCAACACCAACAGGCAGTGGCATGTAGCCGACCACGTTCTCGCAGCAAGCACCCATGACCTAGAGACAAATCGAATGAAAATCAGTCTGGTCAGATTGATATGTCTCAGGGAACCAGATTTCATCAATAAGTTGAGGTTTTTACATCACTGTCAGTATTGTTATTATTGTTATGTTTGCAGTCACACCATATAGACTCTGGAGAGATATGGCAATTTCCAAATGGAGGTCTGGGCAAAATGATAACGAAACCATGTTATAGGCTGATGTTGAGCTTGAGCGTTCATCTAGGAAACTCAGAAAGATGCAGAAATTTTTTTCAGACCAATTAAAGATTAAAGTAATAATGTTCATGAACAGTTTCTATATTGCAACACCAACGCTGGTAAAGCATTTTCCATCAAGTGTTCAGAAGTCCCCTATCCAAATCAACACTGCCTATAGAGGCTTTGCGTGGCAGCCATCTTGCAGGGCAGTTCTTGTTTTGTTTCCCAGGGAAACCTATGTGCATAACCTGTGGAAAAAAAAACACTGGCCTGCCCGATGGTAGCCAAGTAAACCCTCGATACAATCTGGTTTTGCATACAACCCAAGGCATCATTTGGAATGAGGTTTCGAGTCAGGCGGGGAGGAGGCTTGGCTTACGTAAGAGTACTGGTAGCCCGTGTACGGCAGATCGCTGAGCGCCCAGTTCTTGGTCAGCTTCTGGCTGTAGATCTGCCTGCGGATGGCCACTCCCCTCTCGGGGTCCTGCAAGACATCTTCCAGCTTGTAAGCGGGGATGTGCCTGCTGGCCACCAGGAGATGCACTTCCTCGTCCGTCAAGTCCATGACTTCCTACAGAAACAGCCAGATTAAGAACAACCATCTTAACTTGATACCGCAGCACGCACTGGTTTGGGACTTAATTGTAAGACACACTACTGAAACTGTCCTCGAGATGTGCTTTAGTAAAGTAAGATGCTGATGTGGGTGATTTCCTTTGTTAAACTCTCAAGGCACAACTGTGTAAGTACTGAATGAAACTACATGGAGAATGACACAAATGAAGAATCATCTGCATTCAGTAACCCTAACCTTCCCCTAACCACACAGAATTCAACACCAGACAATTGTGTGAGTTTGTGGTATTGGGTACTGGTAGCTTACTATCTGGTGTTTAATTTTGTCTGAATGGGTACTGTGGGCCTGCACATGCCCTGTTGAATTTTGACTGAACGGGAACTGTGGCCCTCTCACTTTTTACCATCAAGAATTTCAAATGGGTACTGTGGTTTTAAAGATTATGTAATGATAGAAAGCTTCCCATTGAAATGGTAAGTGTGAAGTATGTAATAAATACCGTAACGAGGACAATCTTCATGTTTTTCTGACCACAATGATCCCAGCAGCCGGGGATGGATATGCAGCATGATGGTGTGTTAGTTTGTTAGAATAGGTACTGCCTGTCCATACTCTTTGTACTGTGCAATGGGCCTGCAATACCCAATCAAACAAAATCACACAGGTAAAGACCTGTTGAAGTCTGTGGGATTGGGTACTGTGAGGTAAGAGTGTTTTTCCAAGGTGTTGAAGTTTGTGTGATTAGGGACGGTTAGGTCCAGCAACCGTTGGGTGGTTAGGGTTAAGCACTACAGAAATGATTAGCTAGTCATTAAACTAACCATGAGTGGAAGTAAACCAACCGTCATTCTTTCATTCAATCTCTAGAAGCCAGGGGGCGAGATATGAATATTTTCATTTACTTTTGCTACACACATGAAGAAAGCCTAAAAGTTCAAAGTGAACATGTGAACAGAAGCTAACTCTAAATCCACTACCCCAACATGAAACTGGGTTTCTGTGGAAGGAAGGGCGAATTTACTTACTAGCACTACCTAAATATTTCAAACTGACCAACAGAACATTTCTGCATTAACAAAGACTGCAGCAATGAAAGAAAATCGGATGTCTGAAATTTGTTTTGCTGGTGTGAAATAATTTTACCAACGGACTGATAGCTAGGAATGTTGCATACTCTTATCAGCATTCATCAGTGAAACAAAGTTTTCAAAACCAGTTAGAAATTATGCCAGAAGTTGAACTTACTCCTGAATTGAGGATACGAGCGCATTCCTGCAGTGGTCGTGGTGCTGTTGGCGAGCTGGGGCGCGAGTTCTCATCCCGAGTGCTCTCAGACTCGTCTCCGACGCTCTCCACGTCCGAGTCCTTCCCACCACCAATGGTGAAGGTAGCCTTGGGGGCAAAACGGACAGGGTCTGTCTGGACACCGCAGGATGAGAACCTCTGCAGTTCCTCCAGGATTGCGGGCTTTTCTGCAGACAATTTAAAAGAAAGAGATAGATAACCCCAGAGCCACATGTAGAGAGAGTTGCGATATGAGTATCACCATTGTTGGGAACAATCTGGCAGGTGTATGCACCAGTGCAAATGGAAAGTTGGCATACAGTAGCTGTACGCTCTACCGTACACATAATGAGCAGCCATTTTGTTTCCAAAATCTGAAGCTGGCATTACTCTGGAGCTCTGGATAACCCTCGGGTCTGTTGCATCCAATACCACCTGCTGGAGATCTTTCAAGGCAACAAACCTGTGTCATTTTTCTTCAAGCTGATGGATTTTTTTTCAGAATCAGCAAGCACTACATGCAATATGCTATAAATTCTGTGGGATACTAGAAATGTATTTACAGCAAGGGCTGATGAAAGGGACTATGTTAACTATAAATGTTACTGAGGCCAGAGAAAGCCCATTCCAGTTCCACTCTAATTAGCTCTACTATTAGACAGTGGACAAATAAAACCAACCTGGTTCCATTTCTGCCTCAGTGATGACGGCGCCATTGCTTGACTGTTCCTCTGTGGTTTCTTCTTCTGTGACTTCAGAGTCGTTTTGGTCAAAGAAGATGTATTTGACAGTCAAGAACGCAGCCAGGAGTAATACAGCCACCTGCTCCATTCCAAGGCTGGCAAATCTGGGAGAAGAGGTGTACAAACAAAATCCCTCAGAACTGATGTGCTGTCAAGTTGTTGGGGCATAACTGTTGCAGCTTTGTAGGAAAGTTTGGAAAGTCTGAATTTCAGATGTACATGAGCTTTGGAGATCAGAGAATGTAGAGAAGAAATAGAGTTTCTGAGTAAAGCCAACAGTCTCGCAGCAGACAAAACTTTCAAACAGGAATGAAAAAAAAAATGTAAACAAAGCAAAAGAGCACTGTATTTCAACAATACATAATTGTACATTTTATTATCCTAATTTACTTGTTAATAACTCCATGACACACAACTTCAAAGCGCATGTAATTTACTCCAACAAAGTGCACAGATTAATAATTTCTCTCTTCTGTTCCTGTTCCAATAATCATATTTTGCAGAAATTCATTTGTTAAAAACGTTTTCATGACCAGAAGATTGTCCAAATGAACAGACTGAGACAAGGACAGTAGGGGGCGGCGACTCACTTTCTGAGGTTGAACTGCCAAAGAGGTATCTCGGGCTCAATCTTGCGGGAGAACTCCAGCTCAGGTAAGTCAGTCAGCGTGCTCACCTCCCCAAGCTTGGCATCGCTTGCTTTCATCAGATGACTGTGGACGTGCACCAGCACCAGACCCATGGACTTTGAGATTAGACAAATAAAATGATTCACGAATAGTTGGTTTTATTTGTAAGAAGTTAAGAATTCAATCCTAATGAGAATGAAACCACAAATCTGAGTTTGTATTTCTTCCTAGTTTCTTTTTCTTACTTTGACTTATCATTTACAGGGTATATTTCTGTAGGTTGAAAACTTGTGTTTAATAAACGGATCTGTTGAAACCAAAATCTCAGAATTTGCAGGAAAAGTGACCAATAGTCAGATTGGGAACATCAATGTGAACAACACACTCTTTGACCTTTACTCCTTTGACCTTGACTCCCCAATCTCACTCAAACCACACATCCCTTACTCACCATGATAACCTTGACCCGTTGGACCACTGGGTTGGGTTTCTTGTCTTCCTCCTCCTGCAGCACCTTGGTGAACTGACCAAGTTGCCAGACTGGACGGCCGACAGGGTTGTTGTTGGAAAGCTGGAAAGTAAATGTTTGATAACAAAAAAACAACAACTTTTGTTAACTGGCACATAATGAGATTTCCCAGCGGAATGAGAGCGATTCTTACCCGGTTTAAAAAAAAAAAAGCTATATTAAATCTCGGGCTCATGTGTAATTACTTGTTTTGGACTGTACTTTAACCCTCACATGCAATCGCACATTTTGGACAAATCTGCCCTTCCAATCCAAAGTGGCATGAAATATGCTTTGGCACTGGAGCAGGGGAAGTAAATTAAACTTTTAACAGTCTGCAACTGCTCAAACACAGACAAGAAAACACTGTGACAAAAGCAGTCATAACGATAGCAAGATTGAGAAAACCTTCGCGCTTACCTCCAGAACAAGTGACAGGCAGGCTGGGAAGAAAGTCATGAAGACAAAGAAGTTGGCAACCACGGACAGGCATCCAAAACAGCACATCACCTCCAATTTGGGGATTCCTGTTGACAAAGATAAAACAGAAATGAAGTCACTTTTTCTGTCTTCTAGGGTTGCCGTTGGTTCAGGAAATTCGGAACTGACAAATTGTTATACGTTAAATTTAGCTACAACAGCTTTGCTTGATAAGTAATAAAAATAAGGTCATTTTTTTAAAAGAAATCAATCTATCTGATATAAATCACAGGTTTTACATACTAGACAAGTGAGTCAAAAATGCTTGATTTTGACAATAGCTGGATTTTTAAAAACTTGTATGGAAGGTAGCACACTGTGCAGAAGTGAACTGCTTATTTGACATTTTGCAAACAAATCATTGCACCTCATCTATTATTATACATGGCCAAGTCAGTTTTCCAAGAATGGGAACATGAACAAGAACTCACATTTGGATTCAAATTTTGCACGTTTCACTTAGGGGAACCCTGAGGCAACACTTGGCATCTTTCACCGACAGTTTCCTCCAGAAAGCAATTTAACCCTAACTGCCCAAAACCTGCCATACTCCAACAGCAGGTTTTGGCAGGTTTTGGCAGGTTTGGTACCGTACCGTAGGAACCTGCTGTTGAATTTTGTGAGACTTGGGATGAAAGGCCCAGGGAGATGGTGTTGGATTCTGTGTGAGTTGGGACACACAGGAGTCATTGTGTGCAGTGTCTGACTTGCTGTACCAATTGTTGGACTATGCTTGATTTTGTCAGGTTTGGTACTGTTCAATGCAAGTCATCCTATACTGCATAGACCCATCCATACCATATCACTCAAACTCCAACGGGCTCATTCTGTTGGATTTTATCAGGTTTGGTACAGTGACCTGCATGTACAAGTACATAGACAAGTACATGAACCTGTTGGATTTTGTGAGGTTCAGTATGCTTTCTAGTGCAAGAGCCTAGGGGGTTAGGGTTAAAGAGACTATTCACGTGGATCTTACAACCACCCTTTTCTGTGTCATTGTTTATTTCCAAGGGCATTACCTGACAGAGTACCAACGCCAATCACCAGGCTCATGACCAATGCATCCAGGGAGATGTTGGGACCAAGGACTGCCATACCTTGGGCTATGTTCTCAGGTACATCTCTCTGTATAGAAAAAACAAGTAATCATTGGTCTGTGGAAAATAAAAAGATTTCAAAATTCACGTCAACCTAAGGTTATTTCTTACACAAGAACTTTTTCGAACAATGTGAATTCAAAGCTAATCAGGAATAGCCGAAGGGATGACTTCTGTCATTCTTTGGCAAGATGGTCAATAACATGGTTTCCAGGAAAACTCCCAGCGAGTATCTGGTGTGGAACACGGGGTGCCACTCACCTGGGAATCACTGCTCAGTGCAAATTTGGTCAAGGCACTGGCTTTGGACAGGTCGATCAGAAGAAGGAAAAAAGGCAGTGCCTCACTGTGAAAAGGAAAAAGCATGCACACCCAATAGATGAATGACTTGCAAAGCATAAGACCAAACATGATAAATGTTGAATAAACTTTTTCCCATCTCCATTTTATTCTTTTTTTGGTCTTAATTTCAAATTAGAAATTCCAATGCTGCTCATTCATAACCCACAGCACATTCTTTGTGCCTAAGTCTAGCACACCAGCATCTACACAGGATAACAGTGGCTGTGCTCCACCTGTCTGGAATGCTTAAAATAAAGCAGTCCCCGGGCTGTGTTCCACATGAACATCCCGCCAACAATCACAGTCTTTTGGGGCACGTCAAATGGAAAATAGTTTGCAGTCATGAAACAATGGTTGCATACGTGAGCAAACCCCCCAGGTTGCAGATCCTGGCAAGTCTAGGAAAACACAGGCTCAAGGCAAGATTATGGGAGCTATGAAAGGCTTTGTAACAGCAGGTAGAGTCCAGGTTCATTTTATTTATCACTGACATATTTCAGGGCCAAGGAACCCTGCAATATAAAAACTTACTTGAGGCCTGTAAGCTCCAGGCCAAAAAGATGAATAACGGCACTGCTGAATACAAAACTGGAGAATATGGTGAACAGCCCAGCAATGCCTACAGGGAACAACAAAGATTTTGAGACTATCAATATCTAATGATACTGGTAACACCCCTTGGCAAAACAACTTTCTGACCTCGACCAAACCCATGGGCGTATCCACAGATTAAAAAAATCAAAGCAGCATTTGTGGGAGAGCACATTTTACTCATTTTGAGTAAAAAAAGTTTCTGCATCTTGTTCCAACTGTCTCTCATTTAATCATCTTCAATCGTGTCTATAATTCCCATTTTGGTAGCACTGTATTAGAATCTTCAACAATTCTGTGACAATCGAGGCTTGAAGGCGTTATCTCACAACCGTTATCTGTGATGTAACGCAAAGCCGACACAAAATAAATGCGGCTGACAATAGTGCCTTAGTACCTTGAAAATCAACAAGACTATCAAGCACAACAATACCGCGACCAAAAGTAGCTTTTTGTCCCAGTTTTCAACACAGATAACAGACAAAAAAGGAACCAGTATTTAGTTGGCCCTTTTCTTTTTCAGCTTGCTAACCCATCGATTTATCTCTCATACCCAAAGTTCAAGGATAAAAGACAATGGGCGGAGTGAATATTTAGCATCAGGTTACTACAAATAGCAAAAAATGTTCTATTTTAGGAAAACAAACATTGGAAGAGACACCTTAATAGCGGGTGCGTATAAAGAACAAAGTAAACAGTTGATATGCGGCAATGATATGCTAAATTATCAATACTGACAAGTGCAATATCAGAAGAGCAGGACAAAAGTCCTTTGATAATAAGTGTACGGTAAGTTGCGTACCGAGAATGTATTTGGAACCAACTTTTCGGAGTTTGTGGAACTGCATATAGATATAGAAGACGGACATGGCGTTGGCCAGAGTGACGATGATAACATCAGAGGACATGACATCCTGAGGGCAAAGAAAAGATCTCAAAACAGTTACAATTACAGTGAGTATTGGCCTTCACAGGCAAGGGCAAAATCTCTGTCAAATCGTTGAAGCTTTCTTTAGAACCTTGAAGGCTATCCGATAGTCACAAAAGATAATCAATTTCAATTTGGTTTTCCCCATATTTCAGCACACTACCAGTTAAACTTTCGTGATACAGACTAGTTTTCAGATCACCATCATCTCATACTAGAAGCTTGACTACTTAACGAGGACCAAGTTCTTGAGCCACGGCAGCATCTTGACTTGAGAGGTGTCACCCTTTTTTCCCCATACATTCTACTTCATAAACTTGCAATGTACAGGTACTTTAAAGTTTAACAACAGGCATTGTTGAATTAACATGTACCTGTGTCTCAGTGCAGTGATAGTTCCATCCGCACACTTTGGGCAGGCTGGTGAAATAGTCCATGGACAGCATGCATATGGTGAGAGTCAGGGTGCCCACGATGACCTCCCAAGGGTGGGCGGAGCAGTAGCGCCCGTGGGCACGGAAGACGTTGGACAGCATCTCTCTTATGCTCCTGAGGGCAGATGGAAGCGACACACAAATCCCGTTCAGTAAGCCCAAGTTTGGTGTTTTGTGGTGGCACAGAATCTGGGCTCACTTGCAGTGCGGAGCCAAAACACAGCACGTTAAGACGTCTCCCACATCTTGATATCAATGCAAATCATTTTTGTTCGAAAAAAAAACATCCTTTCCATCCATTACCCCCCCTCAGCCATTTCAGATTCTCAGGTACATGTATAACGTTAAAGAAAAGGTGAATATGACCAAAAGTCTTTACATATCGATTAACACAAAGCAGAAAGACTTTTGAGATTCCCATTAGCATGGGGAACTTACACGTACTTTAACAAAATTTGGTTCAATTCAGAGACACATTCTGCTATCAAAGTACTCAGTAAAAGTTAATGAAGCCTGGAATACTAATATTTACATATCGATTTTACTTTAGAATATGAAACAGTTGTGGGGGCACGACACACAAGAAGCATGTCCACAAGGGGAAAAGGTCCGGTCAAATATGGCCTACAGAGAGCGACTTTTATACAGAACGCAGACAATTTGCTCCACATTTGCTGGTGGTCTTTTTGCACATGAAATCGTTCCTCTCCTGCAGGAGTGAGAGGACCAGCATACCTGCACAAGTACACGTACGCCAAACCCCATAAAACAAATGTTTCCGGATTGGAAAGCAGGGATGAGGGTATCCTAAATAGACATTCTCGGGGGGAAAACTACCACCAATCACAGTAGTTACAGTAAGAACTTAGTCACACAGCCCCTTTCTCATCACAAACAGTGACACCTCAGCACAAGAGAAAGCATCTCAAACATGAACTTGACCCTTGCCCTTCGGGACTTATCTGAAACCTACCGCTACCAGGAGGTTTGTGAGGATTCTAAAAGACTGGAGAAAGCACCACTGGGTCAAGATATGCCATCAATTTACAGTGTGCTAGAAGATTTCAAATACAGAGGATTACAGAAAACTATGTTCGCTGTAAAAATAAAAAATAAGCCCCAAAAAGTGAAGGACTTGGACCTCAATAGATTCTTCCAAATTATCTGCACTTTTTTCTTTGTGGGTGGAGTGGAGGTATACCTTTTGCAGACTAAAAAACAATAACGAACAAACCAAAACCAGCTGTTTCCAATCACCTATTCCATCCTATTACACACATTTATTTAGAAGTGATTCCTTTTGATGGGAATAATGATGACTACTGCTACCAACCCACATATTGCTCCATTCCTTTTCAATTGTATTTGCAACGGTTCAAGATTTTTATTGTCCACAAGCTAAGCTGAGTAGCTGCAAAAGGAAACGATGAAATCCTTCATTAAATAAAAATGTTCAACGTGTATTCTGGTCAGATGACATGGTCCACGTCAAAAACTGTGCAATGCAAGGGATAATAACTATTAGCTAATGATCATTCTATCCTTATTTAGTGAGGAAAGAACATCTACCTATCATAACGCAACAAGAATCGCTTGAGGGCGAGAAAAAAAAACAGCATATAAGTTCCTTGTTAAACCTTAAAATCCTCTACAGAGGAGTGGTCAGTAAAAAAACACCCATCCTCACACCTGAGGTACTGGTAGTTTTTGAGGAATTTTCCTCCAAAGTTGATAATTGATAGAAACGTTACTTTTACTCCCAACTTTCATGAGACGAAATTTAAAATTGATGGGCTGGACTGTATCTTTGTCCACACTGCAAAATTCTCCAGAAACTCCTGGTAGCTTTTAGATGGATACACAAGCAACAGGGATGTTTGCATTTACACTTAAATTTGAAGAGACTTTTTTTCTACACAATAAAAAGAGGGAAGTAAAAGCTAATCAATTCAAAAATGTAATTCAAGTAAAGCACAAAGGTTGTACTTAAATGGAAAAGTGCCACTTGAAAATAAGCACTGGTAGACTGGCAGCTGAAAAATGCTACATGGATTCTGAACGATCACTGCAGTGACACTTCCCACAATGTATGATACAGAAGCATGCAAATTCCTGTAATTAATAGTACAAGTTTTCCTACATGTAGGGGAACAACTCACTGCTTCAGTTCAAACTACTGAATGACAAAGCCAACAGAAAGCCCATTTTACTCGGTTCTTGAACTTCACTGTGAAAACATATCCTTCGAAACCAATAATCACCGGCCCAACTTTTTTCACGTGTAGTGATAGAGACCAGCAAGACACAAGAAAGAAAACATCTGTATATTTATTCAATGTGGGAGAAAGCAGGGGTAGAGTACGATTCAAAAGGTGCTCCTTTTTAGAAAAGTCAAAGCAAGCTCAAACCATGAACTACCGGTATCAACAACTCCAGGCAATTACCGGCTGCAATTTTTGAACCTTTCTTCCTCAAGTTATTGTTAACACAGTCAACATGATCCCCCATCCATTCATACAGCCATGTATACAATTCTATGATGAATAGAGATTATTGTGAGAATGACCGTAGCCTCAAAAGGGGAAACATTTTCAAGCAAGCTGGTGGAAAAAGTGCACATGGTGACTAGAAGCCGGAACTAATGGGAAAGCAAAACATACAGATGTGCAGTTAGTACACAGTGTCTTTTTGTTTGTGACTGAAAATAGTTTCCACCAAGATGTTTGATGTCAGACACCACAAATTGATGAGCTTTCCATTTTGGAGTTAAATAACATCATGTAAATGTGGAAATCTCAACATGAATGTTTGCTGCCATCCTTTCAGGATCAATGGAATATGAACAAGAAAGGTTGGTTCTGACTTTTGAATAAGTATTCACAACGGAACTATTTGAGGTTAAAGGTTCATTTGGTGTTTTTCTAAATCATATACCAAGAAAGCGAAGAAAAACTGATATAAATGGGAAAAGTTTCAAAAACTGCTCTTGCAAAATCCATCAATGTTTCAAGTCACATCAGAGACACGGTGGTGAATAAGTGTACAGGTAAGAAATTTCACAGTTCTAAGCAACAAATTGAGATTGTAACAAAATATTCATATCCCCACTATACTATCATCATTGAAATAATTACACATTTTTAATCACAAAATAAACCTCTGCAAAACAAAAAGGCAGCAGGAAGTTAAACCACCACAAATACAAGTTCCCCAACAGTTTCAAATTTTGCCAATACACCTAAACCCTTTTTTTTCAAGATGTATTTTGCGTTGGGGAGATGTTAATTTACATAACGGGTTTTGCCCTTACCAACGTAAGGTTTGCAAGCTCTCGGACAACCACGGAGCATACAGTGTTTATCAATATATACGTTGGGTAAGGGCAAAACCCGTTATATAAATTAACACCTCAACCCCTTAGAAGGTATGAAAAAAATGCACTGAAATTCAAGCATTCAGAACAATTGGCATTAGATGTTGGACTTACCTGACTTGGTCAATATTGCCAATCATTTTGACTTGCTTTTTGTAGAGAGTTTCAATTTCTAGTGCCCACTTAAACATCTTCTTGCCAACCAGATTTGATCGTTGTGTTAAAATCCAACCAAGTCTCTGGCCAATTTCCTCTTCCATCAGGTATATAGGGCATGTGGGTGGTTAGATAGTAAAGGCCAGATTGACAAATCAAGCAGTTATACATTCATAATCAGGGTTCATCCAAACGAAGGGGTGGCTGGTATGCCAGGAACCATGGGTATGAAGAAAGCAAACCCTTAACTGACTGAGTGAATTGAAACAGGCCAGTGATAAATCACGAGTCACAAAAGGTCCACATGAAACCCACCTGCCATAAATGGAACAACCCATGTGAGACGATCCAATCTGTGGTGAGATTGGTTGGAAGTTCTCATCCTATGCAAATCGGAGTGTGATCATGCACTGGGTGCATGGCCAAACTCTTGCTGGTACACGTGTACCACAGCTGGTACCAAACGCATGCATGGGCTTGTGCAAGTCAAACTCCTAGATGTACGTCTTACCAGTATGTCAAAATCCTAAGTTTGGAATCAATACCAGTATATCTATCACCACACAAATGCAGATCTCTTTGCCAACTTTCAAACTCTTGGTATTTGTATGGTATCCATGTGCGGAGAGTGAACTATGCCTTTCATGTTGATGTTCTAAAGAATTAGAACACAACAGTTTCATATATTCCGGTGGCTCTAGAAACAACATGTACGTGTACAGGAATATGGATATTGAAATAACTTCCTTTTTTACTCAAAGGCAAATACCAAGATTGTTTAGTGTGCATACTGGTATCTTTGTTGTCTTGAATTTGTATGTACAGTGTACATGTATGTCTTGAATATTTGAGCTCAAACAAAGCAACGACTTGCAAGTTATTCCCTGGTGCCTCACGAACCACGCTGTTACGTTACACTCCATGCTGCCCCAGATAGCCCTGCCTGTTTCTCCTTCGACTGCCTAAACTAGCCTGTACTGCCCCAGCACTGTATGGTTAGACATGGATTCATCAGGGACAACAGGTGCTGATGGGTTGCACTGGAAATCTTGAACAGCACGGAAAATATTATTTAGATACTGCACAAAGCCACTATATGTAACTATAGAGCTGACCATTTAGCCATGCTTTGTATTGAACTTAGTTGAAGTAAATCTCACCAAGACAATGGTTACTTTTCTGGGTAGGTGAACCCGTGTCAGCTGGTGGTGAGACTAATTGGCCAGGGTAGATTTTTACCAAGTGCTGTATCAACTATCATAGAAATTGCACCAAGATATGCCCAGTGTAATGGCAGCTGTTGGGTACAGTCCACTGATTCAAGCCCCATTGAAAACAGTGTAAAATCACCACTGTTCAGGGCCCAATAATATGCATACTAACATCCCTGAGATTTCTATAACACAAATGAAATTCTTGTCTGGTCACTAATCTTTTAATTTCTTTTCAATTTTTTGTGGGTTAACTAATTAATTTTAATTATTCCCACAAAACAAAATCACCCCACCCCCCAAAAGTGATTTTTCCAAAGTCTGATTGCAGCCATTTTTAAAGTGGCAACCCTCAACTTTCTCGGGCACTTGGGACCATTTTTCAACCGTAGTTTTTAGCCATTCTGCTCTCATATGAAAGCTCAAACACCCAGGGAGTTGATCCTGGCAACGATTTACACAATCTCACAATATTGGGGGCTAAACAATCCCCTTTTTCAAAAGAAACTGTGGGGGCAGTTTTCATGCTAATGAGCTGGCCAGAAATTCTCATTTGAATTAGCGGACTACACCCTATGACAGTCTAGGTGCCACTGAGTGCTAAATGATCAGTTGCAATAAATACTTCACCAAGCAGAAGGGTAGGCTACTCTATCCCCTGAACCAAACAAAAATGAGAGGAGCTACATGTAGCATTGTAGATCGGGTGCAGATGTGTGAATAGGGCCCCTTCAAAGCAAAGCTGTCGATCACGCAAATCATCTTTGCAATCAAACCATAAGTATTCGCTAAACTAAATTTCTGTCACGTCAGAGCCTGAACAAAATCACATACTCTCTCCTCCCCATGGTTGAATAAACTGAACTGTTTACCATGTTTACAGGCCTTACATCTCGAACGATTGCTTAAATGTGAAACTATACTCTTGTTTTGAAAACAATGGGAAGGCCGGTGCACAGACACATGTCAAATTAATCACAGGGCTCATACTGGTACACCGTAGGTCATTTCCAGAAATACAAAAATAATCATCCATCCTACATATACACTGTACACATGGTCCTAAAAAAGAATACTATTTCAGAATTACGTAAAAGATATAGATAATTTCATTCCATTTTGGCTAGAACTGTTCTGAAAGATTAAAAAACACAAACAAAACCAAAAAACCTGCAACTCAGAAATATTCATTTCATCAGCTGCAAATTCCCTGGTGCACTTTCGAATTTACACCACACAAACACACACGTACATACACAGGACCATGGAGTACAACAATATAATAACTCTAACAGCACAGATAGATGACCCGCATAAACACCCTAAGAGTACACAGGGGTGGACATGAAGTGGGCACACCAGCACTCTTGCTGTCTGACAAACCATGATCAGCACCTGGTAACCAGTAATAAAGCATGAGGTCAAGCACCAAAATTAGTACCAGGCCGTTACTGATCCTCTTTGAAGTGATGGCATACTTTATTCCAAAGATATCATCAAAATATTTACAGTCGTACTGTAGTGGGATAGGTTCAACAGCCTTTTCTCAAAGAAAAGTGCCTATTTTTATATATTTTCCTACTGACATTTGCTATGTTTGAAAAGAAATTTCTGTTATTTTCAAGAGTTCCCTTTGCGTTTCGCTGTCGCAGAGGTGAAAACACATGCGCAAAGCTCAATCCATTGGAGCAAAGCTGTCCTGGTTCCCACCGTGCTGCGCCCATGCCAAAGAACGCGCGATGGAAGTGTGCCAACCAGTCAATAACAGTACGTCGCGGTCGATTACGCTACATTGGCTATACACTCATGCAACCCTCCAGCTGCATGTTGAAGAAACATCGATGTTGCAAGAGGATTTGTGCAAGAACAGAACTTGGTCGCTTGTATTTTCTGTGTTTAGGAATTAAATTTGAGGTGATTTTGCTCGCACTTGAAGCGAACGTGTTTCCACAAAATATCCTGCCACGGCACAAGGTTTATCAACAGCCCGTTGGATACATCATGGACGCTTACATGTACCTACAGTAGTGATACAAGGTCATCATTGGCTAGTTTGCTGTCATGATTACCTAACATTTTGTGAATTGTCCGTAAATGTTGTGAATTGTCTACTGTAGAAATTTTTACAAGGATTACGATGGGTTTATATCACTTCTTCGGACAATTTTTGAAGCGTTCGTCCCCATTCATGCCGGTCAATCAGCACAGAAAAATTTACCCCCCACTTTTTATATTCTGGCCTTATGTGTATATGACTTTATCTTAAATAGCTCCCAGGTTCAGTGAAACTGCTCCCAAACCCCCTGAAATATGAAAGACCATGAGCTGTTTTTAGCTTATGGGCAAAAAAGCTAAACATCGACCCCTGACTGTACGTGAACCCATGTATGTATATGCCTCATATACACATACATGTACATGTCCACCTCTTGTTGAAATCTCATACATGTAACACGGTTCATTGACAAAGTAGTTGTTACATGACCTTTGAAAACACAAAGAAAAACAGAGAAAGACAGAAAAATCTCCAGCAAACTGTACAATGCACAAAGCCACAGGAAAACTGTCGCTGTTATACATACATGTCCCTGGTTCTCACTAAATGACCTAATGGGCTCCCTATCCATGGTGGAAACAAATTTTGATTACTTCTTAGCATGTCTGGAGTCCCGTCCCTTACACTGCTTCACAACATCAATTTTTTTAAAGCAGAACAGCAAAGGGAAATCAGTTTTGGGAAAATGATGTTTGTTTGTATTTTTTTATTTCTAATCAAATCATACAGCAACTAGAGCAGTCCCACACAATTGTACGGCATGAGAAAATTAGCATTTTCAGTGAAAGGTTGTCCTTCACAGTACTCATAAGCAAAGATCGTATAGCGCCACGTAGCGGCGCAAGATGGAGAACTTCACCGTGAATACACATGAAACGTTGTAATCACATGGGTGCCATTTGGGCAAGCGATACACCTGCGCAATGCACATTAATGCACAGGCGCAGGTGCCGCAGCAGGCACGTGCACCTGGTGAGCCTGCGCGGAAGCATTACTGTAAACTGCGCAGGCGTATCGCTTGCTCAAATGGCGCCCATGATAATTACACCTTTTGGGCAGAGTTATCCATCTTGCGCCTTCGCCACTATAAAATCTTTGCTCATAAGTACACATATATTGTGGCTGTCATTACAACTTCTGTGTGGTACAGATGATGCAACTCAACTACATCTTGCCAAAGACTATTTCATTTCGAGGTATCAGGCTCAGTTCATTCCAATAACTAAACGAGACTTGCACTTGGCATCATTTAACTCACCATGTACATGTACATACATGTAAAATAGGTCAGACCTTTTTTTTTACTTTTACACAACTTGACCTTACATTTTTTTAAACTGGCCCAAAGAGCCAGATAATTTATTTTTTCTCTAGCCCATGTGAATTTTTATTTGCCCATTGAACATTTCTCTAGCAAAACTAACTTTGACTAGCTTTTTGAAATTTGATTATTTCAACCACTACTGTAGAAACTGGCTATACACACTATCCCCTATGGGATCATCACAATGTTTACGTGTCATAAAAAATAACAAATTGACCTTTTAAAAATATTTTCTTACAAGTTGTGATGGCCTGATACGGACTTCTCACCCTTAGAAGGAACGGAATAAAAAGGGTAAACTTAGTGGTGACGTCTGGAATGATCCATAAGAATTTAATCCATTAATGGAATCATCAAAAAGCTCTTGGAAAAACATTTTCAAAAAATAAAATCTGGCATCTGGCAAAAAAATTTTTTTTTTATTAACTGGCTTAGATATTTAGGAAAACTGAGTTTCAAAAGTACTGTACATGTACATACAATCTACTCTAGCTTCTCTGAGATTTGTATGTGTCTTAAGTACATGTATGTAATATTTAATGTAATGCACTCGTGAACACTGTAGGGAACAAGTACAATATTAATTTCATTTAATAATGGCAAGTTCAGCACTGCACACTAACAGCCTTTAAACAATTATAGACTGTGAACTGGTAGCAGCATTATTTTGCTATTTTGCAGGCATGCCAACTGAACATGCACCATGACTGCTTTTTGGGACTTTTTACCATGACAAATCATCACCTGGCTCCATGCCATACATGGTCACGTTACAAATCTGTATTCATGAGATGGAATTTTGCCCTAGAATAATTTCGGACTTACATGTAGTCTTCCTTGAAAAACCTACAAAGCCACAAATCATGAAAAGAAAGAAAAGTTTCATGCAATGTTTTGTTGGTTTCCATTTAAAACAGTAAAGGGATTATTGTACAACTTTTGAGAGAAGAAAAAAGAACAGGAAACTGCAAACGGCGGACCATTGTTTTCTGCTAGAGGGCAAGCCCTACCTAAGCACCATGTGTCTTAACACTCTACCATACAATTATCACTTGGTCTACTGTCACTTCATCAAGAAGGGCAAATTAATTATTAGCCCTATATGGTGTTGATTCAGTGCTGGCATTTGAAAAAAAAATTAATGTTCTGGATGCGAAGCAGGTCAACTCGTAGGCCACCCAACTCGTAGGCCACCCAACTCGTACACCGACCAACTCCTGTGCAGTTTGGTCAAGCCGTACGTGTGCCAACTCGTACGCTGACCAACTCGTACGCCTAGTATAACTAATGTTATTAGAAACATCCTTAGTAATTCCCGTCACTACTTTGACTGATTACGGAGATCCGACTTTCACCCACACTCCCCAAATTACGGAACAATTCCGTAATTTTACGGGAAATGTCCATTACAGACACTGTAAATTTACGGACTTTTTTACAGTGACTTAATACCAATCTTTAAGGATTTCTAAGCAAAATCTAAAAATACCAGTCTCAACCTAAAAAAGAAAAAGGTAATTTACATTTAATTGATTGACATCTAAAGGTAAATTTGGTGAAAACACAGCAGCAAAAGCTTGCATAAGGTTAATGCTCCGACACACGTGTGAACCACCCGAGTTGGGCGGCGTACGAGTTGGTCGGCGTACGAGTTGGTCGGCGTATGAGTTGACCAGCATTCACAGCATGATGCTTGTTGGACGAATGGGTTGCACTGACAGTCCTAAATGATCTTCTCTTTTTCAAAACAATCTTCCGCAACCGTATCTCAGATTATTTCGAAAGAAAAGCAATGAAATTAGTGAAAAGGTTGTTGGCTAGTTTATCTTAAAATAAAGTTGGCACTATTGCACAAAGATTAAGCAACTGTGACACAAAGATTGAGCAACTGTGACAACCATCAGACTTGGGAGGCGGGGACTTCAGCTTTCAGGCCAAATACCGGTAGGCCTACTACTAGTACTATTGATTGTATTGGGCCTACCGGCAGTAGGCCTACCAAACTCCGGCCCAGGCCTAATGCCTAATGCCAAATTTCTTACCTCAACATGAGCAGATATTAGGCCTATTGTGACTTGTGTTGGCTGTTGTTTCTCACTGTTAATGAACTGCCAATCATGTGGCGTGCCTAGCCATGTGTTCTTCCCGTTTTTCCCAAGAATGCCAGTCTGAGGTGTAACGTTCATGTGTACACAAGCGGGTCCGGTCCTTAGTTGGCCCAGAGAATAAATCCACACATGCGTTTGGTGCTCAAAATATCCTCATTTCCATTTCCTTTAGAAAATACCTCCAAGGTCAGCCTACTTACCCATGTGTCTGGAAACGCACCGGCCAATCACCTGACGTAAGATTTGGCGTGATCGAAGAATTTGACCAATCAACGCATTTGGAGCACGTCGGACGATGTTTTAAGCTGTCGGTCGAGCAGTGCGTGAACTATGCCAATGGACGGCCAAGATCCAGTGATTAACTAAACTTCCGTACTTTTTCTTTGTACTACACTTTATATCAAGAGACAACTGTGAATTACCCAGTTGACATATTTAGGGCTTATTCTGGTAGATATTTTCATATTTTATACCGCAAATCGAACTACAAGTGAGCCGGTCTGCCGGTCAATGCGTGTACTGTACATGTACTGTACTTTGATCGTGCATACGCGTACGCATATGCAAGTGGCCCGGCGCGGTCGCTAAAAACGCAGTCTAGTTCCTTATGAAATTTTTGGTTTATAAGCGTTTAGAAAGTCCGGGGACCAGACTAAATTATGTTTATGGTGACGTCATCTACCGGTCTGTCACAGTGAGTGACGCCCTCGATTTTTTCCGGTGCACGCCTACTCGCGCCTTGGCCTTCAAGATAGAACACGTTTTTGTCGTTAGATAAAACTTAAATTACATCAATAATTACATCACAATTATTGGGGTGCAGAGGCTGCATGTCCTCACTGTTGGTACTTTTGACAATAATTTGTTGGGACCTAGAAAACGTTTATTATTGTATGGGAAAATTAAGTTGACTGTTGAGATTGACGGCCATATTTTTTGTTCGGCGGGAAGACTACTAGTACACATCCATTCCGTTGCCCTCATCTGCACCTTTTTGGATCATTTCTCATTTAAAAGCACTTTTCATTAATAATAAACAGCTATTCAGGCCTACAACAAGTACCCCATTTACAACCCATAGCTACAAGAGACGCAAACGAGTCACTAAATAAAAGTATCATATATTAATATGCTGATTTCCGTTAAATTCAGGACTGAATGCTGTTTGGGCAATGACCATGATTTATGGTAGTTATCCCAATAGCCAGGTGCGGTTCTAGAGCCAATATTCGGGGGTGGCGGCTAAACCCTTTGCACGTGACATCACCTTGTAACTTTTGCTACTGCTCTGTTGTTGTTTTTTTCTTTTTTCCTTTTTTGGGAGGGGTTACACAAAGGTTTGGGTAGCTAGAGCCCCCTATATGAAGCCCCTCCCCCCGAACAGCGCCTGCCAGTCGCATTTTAAAGAGCACCCGGTCTGGTAAACGCAATTTTTTTTTTAAATTGTAACTTGTGTATTTTTTATATTCTAAATCGAAATCCGACTGAGTGAAACTAGGGACGTGACGATTAAAGTGAAAATCACTCTCAATTCAGATTAAAATACTCTGACAGATTAATCACTTCAGTTGGAGCTCGAGTGAAAACTCGATCTTTTCGATTGAAAAAATTTCACTCTAAAACGTCTGGTTCCCAGTTTCCGACTGCAGGAGTGAATACTCACTCGAAAAGATTAAGTTTTCACTCTTTGCAATTTAAACCTACTGATGGATTCCCAAAATTATACTGGGACTGACATATAAAATATATCGACACTTCCATGAGTGACATTTTTGCGAAATATTTGTCAAAAAAGTATGTACATGTAAATCCCAATAAACTGTTGCAGGAGATTTGCGTTTTATCCCCTTAGTTTTATTTTGTAGAGATAGCAGATCGATCCAGTTGCGTGGAATCCGTTCCCCTTTGTGCTTCATCGCGATATCACACTGGTGCATGCATTTTGCTAGTCGGAATATTCTTGAAATCGGTTCCACTGACTTCTGTAGTCCTTTAGATACCGATTTCTTCGGCCTTTCTCGCCATTTTTTTTCCATCAGGACGGCCAAAAAATGTAACGGTAGGCCTAGGTAGTTTCCTTAGAAAAATTGCGCTCGTAGTACGAGCCGGCCGCGGGAAAGCGTTAAACTATATAGACTACCGAAGTGTGACGTCACTGTGAACCAGAAAGTGCAAAAAAAATCTCGGTGACCTCGACGGCTTATGTTTGTTAAGTTGTATACTGGCACTCACCCGGGTTTGAACTGCTTTGAGTAGCCCAACTGTTTTGTGAATGTATTTCTATTTTCTAGAAATATTTTTATTGCAGTAAAATGAATTTGGGATTTTAACACTTTTATTAGCTTACCAGCCTAAGCATGTTTATGTATCGGCACGGTATAAAAGGTCAATGGAGAGAGTGAATGGGGGGGGGGGGGTAACTGCCATTGGGTACGTTATACTGAACAAAATGTTTGAGATACTTGTTTCGTGTGCCAGCACCAAACTTGAAATTCTCAGATGCTTTGAACCAACAGGGCCAGCATAGAGTTGACAGGTTGAAATAATCTTAAATTTGCAGCTGCAACCCCCCCCCACACAGATTTAAACACGATGTAACCCTAATTACCGAACCCTAACTGGGGAAACTAACCCTTGAAATGCAACCCTAATTTTCAGTCCGACAAACTGTTATTGAAAGCAACTAGAGAAAGCCAATTCAGTATTACACACAGGCCCTCTGCAGTATGCTAATACAATACCATATGCCCATCACCGCAGTGAGAGACAATTTTTTTTTTTCCATTTTCCATCCAAGACTGAATTCAGCACCCGTTTTCCCTTTTTTTCTGCATATAGTTTTGGGGATTTTAAAAGTGAAAAGTTAAAAACGCCCTCTATCGAATTGTCTCGTAGACTGGTTCCTTTCTGCCCCCATGATTTCGAATGACAAGATATCGGGAACCACTTCACCGAAGGAAAAACTTAACACGGCCTTTTGATCCGGTTGCACTGTAGAGGTGAATTTTACAGAACGATACACCCAGAGAAAATCCAAATCATCCTGGGATGCATCAGTATTTTTTACTATTTTGTGATATTTGAATTGGTTATGAAGGGCGGGGTCTTCATGTATTTTATTTCTATGTCGTAAACGTCATGTTTTTTCCATGTTTTTTTAACGGCAAAGAATGAGCCTGCTTGCAATGAAATAAACACGTTACACAGAGTACATACATGCGTACGATTATTGCCAACAAGTTCTTGGCCGAGGCCTTCACTCAGAGGGAAAGAATTCCCTATGGATGTCACCAATTTTTCCATGCAGATACCATCTGAGAGCAATAGGCCCCCTAAAGTGTCCAGAAAATTCAAATTTAGGCGTGAAAATGTTTGTGTTAGCCATGACTGAGAATGAAAGTTTTAGATTTGCGTCCAGAACTTTTTTGGAAAAAACATTTTTTTTTCATTATTTTTCATATATGGCAGAGCGCGGAATGGTTAAGTGCGATGAATATGTAAAGTAGGTCGTAGGAATTCACAAAAGATCAACAACAACATAGGCTAGGCCTATACCACGTTCCCTGGTAGGCCTACATATATGACACTTAAATTCTCCCTACATTGAACTGAGCTTAATGCATATTCTGTTCAATAACTGGTATGCCAGCCGCAAGCAGCCACAATCTCTCATTTCAAATAAGGCGAATGAGGTCATCAAGTTGTCAAACAGAACAAGTTTTGATTGGATGCAGCGTTCTGTATACTCGCGGCCAGCCAGCCAAAGCAACTGCTGCCCAAGTTTTGGAAGAGCCCATTGGTACATGATGTAGTATCTTATCGCTCAGTCCGTGTATTACATATGTCTTGACATGGAACAGCCATTGAGAAGATTAGGGATCAAGTGATGTAATGTTCAACGACCTTATTTTAAAGATGGCAACTGTGAGGGTGAGCCTGTGAGATTGAATGGGTGAAGGCAAAAAGACAAGAAAATACCAGAACAACGTGAGTGAAGTCATTCAATATATGGCCACCCCAAACATCTGAAAACACCAAAAACCAGCTGGCTACCATGAAGTTTGTAGCACAAGTTCACATGTTTCGGGGCTTCCCAAAAGGTGGCAGGTGGTTTTTGGCCGTCCTTTGGTGATTCACAGTACCTGTTAGGTGCTTTCCGTTCGTCTCTTAGGCTTTCGTGACTTTTTTTGGTTGTCTGCATTTGATAATTTTCGTTTTGTACGTTTTCCAGCGGTTAGTAGGTGTTTCAAGAAACGTCTTCTGGTTGGTTATTGGTTTTCAGTGTTTTCCGGTATATAGGTTGTTTTCTGATAATTAGTGTGTTTCAGTAGTTTTCCTGTGTTTTCAGTAGGTTTCCTGTGTTTAGGTGTTTTCCGGTTGTTTTTCAGTATTTTCCGGTATTTTTCGGTGTTTTGCGGTATATAGTATAACCGCACCAAGCTTTATCCAATCGCCTGGGCACAGGTGTCTGGATGATTACCAGAATGATGTGAACAGAATTGTTTGTATCGCTTTGAAATAAACTTGAAGAGGATTAGAAATAAACCCAATGCTAGTCCAACCATACGCATTATTAATTCACCATATGGACAACACAGTCGATATTCAATTAGTGAATGCCGTAGAGTTTACTATAATAACTACATGTCGTTTGTGGAACTCCTCTCTCGACCGTTTTTTGAAAGAGGCTTGTAACGCACTGGAGCACAGCGACAAAGTGGAAATGGAGCGAAGTGGGGATGGGGCGATGTGGGGATGGGGTGAAGTAGTTAGGGGTGAAGTGGTTCGGGGCAAAGTGGAAATGGGGTGAAGTGACTGTAAAGCCCGTAAACTAGTAGTAGTAGTCCGAGTAACTTGGACCCTACAGATTGCTTTTTTGTTTAACATTTGGACATGGTCAAGCGATAGTAGGGTCCGAGTACAGTGTACCTTCCATAGCTTTAGTTTCCGTTAACCCTCCTATGGTTTTACAGCACAAATGTGCTCCAATGCCCACAGTCACTGGTCAGCATGTAGTTTCTGTATGGAACTCAAACATGCACAGGTTCAGTGTGTACACAGTAGGTTGTCAGCACAAAATGACCCAGGGTCTTTTGTGCAGTCCTCTTCACTGCATTTGGTTTACTGCACAATGATGCACATGAAACAGTGAAGCACAGTTGTTGGACAGCACAAAAGTGAAATCTGATATTCCTGTGAGGGACAGTTGGTGCAGTGCACAACACAACACAGCTGTGCTTCTTTGAGGTGTTCACCAAATGACCCAAAGAGTGACTTCCGCATAGGAGGGTTAATTCATTTCACTCAAAATAACCCTGAGTCAAATCCTCCGAATTCACCCTCTATAACTGTCCTTAAAATGTCTAATGCACCCATCTATGGATTAAGTAAGATCCCAGTAATGATAATGCGGGTTACTCACATGTGGGAAGAAAAGAGAAATTTCTCCTTCAAATTGGAAATGCTCTTGTCAACGAGCTCGAAGGTACCATCTTTCCTCAAACAGCAAATTTTGATGGGCCCTAAGTACATTTTCCACGCTGTTTCTGTGTGGGGCTGTATTGACCATAATTTTGCTGGATATTTTTCAGGCGTTGGCAACATGACACGTTATTCACAGGAGCCTGACAACGCCACAAAGTGTAAGTCTGAGAGGCTGTTTTTGTTATTGTCACAGCCGTCTTCTTACAACATAGTTTAGAGACTTGACCCTAACCAAGCTAATCCCAACTATATCCAACAGTCGTCAATGTCTATTGGACTTAATTGATACGAGCAGTGAACAAAAGGCCTTGTCTCCTGGCTGTTGGATTCTATTTTGTGCAGTAGGCTTCACAGTGTTTCTGCTGTTGGATTCTGGAAGGTTGATTAGAGTGCCTTGGGGAAACCTGAAGGTGTTTTAGGGCCAAAGGCCACATTTCATTTGAAGTATCTTTAGCAAGCTGTGGAACATTGAAAGTTTCAACAAGAGAAGTTTGGGTTTGTGTTTACATGATTGTAATCATGGCCATTCTTTGATTGGATTGCAGTCAGAGTAACCTTAGTGGACAGACTTCACACTTTGTAAATAATTTCACATTTTTATAAGGCAGAATGTTTGCAGAGATACCGTGTGGATTATCTCTTTTGTGAGTATTATGGTTCTGAAAAGAAAGGGTACTCTACGTTATAAACAGTAAGTGCTCTGTCCATCGTCGTCAGAACCATAAATACTCACAAAAGAGATAATCCACATTGTGTCTCTGCAAACCTTCTACCTTACTGTAGATCCACCTTGCAAACCATCAAGTATGTTTTGCTACCCTTCATATGTTTTGATATGATACAATGTAGTCATGGATATGGACTTTATCCTGGGTAGAACAAGTTTGTCTCCTTGTATCGAGAGAGCAACTTTATTGGGGACCCAAATCATCTGAATCCATGTGTAATTTACTTGCCTCAGCCTGTCTGCCATCAAGTAAAGAAAAGGAAATTGTGTTGCTGACACTTGTTCGGCCAGGAAAAAAACTTAAGATCTTTTCCAGCTGTTGACATCTCTTTGTTATTTTTTTACTCTCCTGTAGCATGCAAGGCGCGTGGCTCCTACCTTCGAGTGCATTTCAAGGTAATAGGCACATTTTAATGTTGCATTGTTCTATTCTCAGCCGGTCACCTCTCAGTTGCAGAGCAAGCCCGCCTTGGTGCTCTCATTTTGGACTTCAATTCTCTCTCCCCCCCACCCTCCTATTCATTCTGCATATCTTCGTTCTTGTCATGCTACCTTTTATCAGCTGGCCACAGGGAACTACGTGTAAGTTGGACGTAGATTTTCCCCCCCCCCCATTCCTTTTGTATTGGTCCGTTCTCTTAATCCACTGCCATCTTCTCTGTATCTGTGGAGCCACCTACAGGGTGTTGAGGTTGGATTTAACCCTCGTGTGCAAAGATGCATTCTTGACAAGGTGTCCTTTCAGTCAAATTCAGTCAAATGACTTAGGGCAAATCAAATGTAAGGAACTGTCTGTGACTTCTACAGCAAAAGGAGGGTTAAGTCTTTTCCTTCTCTGTATGTTTACTTAGACAGCTCTTTTGACTGGGTAACCCTCCCTCCCAAAAAGCACACTTTTTGTGGTAATTTTCAAAATACAGGCAATATTGCAACTTATACTGATTTCTGTTTTTTTTAATGGTTATGTCCATCATCTGCAGAACACTCGGGAGACGGCTGCCGTCATCAAGCACATGCACCTGCGGAAAGCGGTGCGTTTCCTGAATGACGTCATCAAGAAGAAGCAGTGCGTCCCCTTCAGGAGGTTCAATGGTGGAGTTGGTCGCAAGGCTCAGGTAGCTTTACCTCTGGGTATCCTCCTCCCAGTCCTGGGTATTCCCGTGATTTGGTGTGCAATTCATTAAATTCAATGCAATTGGCGTAAATTCAGTTGTGGTGTGTAACACTTGTAATGCTTGGCAATTGTTCAACCTCTTGCTGCTGGGTGGTTTGAAAAATGCAGTGCACATAATCGGGACTTTTTCAAGATTTTCAGTTTTCCAAAAAAATTCTTCAAAAATTCATCATTTCAATTAATGGATGTGTACACCCGCACGAATGACTGTCTGGTGTCCACTCTAGTCTGACAGCCCAAGTATTTAAGCCAGGCATGCAGCCTTGTGAAAAAAAGCCCAAATTGTGTGGTGTTCTGTAACGTTCTTTTGTTCATGAACCTGGCACAGTGTGCTGCTGACCTCTTTTCAATAGGGGCCAGATAAGCGTGCAGCGGCACTGTGTGGCTCATTGCTGTGGTGGTGGAGCGCTTTTGTCCCCGGTGGTAATCCACTCGTAATTTAACACAGTGACCAGCTTTCCACGATAGCATTTTCTTGAGTTCTGTCCCGTAGTTTTTTCTTTGTCACTCAGTTCTTTGTTTCTCGCTGTTGGCATTCAACCTGTTGTGCGAAGTCTGTCATGTGTTCTGACCTGAAACATGTCAGCAGCCTCTGTTTCGTTTGTGTGTGGTCAGGCCAAGGCGTGGAACCACACACAGGGACGCTGGCCCAAGAAGAGTGCGGAATTCATGCTTCAGCTGCTGAAGAATGCAGAGAGCAATGCCGAATTCAAGGTAACAGAGCCCTCACACTTTTTTTTTACCTCAGATATTGTGTCAAATGAGCACTTCCCTCTGCAGCGGTGTGTGATCAAAATCGGTAAAAGTACCCATGACTGTACAGCTTACTAAGGATCGGCTATCCATTGTAGTAGGCAAGGGTTTGTTTAGCACCTGTGTATTTTGCATTAAAAACTAGACAGGCTTGTTTATGAAGTGATCATGAATTCTTTATGAAAGGGCATAGCAGTCACCACTTGTACCATGTACGGTTGTCGTCATTGTGCCAATTCAACACTGGGTGCTGCCTTTGCAATATGGGTGATTCACAATGCAGTGCGCCACCAAGAGATCTCAGAGAGGCCTTTTCGCAGTGCATCATGGGATACATAGTGGACAAGGTCTCATTTGTCAACTGTGCTGTGTGTGGGAAACTTGACTTTTTTTTTGAATGTTTGCTTACCTTGGCAGAAAATTTGAAATTGCTTATTGCGAATGGGTGTTAGGCAGTCAAAATGATGGATTTGTGTGGTGCAGGGAATGACTCAAAGTGAACTTAATCACGGCAGCAATTAAGGTCACCAAGTGCCCTCTTTCATTTATGCACAGAGACCAAGCTCTGCACTCATCTTCGGGATGGTTTTTATACTTCTGACCGTGTGTCGGTTATTTATAGTATTAATAATGCCCCCCCCACCCCTACACCCTTTCACCACCACTCCCAGGGCCTAGATGTGGACTCCTTGGTGATCGATCACATCCAGGTCAATGCTGCCCCCAAGATGAGACGCCGGACCTACCGTGCTCATGGTCGCATCAACCGTAAGTAGAGTATTTAAGAAAATTGACACTCAGATAGCGTTTAAAAATTGTGACCTTTCACGTGTTTGACATGAACATTTGGGCTGGCAACCAATTCTTAAATGATGCTTTCTGACTTGAACCCTTGAAGGTTAATGTAAATCAGATTGTAATCATGTTCGAGTTTACATAATTGGGGTTATAAGTTGACAAATTTAGTAATAGATGTCCACACCAGTGTTATGGAAACCTGGAAGTCCCTAAGGCGACCATTTAGAACCGGTTTGAAAAGGCCCCCCCCGTAGCCCGCCCTGTATAATGCCTGCCTGGTATTCAGGCTACTCCAGGCCTGTATCAGGCCTGTCAGCACGTTGGCATTTCAAAGTCCCTGATGAAAGGCTTCCCCCACCATGCTTCCACAGATGAATAGGGGTCTAAGTGGATTAGTGTAAACATTGTATAGAGCTGAAGGATTAAAAACCACAAGCAGATTCCTTCTGGGATAGATTACATGTACCAGTACTTGCAAACAATAGACCCCAGGATGGAGACCTTCGAGATCAACAACCTGTCCAGCATCCCAGGCCGGTAGCCAGGCCGGTAGCCAGGCCGGTAGCCAGGCCGGTAGCCAGGCCGGTAGCCAGGCCGGTAGCCAGGCCGGTAGCCAGGCCGGTAGCCAGGCCGGTAGCCAGGCCGGTAGCCAGGCCGGTATGAAAGGGGTTTTGCAACAGGGCGAGCTTACCAGGGGCCCTTTTCAAAGCGGGTCTAAATGGTCGCTGGCCCTAACCTTGACCATGACTAAGAGATGATACTGAACCCAACAAAACCTGGTCTCAAGATCGAGATGTAAATGACAAAAACAGACATTTTCAATCATTCCATTTCACATGATGCTGTATTGTAAAGTTGTTTGCTGGAAATGTTGGGGCAATAAATAGTCAGAAATGTCTCAACTTTACTCTTAACTATTATTTCCACAACAGCCTTGGTAGATAACATTAATGGGGCAGCATGGAGCTTTGCATTTCTAAGCATGCTGTCTGATAGCCACAGTTATATGAGACGCAAAGAGCATTTGACAATGAAGTGAAATGAAATGGTACGTGCATTATAGCATAAATGTGACTGAGCAACATTGGTGTGAAGTTTGTGGTGTCGAATTGGGTTAACCTTAATTGAAGGAGAACTTGTTTCATTTCTCTTGCCCGCAGCCTACATGAGTTCTCCCTGCCACATGGAGGTCATCCTGTCTGAGCGTGAGCAGATCGTGCCCAAGCCTGACGAGGTGGAGAAGAAGACGAAGAAGGTGTCCAAGAAGAAGATGGCACGCCAGAAGATGATGGGACGAGAATAGACCCTCGGAGTAGCAAATGGGAAGAGCCTAAATTCAAACAATACAACCACATTTGAAAGCACTCTAGAGAAGTAGAGGGGGGTGTGTTTGTGCATACATCAACGACTGATGGTGAATGGTGTTAATAAAAATCAGAAAGTATAAAAAAGAACGCATGATGAAGTCTGTGTTTTGATTGGTCTGTCCAGGTTTTGTATTGTTAGTACAGGCGGTGATGTGGTACAAAAATTGTTTATATTGTAAAAAACTTGTAATCATTTCCTTTGTTGAAAAAGTTGGCAGCATTGGAGTTGGATGGTTCCCAGTCAAGTCCGAGTGATAATGATAGAGAAAGGAAAGTCCCATAGTCAAACATGCCTTCGTCCTTGACATTTAAACAGTACATTATGCAGTCGGCGAAAATTGACCAAAAAATTACCCTTCATTTGGTTCAGCAGGATTGTAGCTGGGGGAGTGCTCCCAACTCTCTTGATACATTTGGCCCGGCCAATTTTCTTTTGTACAGCACACTGGGGAAACCGATTGTACTAGAGGTTGTAATCACGTAAAGGGCCTTAAGTAATTCATGGGGGAAGGTTCCATGAGGCATTTGAAGAATAGTCAAGAACCGTTTTCCCAAAGTGCATGTATAATGGTGCACACCTAGACAAATGTGCTGTAAAAAAAAACCACATCCAAGATTAGGAAGGAAATGTATTTTTGGAACACTTGAGGGCGCCACGTTGTAAACTCTAGTCAGCTACCCTACTCCCAAACTGGTAACGGCAAACCAGGAGACGCTAGGGTGAGACTTGAGTGTGCGGATGATATTGTACGTACGTGCAGACGTGAGAAGATGGAGCAGTCGAAGAGGGAAGGAGTCTCAATCAGAGAGGAAAACTTGCTTGAAGAGGCAGACACTGTAAATTTGGCAGATGATGATTCATGCACGAAGCAGATTTTGACTGATATGACGGCAACTCCTCCAGATCCTCCGTCAAAACGGAGAATGTGTGGCCGTTGTGGGTTAGTTCAGCTCAACTGCGTGCTAGTGGAGCGTTAGCCCAATGTAGCCTACAGTACGCTGCGCTTCCGTACAGCCACATGCCCAGGGCCATATACATGAACCGAATTTCGTTGACTTTTTTATGTGCTTCGAAATGAAAGCATTTTCACGATTGGAGTTGCTCGATACAATGTACGCCATACCCTCTCCGCTTCTAAATCAATCCTTCACTACGTAATCTTACCTCCTACTTTTCGAGAAATTTGCAGCTAATTTTTGAACTTCATACGTTCGTGCACATTGATCGACATTGACAGCTCGAATCATCATGGTGTCAAGTTTGTGACCCCTAAACCGTGACCTCATATTATGCAAATATAGCACCAGGAGTTAAGATGCGACGGCTAGTTCCTGTTTACCCATGTGTGGGCTGGCAGTCATGGCAGTGAGCAGTTCAGGCTCGGGTAAACAGGACCTAGCCGTCGCATCTGAATTCCTGGTGCTGTATTTGCAAAAAATGAGGTCATGGTTCAGGGGTCACAAACTTGACGCCATGATGATTCGAGCTGTCAACGTCAGTGTGCACGAACATGATGAATGTATGAAGTTCAAAAATTAGCAGCAAATTTCTCACAAAGTAGGAGGTAAGATTACGTAGTGAAGGATTGATTTAGAAGCAGAGAGGGTATGGCGTACATCAACCAACTCCAATCGGGAAAATGCTTTCATTTCGGAATGCTTGAAAAAGTCAACAAAATTCGGTATATGGGCATGTGGCTGTAGGGGAGCGCAGCATACCGTAGGCCACATTAATGGGGTTAAGTGGAGCGTTAGTACTTAGGCCTTGTACAAGGCCTAGGCTACCCCCAGCTAATTGTGGGGTCCGACGTTTGCTCCTCTCCCACGAACCCCACAGGAAAAGAGCCTTTTTCGCCATATGCTATGCATGACGTTTAACCATGGAGGGAGGAAACACGAACTGCGATTCCAATCGAGTTGTGTACCCATAGAAATGTTTCTTCATTTCTCCCAAGAGTTTTATGTAAGATGCTTACATACCTTTGTTTTGAGTACCAAGAAAGAAAAGGGCCAAAACCATGCCATTTTCAAAAAAAGTGCAAATATTTCCTGATCAGTGTCTGAAATTCATGCGGTTCACATGTGTACTTGCGTGTCACACATTTATGCCCAGATTGAAGGAGGACAAGCAACAGCCGTTGGGTACTAGTGCACATGAGCGTGATGTTGCACAGTGAACGCTTTCTGTTGAGTGGCTTTGTGCACCCAACGGCTATTGCTTGTCTCCCTTCACTTTGGGCAAAAATAATAACAATAAAATAAATAATAATAAGCCCTGTGATTGGTCAGTGTAACCCCCTGCGCGCCGCAGCCAACTGCCATTTCAACCAGCGTGGCTAAGACTTTGCACACACACGTACGGAAAGCAGCTGCAGCCAATTTCCATGTCTTATGTATCGATCGCAGCTGTAGTCAACTATTTGGTCACGGCTCGTCTTTGCAAGTACACATGTGAACCGCATGACTCTCAGACACTGATCAGGAAATATTTGCCCCTTTTTTTTAAAACGGCATGGTTTTGGCCCTTGATACTTAAAACAAAGGTATGTAAGCCATCTTACATAAAACTCTTGAGGGAAAAGAAGCAATATTTCTATGGGTACACAACTCGAATAAAATGGCTGTTCGTGCCCTGTTTAACGTCATGCATAGCCTATGGCGAAAAAGGATCTTTTCTGTGGGGTTTGTGGGAGAGGAGCGGACAGTTCTTGGGGTAGGCCTAGGCTATTCCTTACCCCCCAGAACTGTGTTATGGGGTCTGACATCCGCCCCGCTCCCACAGTTTTGGGGGTAAGTATTCCTTGTTTTCGAATTTTGGACAGGATCGCTTATACCCAGAGGCATGCATGACTGGCCTATACGTGGTCTGGGTACAAGACTTGTTGATCGTGATGTTTGGGAGTGCTACCAATGACTGTTTCCTGGTCAATACGTCTTGTGCCCCGACCTCATATGCGGTTTCGTTAGAGGACCATGTTCCTCCATAGAGTTCTTGTGCCAGCAAAATCTAGGCACCTGTATTTGAATGGGAGGAGGCGTCGAAAAGTTTAAGTGTTGTGTGATTGTCGAGCGACAATGGTCAGATTTTGACAGATTTTGAAATTGGAAATATTACTTAAGCCCCAAATGTTTTCCTTTGGCATGTAAGAAAGCCAGTAGGTGGTGAAAAGGGTATTTTTGGTGAGTCTTTGGAATTTTTGAGAACCGTCGTCAGTTTACTATGTGTAATGTAGTGGAGTGTTAGTGTGACCGATCCCGTCCAAAATTTGGAAATGAAGAATGCTAACGCTCCACTCAGTAGAGCTTGGTTAGTTGGAAGAGTCATTCCAGTTTACCCAACAGATTTAGGGGTAATTCCAGTTTTCATGCCTCGTCTACGTCTGTCAAATTATTCTTGTAGACCGGTAACAGGGTGTTCATTACCATAAGCACCCTGTTCCTATAATCTGATTATAAAGAAACAAAGTCTACGTTTTGGAAACAACTGACTTACATGTAAATAAGTTGGCTGTGATTACTTCGAGAACTCAAAGTCACTACTCTGTCACACTCCGTGTGACTGAACCAACACGGTTTACATGGTGTTGTAACACTATGGGGTTTTGGAATCGAACTTTTGCGGTGAAATGGTTCACAGGTTTAAGAAAGCTATGAAATCAAATTTTCCCATCAGCAAACCTGATTAATCTATAGTTCTTGACCCAGGATGGTCTTACAATGAAGACAACACAAGATGTCATCCTCCGCCACCAAAAGTGGTCGAACCAAGATAGGTTTGCGCACAGGGGCCCCAAGTGTTGTCCGTACATATATGTACAAAAAATCTAGTGCCAATAATTTTTGTTTTCTTAGTTCTGTGACATGAATCCTAACTCTAGATTTCTTTTGAATCAATTAGCCGGCCAGCCAAGGTATGTCTATGCCCACACTTCCCTGAGAAGCCACTGGACATCTCAACGTGTGTCTACGTGATTCAGCATCCAAACGAGGAGAGCCGATCATTACGGACGGTGCCCATACTGATGAACTGTTTACAGCAGGGCAAGTGCCACGTCATTCGAGGCAGACGCTTCTCTGAAATTGGGTAAATTATGAAATGAAAGTCTGCCGCTGCAATGTCAAGATGAAGCATGGTGTGGGGAGGAGAATTTATATTTGTGATCACTTTAACCCTGAGCATTTGCTTTGGAGTATCCTGACTACTCCAGTTTGTAAACGAAACAGTCTAGTAACTCAGTGGTACTTTCTTTGCACTTCCAACCAAGTTTAGAATGAAGCCCTATATAACGTAGTTGCATGCTGCAAAATCAAGTGTTGGATTTTGGGCAGATTTTGGGAAGTTGAATGTGACAGAATGGGTTTTCATCCAGATCCAACACTTCAGTCTGCTGTATTGTTTCATTTGTACACCATACACAGAATAGTTCTGGGAAAGAGTTCCATATACATGCACAGACAACACTTGATGCCCCTGTGCACAATCCTATGGGACTTATCTCACAAAACCCAAGTGTTTTCTGAGCAAAGGCTTTGGAACTTTCTTAGCTAAATATCACTTTTCAGGACATGTTATCACTTTCTGATGGCTGTAATATTATAAGGGAAAGTCTGTGTTGCCCACATATGGAATTTTTTCGAGTTCTGAAACTTTCAGAGATTTTACAGGAGCCCAATGCACCAGAATACGAAACAGTGTGATATTGGTACTTTTACCAAGGTGGAAATTTACAGCTGATAGTTTCAGCTAGAGGGATGTTGAACATGATGTAACCCTTGTCAGGCCATGTCTCCCAAGCCATGCTTATAGGCCGATCCGGTGACAAGAATGAGGAGCCATTACTGGGGTGTCGTCGCGCGTGTGAAAAAAAAGAGATCCACATTGAATGCTTCCTCATCGGCCAATGGGAGTGCACTGCTAACCCAAATCACCTGCTTGTCAAGCCTAGGAATGCACGCCTTAGTGACGGGGACACCGCAGTAATGGCGTCATCGAATCGGTCCATAGACAAGTGGGTTATATGAGATTTAGTTGATTTTGGCAGAAACAGGAAAAGAGTTCCATAAAAGGACGCCGCTTGACACCCTGTACACAAACCCTATGAGACTGGTCTGAAAAATTCTCTTAAGGAAACGACTTGGGTTTTCTTCCCTCCTAAATTGAACTTTTCTGGACGTTTTTGCTTTCTGATGGCTAATAGGCCACTGTAGGGAATAAGTACTGGCGTCTGTATGTTGAACTCTCCCCGAGAACAGATTAAAAGATTTGTTCTTACTGGATTTTCTGTTCTTACTGTTTGGCATTGTTCAATAACACAATCTTCACATTTGACAATTGCAGAAGTGTTGGAGATTACAATTTGACTAAGCAAGCTGCTTTTTGAGTTTGTGGTTAGAGGTAATACATGGGAAAACTATGAAATTTCAATAGTATTTTAGGTAATTCCCTCAAGTTGGATCGTGCACTTGGCCATTTTTCAGTGCTTCTTGTTATTTATATGTACTTGTCTTTGTATTTCCTCAGTCACCCAGTACTAACTGCTGTCTGCCGGGATCCCAAGACCCTCGTGTTGTTCCCAGGGCCAGAGGCGATAGACATCTCCCAAGTCCCACCCCTTCCTCCGGACAGCCAATCAGGCTACAATCTGATTGTGATTGATGGGACTTGGAACCAGGCCAGGAGCATGTACAAAAGCAACAACATCTTTCGTCAACCACAACAGGTGTGAAGAATGTAACAAGAAACTTGTTCATGAAACCTTGTAAAGATACGCATGGCTTTCCATAATGCAGCTTTTTGGCTGCGATGAGTGTTAGGCAGTGATATGGTTGATTGCGTAGTAAGTCGTAACACATCTTTGTTTTTATACCAACCAGGTGCAATTGTCCAGTGGAAATCTGAGTGAATATGTAATCCGCACACAGCCAACAAACAGCTGCTTGTCTACCGTAGAATCAGTTGCTGTGTCCTTAGCAATTCTAGAGAAGAGGGCGGAAATTCAGGAGGTGAGAACCTTTCCAAGCAAAGTTAGTTGGATCCTTTTCCCCGTCCAACATTTTCATCAATGACTTTGTGAAAGTGAGACAATCAGAAATGATTTGTGTATAGAAAGCTTGTTGGGTTATCAATGCAGTTCTTGTTTCTCACTTCAGACCCTTGTGCGCCCCTTGAGGGCCCTATGTCAATTCCAACTGGACCACGGCGCATGCATTCACCACAGCAAGGAACACCTCAAGGAGAATGGTCTTGTCTACCGTCCAAAGAGCCGACCAGAGTTTAGGTGATGCTTGCTACCTTCCCGAGTCAGTGGACCATCTGCAAATAAAAACTGTTTAGCTCTCTCTTCTGGAATCGCAAAAGTCCTCCTCAAATTCGGGGCTAGGCTACACTTCGAAGTTACCGAATCATGGGATTTATTGTTTATAACGTACCTACAGTGTAATAAAAGACTGCTTTTTTCACAGGTTTTCTGATGACTTTTCAAGAGTGTTATTGTTTGTTACTTCACAATAGTATTAATTTAATGTAAATATGAAAGAGGTAATTCTACAGGTTGGTTAAACAAATGTATTCTACAGCGGATCTACTGCAACTGTGGAATATTACTCTCTGGCCGTTCAACTTGGGTATCCTGTCCAAATCCTGACAGGTACATGTACACTGTATATATTGGGTAACTTTTTTGACCGTGACCTTTTTTTCTAGGGTACGAGTATCTTTGCTTTCGGGGAACCATCAGTCTCCAGAGTCATTTCCTGATACTGGGTAGCTTTTCTTACAAAGACCCCATGGGGTTTTTTATTTGATGGCTGGCCTAATCGTGGCTCTGGAGGACTTCATTTTTTCAAAGGGAAGGTCCCACATTTCACCAGGGGAAGCTTCCATGACTAGCCTCCTTTCAAAAACTGTGATGACTGTAAGCCTGATACGTACATGTATAAGTGAACACACTGTCTTGAAAACCATGTAACCAGTTGAGCCCTTTGCAGGCAGTGCATTTTGAATGAAATTAAAAATTAATACTTCTTGAGAACATGCACTCAAAGAGATCGGAAAATAGAATGCTATGGTGTGAATTGTGAAATGTTGAACAACAAATTGAATGGAAAGACACAAGTCAATGGATCATTGAAATATTTAATAAAAACATGAAAATAAAAGGGCAGGGTTTATGTACCTGGGTAGCATTTGATTCACATAAAAAACATCCACCAAAAGGTTCTCTCACATTGCATTGAAAAGATGAAACAAGGACTTCTACAAACCGCCCCTTAACGGGCATACCTGAAAAGTTGTATTGAATTGTGCCAACCAGATATATATGTAACATTCACATTAAGTTTGGATATACATCTTCCAAGTGATGCACCAACTTCATATACTTGAAGACTCGGGCACATTGAAATGGGAAGCAGTTACAGTTTTAAAGGTGGGGGGAATTCAGAGGAATATTCTGGGTAAAACCCATGGAATTGGGTAGAGACCCAAAATTCAATCTGCATGTGGACCGAGCTGGGATTCGAGCCTCGACTGCAGAGGTGGAAGGTGAGGAAATAACCACTATGCAAACCGGACTCCCCAATAGTTGCATGCATAGAGTTTGATATTTTGTTGGCACTGTCTGACTTGTTTTTAGACCAACAACTTCAAAGTTCAGGGGCGATGGATGATGAAGCCAGTGGGGAAGCAGAACGAAAACCATGTGTTTGCGTGCATGTCAGTTAATCACCTGCAGCAATTTAGAGAACCCTAAGTATGGGCAACATGCACACCTGCATTTCCTTCCTTCCTGAGTAACATATTTTACAATTTTTCTCTACTGATACGGTATTTAAACAAGATACATTATATCTTCAAATCACATGCAAAATGGTGCAGGTCAGACTGGAACTCTCCCCTCAAACTTTAAAATAGTGTTTGGTCAATTAGTCTGTGGGTGCCAGTAGCATCTTTTGTCGAATATGTTTGCATGTGTCATTAAGTAGCTGAACGGTTGGACATTTTGTATCGGTGTAAGTATCATGGAAATCAGGAAATTGTAACCTGGCCTGACGAAAGATTGCTTGCAGGATGTTACTGTCCAATTTTGGCACTGGCACACATTTTTTGGTCTTAGGATCCCTTGATTTGCCTGTTACATTTTTAGACGCCAAGTCTTCTTTGGAAAATTCCTTTCGCATCAGAATGGAGCACAACATTCTTCCCGTCGCCTCTGGCTTGGATGCCGCACGTGTAGATGCTCTCCTGACGTCTGCGTGATACTCAAAGATGTCACGCACCAGACCCTCTGAGCCACCAAGTAGAAACTTTCCAGTCTCGTTGCTGGCAATGTAAACGGGTGTCACTGTCGGAGCTGGCCGACGCGTAGCAGACCGAAAGTCTTTTGATGGTGCTTGGTAAAGAGTTTTTGTGCCTGTATTTATACTTTTGCCTGAAGTTATCTGAGGCGTTAATTCACGCTGCGTTTTGCTGGATGATGATGAAATACATGTCATCTGGGGCTTCAGGACTGAGTGGAGGTACTCCACGGACTCACGAAGTGCTCTCTGCCCAGCAATCAGCTGTTGCAGGTCATGCTTGATCTCCCAAAGGGTTGACATAATCTGGTCAGCCGGTAGAGGGGGTGATTGAGTGTCGCCATTTTCTAGACAGGGCAATCCTTGGAGTTGCGGGATTGACTGTGTGTCTCCATTTGCTGGTATGCAGGGAGATGAGGCAAGGGGCTGACCAATTTGAGGGGATGATGGAGAGTCATCATCGCAAGGCAAATGGAAGTCTCCATGTTCTGGTTTAGGCAGAATGTCACAGGTATTTGTTAGTAACGACGAGGCATTTAAAGTTGAAGTAGGAGATTCGACATTCTGTGTGGTTGCGTGAGCACATCTATATCCAACTTGAGACTGGGACAACAGGTTATGGATGTTTTCGTCCCTCTGTTTAGAAGCAGATTCTCCTGATATTGGGTGGAGCTCCTCTGAAGTGATTTGCAAATGACGTTGAAGTTCATTTTTCCACATTTTACGCTGTATGCTTGAAAGGTTTTCATCACCACTCCAAAAATCTATAAATTAAAAAAATATATTTTGACAATAAACTAAAGTGTGCCAAGTCAAAAAGACCACAGAAATATTGTCTGAAAACACAACTTTATGAAAAAAAACCCACATTTTTAGAAAAAATGACAGAGAGAAATACAGAGCTATTAGCCAGGTATCCCCAGAACTGGGGGTGGGGGGAGGGTTGCTGTCTGCCACATTCTTGGGGTGAAACCTGGATGGGTGGTTTGAAAACCTACTTGAATTAGTTGCATATTTGGACACCACTTGAACCCTATGAGACTGGTCTGAAAACTGTGTTTTCTAAGTAAACGACTTGGTATTTTCCCTCCTAAATTCAACCTTTCTGGATATGTTTTTGCTTTCTGATGGCTAATACATGTAGGTCACTGCAGGGAATAATTACTGGTGCCCGTATATGGAACTCCTTCCAACCTGCAATTTCAGCTGGCCCAAGAAACAAGTCTGTGTGAAAATTGAAATGCAGTTTTAACCCCGTGCAAACCCACACGAAAAAAAGTAATAACAAATTAAAATCTACCAAGGTCAATTCAAACAGTTAAGATAAGATAAATGTAAATGGGTCATGAAGTATCCTGTAGCCTAAAATTGCAAGAACATATGCTCAAGCCCCAAAATCCCTCTTTGGAAATGCATGTGGACCGGTATGCCTGTCACTTCAGTTCTAACCAAAACTGCAGTAGAGAGACATTTGAAATTCATCAGCACTACTGGATTGGAAAACATGTATCCAAACACAGATACTAGTGAGTCACAAGGTCAGGGAATTGTAAACATGTATTCGGGAACCCTGTTCCCATAAATTAGAAGGGAGACCTACATTTTCACTTTTGGATTCACCTAGGTCGATGACCATGACATCGTGCTCAATAATGGTAGGGTTGATGTTGTGAAAAGAGGGCAGCGCTTTGAGCTTCGAGGGAAGTTACGAGGGGAAGTTGTGAGTGTTTTAACACATGGCAGCTTGACTTGCATAGCTGGTTTATCACTTTTATATCACTAAGAAAGTCACTTTTTTCACCATTTACAATTCGAAATTCCAAAAAAATAGGGTCAGCACAATAAAAAGAGCACTGCCTTTGGGGTTTTTTGGGGGGCTGAGCAGTTTTACAAGAATAAAATGAGAAAAAAGGGGGTCCCCGAATATATAATTCCCCAAAACCACACATGCTCAGTCAAACCATGGAGCCCAGCTAAAGTATTCCCAGAGCTGTGGGGCAGCACGGACATCCGGGAGTTTCACAAAATTGTGGGTAGCAACCAAACCACCCTGATGAAAACAACTGCAACAAGCACGCGTGTACATACTGATCAAAGAAAGGACTGAGTAAACTGACCCTTGTTGGTGCGTGTATATAAGTACAGTTCACTAATTCAAGCCCCATTGTAAACAGTATAAAATCACCACTGTTCAGGGCCCAATAACATGCATACTAACATCCCTGAGATTTCTTTAACACAAATGAAATTCTTGTCTGGTCACTAATCTTTCAATTTCTTTTCAATTTTTCGTGGTTTAACCAATTACATTTTAAATTATTCCCACAAAACAAAATCACTCCCCAAAAAGGGATTTTTCCAAAGTCTGATTGCAGCCATTTTTTCAAGTGGCAACCCTCAACTTTTTCGGGCACTTAGGACCATTTTTCAACCGTAGTTTTTAGACATTCTGCTCTCGTATGAAAGCTCTTAGACCCAGGGAGTTGATCCTGGCAAGGATTTACACAATCTCACCATTTTGGAGGCCAAACAATCTCCTTTTTCAAAAGACACTGCAGGGGCACTTTTAACGCTAATGAGCTGGCCAGAAATTCTCACTTGAGTTAGTGGTCTACACCCTTTATGTCGCTGTTTTCACCGGCGTGATGCCTGCCATTTTGCAAGAATCCCAGATGTCCGTGCTGCCATCTACAGGCACACTCTGTGGGCTAGGCATAAGCCTTACCACAAATACTGCACAGGTGATTTTGCACAATGGTAGAAAGTTATTGTAGGTAGGAAAAAGGTGCAAATATCCCCCTTTCTCTTTCCACAGTGCCTTTCTACCATTGTGCAAAATCACCTATAGCCATGCAGTATTTACGGTAAGGCTGGAGTGTGCTGGGAGTAGAGCTTAAAAAGCAAAGTTCAACCAAAGAATTCAAAATAGGGCACTTGCAGAAGGGTATTAAATATTACGCAATCGATGTCTTATTACTAATTAGTCACTGACAGTGATAGTACAGGAATACCTCTCTATTTTTGTGTATAAATTCACAATAGCTGGCTCGTGAATCTTCTTACTAAACTTACTAGAGTTGTTGCCCTGGTCCACGTCTGTTGACCCCGGAGTTGCTGCTTGCATCGGTTCCTGTTTGATTGTGTGGCAGTCCATGATGTGTGCACGTATACGGTGCATATGAGTTACAGGTCCTTCGCACGTGTTGGAGAAATGGTGGAGAATGTGTCAGCGACGTCCGAAGTATGTCGGCCCGCGCCCGTCAGAATTAGATATAACCTGATAACGGCAACTGATCGATGTGAAACTTGGTTTTATAGTCTGCAATTTTGGGTATGTAAAGACTAAATTAAAGTGGACAAAGTCGCCGCGTTTTTGTAAGAAGTGGTCGCTCTCTACGTAGAGTGGGCAGGCAGTCGGGTCTGGTGACCGGAGAGACTTTGCGCAAGGTCAACTCGTGTATGGATATGGGTGTGTGACTGCTTGAAAAAAACATAGTGTCCATATGAGAGTGTGGTTTTGTTTTGCGAACCGGGCAATTTGATTGATGACTTTTTGGGCGCAGTTCTGTGCGTGGGTTGAGAACTAATTTAGCTTGGTCAGGACATTCTTTTCCTTTGTTGCAATTTTTATATTTCACGAACACTTTGCACTGAGGCATGGTTTCTCAGTAAAAAGCCGTCAGTATTTCGACGATCATTCGCGGGATTCCTTGAACTTGTAGTAACGGGTTGCGAGCTGGACACGTTATACTCCTCTCCCGATACTGTTTACAGGTTGCTATGACCGTGTTCGCAAAAGGTTTTTCAAACTATCTCAAAGCTCCCACTGCTTTTGCCGTTTGCAAGAGGAGACTCAGGGCGACAGAATGGTAAACATACCGGTGAAATTTCAGCTCTTAAAACAAAGCAGATGTCATTGGATAAAAAGTCGCCGGCTGAATTACCCGGGCTTCTTTTAAGAGCACGAGCCTGGTTAGACCCATAAACAGGGTCCGACGAATACCCCTCTGTCGTATACGACGGAGGAGTATTGGTCGGGCCCTGTTTCGGGTCTGGTAGAGCCTGGTATGATGGGAGTTAGTCTGGGTCCATAAATCCCAACTCTTTGCAATTGACCATTCGTAGTAGCAGGTTTTTCGCCCAGTGGCTTAGCAAAATCATTGCAGCCATCATTACAAAAAATACAATGTATCAAGAATCAAAACCTATGTTTTATGTGTACAACCCCTCCTTTAAAGGGAAAGTACAGTTTGATAAATAAAAGAGTTTTTGTGAGCCCTAGGATGACATTTTTGTAAACCTTGCAGTCCAGGAAACAAAACAAAGGTCTGTAACACAATAACACATTTGTCTAAATGCAAATATAGCTTAAGTTCCAGCACATACCTTCTCAGCATGCATATGTACATGTATTATTGTCAGGGTAAGTACTGCAAGTGTGACAGATAATCAGAACAGATCTTGTCCAGTACCTTTGCATGGTAAAACCCTGCTTTCTGCGACAAGCATTCTCAGATGGAAGGATTATCAACCTGGATCCTTAACACCCTGTTTATTTGAGGACGATGGATGCCCAGATGGTCAATTACACATGAAAGAAATGAACATTTAAGACAACGAAATACCCACTGCTCTGGGATATTATTGCATGCAGTACTAAATTAGCTGTTAAAAGTAATAATAATACGGATAATAATAAACGTTCATATAATAGTGCTTTAGAAGTCCCTATGCATTTATTATTATTATCCCTGCACACAGGGCTCACAACAACTGAACATTCCTGAAATCATCTCAGTTCCCTGGGGAGTACACCTGCTGATGCAGCCCTATTGGGCACAAACGGCTAAATAACCAAATCTGCCCTCACAAGTACCCATTACTCCTGGGTGGAGAAAGGCGCATGAGGGTAAAGTGACTTGCCCAAGGTCGCAATGTGCTGCCACCAGCTGGATTTGAACCTCCAACCCTATGATCAGAAGCTACAAATCCTAACCACTAAGCCACATGCCCCCACAAAATGAGACTTCTTCCTGGAATGATATCACATGCCTTTGGCCCAGAATATTCATATGCGCACAAGTATGAAAACCCAACAGATCTTTAAAATAGAAATATGAAATTATTATATGACATCCCAGCAGGGGCCCAGAAAACGTCAACTGGGTTGTCTTTCAATTTAAAGGGACCTGATTCTAATTGGAAATGGCTTTATTCATTGAATGAATATTTACTTGGCCAGGTTTTAACCTTTAAGATATGGAGCTATTAAAAAGGAGACCAGATCAGGTGAATGGATGCTGATAAAGCCCGAGCATTTTGAGTCACAAAGTCTAGAAACTGTAAATTTCCAACAAGTTTTGGTAACTAGTTTTACTTCATTTCTTGTAAACACCCCTCTAGCCATGTTATGGTATGATTCTCTATCGTGAGTAGCCATAGGCCTAAACCATTTCCGTATACATGTAATTTATAGAGTTTGTTATGCGTGTGATGTATAGTACATTAGGTTGTGCATAGCCAGCCAGTGCCGTAAAACTGTTGTAGGCTGGCCACGTGACGGGTTCTCAAGCAATAGAGATATGGATGATATATCGATATCTATGAACAAATATTTACAATCATGTAATCATTTGAAAAGGTTTTTATGGTGAGGTGGTAGAGCAGTTCATTCTGATTACACCAGCTGGGGTTAAACTTAACTGCATACAAAATTTGATACAAGCAATTCACAATAGTGCGCCACCAAGAGTTTGTAAGGCATTGGCCAATCAGAATGTGCAAAATTTGTCGACCCTTTCCAAACGCGCAATAGGTCGACATATTCCGTGCATTGTGATTGGCCAACGTGTTGCAAACTCTTGGCGCACTATTGTGAAACAGCCGTATTGTGGAAATATGCAATTATAATATATACCTTTGTATGTTTTAACTTTTAATCTTTTTCCAGAGGATAACTTCAACCCATCCACATTTAGATAACTGTTTCGTGAAATGGTCATACAAATAGCTTTCCACTTGCACAAATTTTTGATCAGGGTTTAGTCAAGGTGACATTATACGTCACCATGTACCCTTTGTCCCAGCCATATATCAGTTGATTTCTTGGGTTGTAGGACATCATGGTCATTTTTAAGTGGCCGATCCGATAGGGAATATCCACGTCAGCCAGTTCCTCTCCTGTGAATAGGTTCACTCCAAAGTCCACAGTAGAGTTGAATTGCTCAGAACTCTTGGTTGTATACAGCCGGCCGCAGATGATGAAGGCTTCGCCTGCCGAGTGCTGGGGGTGATTGGACACAATTGTCGTCTTGATCGAGAGGTCCTCTGGATCTAGTCTGGACACCACAAGGTTCTGGTTGAGCTCTGTGGTCTTGTAAATTACCCACAGTCCGTTGTCGTCAACAGCAAGGTCAAAGTAGGTGTAGTTGGAGTTGTATAGGTACCCATGCTCATTCAGTCTTCGGTACTGGGCAAACGGAATGCTTCCCCTGGATATGATTGTCTCTGAGCTCAGGTCGTACCGCAAAATCTCAGCCGAGAGGCCATTGTGGAAGTATAGGGAATTGTTGTAGACCACATGGCCCGTGCCAGCCCAGGTATATGAGAGGGTGTGTTTCCGGGTGTACGTGCCCCACTTTAGAGCTTCCATATTTTGGTATTCTGTAAATAATCATTTTAAAAGATGATTAATATGATCCAACCACCTACAATTCCTTTTACTTTGTCTTGATTTCACTCCATGCATTTGAGTGGTCATCTAGTCCTTTTTCCTTATTTGTTTTTCAAATAAAAAGGGAATCGTCACTTATGCCCCTTTTAGATTGATAGCATCAATCACAAAAATATGCTCCTAAGAAAAATACTAAATGGATATACATGTAAATGTGACAGATTATTTTTATAGAGGTTTAGAAAAGTACCAGTATGCTTGAATACGTGTAGGAAGTGTCAACAGGAACTGGGTTGATTTTTTTTTCACTTTTTACTATTTTTTCTTTACCGTAAATAGCAACTCCATGCAAATGCTTGGTGATCCATATCTTGTCTGGTTGGGGCGGATCTGGGGCAGTGTCCTGCATCCAAGAACCCCAGTAGGTACTACCATACTTGTGGTCCTTGGGCGCACTGATCTTTTCCAGAACACACTCTGACAATCAGAAGAGACAGTGAAGAGGAATATTTGCATCAATTCTGCCTTTTAATAAAGACATATTCCAAAAGCTCATTCAGGACTTGATCTGAAAGCTATTGTCACTGAGTATGTTGAGCACAGAGCTACATGGAAAGAAGCCCAACAAACCTGTCAGTTGTTATAAATTAAGTCACATGTGGACAATTTCTCAATATACATGTACTTCGAGTGTAAAAGATAAGGAACTACCGGTGTATGCTAACAGTTGAAGGTAAAAAGGGGGACGTTTATGAAATCTTTCTGCACACACTTACAAAAAAGAAGACATGCCTGATACAGGCAGAAGTAGGGATTTTTCGGTATAATGCCTAACAGATTATTTGTCTTGTGTCAAAATTATCAGAGTAAGGCAACAAAAAGTGGTCTCAGCAGATGACCTGGACTGTTTGTGCTTAAGTTTGGAGAATATGTTCGGTTGTGTATTTCCAGTTGAGTTCAGTACATTCAATTGTTTCAAGTACGGCAAAGTTGAACGAGGGGTCGGTCTTATTTTTCTTGCGCTTATGATGCACAAATGATACCTGAGTTTGGAGTACTCTCTGTTGTGGCAGGTGTTGATGATAACTTAGAACTTGCAGTGGGTGTAGAACTGTCTGTGCTATTCCAAAGAGCTTGAAGTTGAATAAAAATTGCAGATGACACTGTTACTTTTTGTTGTTTTGTACGGAAATGTAAAAGACAGAAGCTGCTGCATTATCACTTGCTGAGTGTAGTGCCCTCCAAAAGTCCAGAGCCAGGCCAGATATTGGCATTGCGAGGGGAGCAAGGGAGGCTCCGACTCGAAATATGTGAAATGAAAAAGACAAAGAGTGGAAGAAATGTTAAAAAAACGTTGACCTCCCTCCTGCTGTTAATTGTTTATTAGTCATTAGGGGATAAGTGCTTGCTCCCCTTGAAATATTTTTTCCCTCTATGAAAGTGGTTTGTCAACATGGGGCCCATGGGCAGCACTCCACCCTTTGATTAATGGACTAGACCTAGCTTGCCCTCAGGAGATTCCCCACTCAATGGGGTAAAAATGGTTTGCCCCCTTGGAAAACATCCTGGTGACGACCATGATGGGGCCTGACGCTTCTATTGCCAATTCTTTCTCATAGGCAAGGGCTATCAAAAAAGATTCTGCAAGGATCGTAATATCAGATACTTGAGTCCATCACAAGTCCTTTCTGAAGTCTTAACAAAAGATCTCTCAAGAGTTAGGATGGTCTAGTCCGGATGATCAAAAACAAAGGAATGCTTTTGTCACAGTTCACTGAATAAATATCATGTAGCTTGGTTAAAAACTTGGGATGGCCTTTCAGAGGCTTCCAGGGACTGAACTTCATACAACACTACATCAAACCTGTGAATTTTTTATTTCATTTCCTTCCCCGAACAGCTGATATAAGACTTAAAATTTACTACAATCTGTGCTCTAGACTGCCATTTCCCCATGGAAATTGTTTAAGTTCTTAATTCTTCTGTTCTAATTTCTAGAGTTACGAAAACAGAAGAAATAAAGTCACACATCGGGGGATATTCCATAGTTGTAATAAGAGGGGAAAGCATTGCTTCATCTATCCAAGTCACCAGACTTTTTGTAATTTAAAACTAAAGAATTACTTGTCTGGATATACCTGAGTTTGTAGTACCCTCGATGTCAAGTGGCGGTGATGTCTTTGGCCTCGTGGTGGGAGTGTGACTATATTTAATGATCCGAAGAGCTTTAAGTACATTTAGAATGGAAATGAAATTTTTATTTGTCACTTGAAAAGATGAACAGATCTATAGTTTGATTCAATGGGATTTGCATTAGTGACAATATGAACATACTAGGGTGCTTGCCAGTAAGGGACTGCTCTATCAATGGCACTGTCTGTTAGCAATTCCTTCTGTTGGTACAGTATCTTCAGGAATCACGCCCATGTGCAAAATACAACACCAGCAATGTTGAAAACTGCCTAACTATCAAACAGTTGGACATGCATGCATGCAGGCCATCCACAGGCAACTTTAAACAGATGAGGCAGTTGCACTGAGCTAAGGGTTTTCATGGTTGGTAGGATTTGAACCTAGTTGGGAAAGACCCAGTTCTCATCAGTATTCTGTGACTACTTTCATAGAATGCAACTGCATTGGGCATACCTGGGTTTGGAGTGCTCTCTAAGTCAGGTAATGATGTAGGCTTTGTAGTGAGAATAGGGTCACCTATAATCGCGTGAGGAGCTAAAAGAGAAATGAAATTAGCCTGTTGATTGTTTTCATTTTCTTTAACAGTGTGAAACTGTATTTGGTAATATTTCAATCTCGGGTTTACTTTCTTTTCTTGTAGGTGTTATTAAGCTATTAATTATCTGATTGATAAGCTGACAAAAAACAAAACTGATCTTGAGAAAGATAAAAATGCATTAAGTACAAAGATGAAGTACGAGAAATTGACTGAAGTGGGTTGGAACTGCACAGTGCCCCACCATCTGAACCATCCAGCCCTACAAGACCCATTTACGTCATACACACTCAACTTTGCTTTAAACAGTTGACATGTAAGCCCCAGAGAAAAGGTCAGATACAGGGTGCTTCATCGTGGATGGAATCAAATGCGGGGGGGAATAAGCCAGGTCACACGGATGGACCCAAATGTCTGATCAACTTGGGGGTTTCTAAAAACGATCTGTTGGGTACACCTGGGTTGGAAGTGCTGTCTATATCAAGTGATGGCGACGTCTCGGGCTTCAGAGAGGAAGTGGGACCATCTGTAGTCATCTGAAGAACTGAAAGTTAAATCAACAGGGGCTGCTGATATTGAAAATTTATTTAAGAATATGGAAAAAGCCCAGTAGCATTTTAATCTGTTCTAAACTATAGACGTGGAAATGAAAATGTATTAAACAGTCAGCATTGAAACATTTTGCATGTCATTTATCCAGGGTGAATAACTCAAGTTATTGACAAACTGTTCGGTAGAGCACAGATTTACCCGGCCTTAAATCTTGAGAACAATGACATAAACAGGAATAGACAAAACTCAACTCAAATGAACAGTGAGCGGTGTCCCAAAACTGCACCAAGGGAATTAGCACACCATAATAATTGTCATACGGTCTGCACTTTATAGACTCATTTTAATTGTATCAGGTGATGTAATTTTTGTGCAGGTAGACCGATATTCTTACTTTGAAATTATACTAAAACACCTATGGCAGTTTTCCTCAACTCTTTTACTTATAAATAGCCCCTACTTCTTCAACAGCACTCATTACTGCTGAAAATGTCAAAACCAACCTTAAAAACTGGTAACACAAAGAAAAAGTTAATTTGACCAAGTTCATGATGAACTAGTTTTGTCAAGTCTTGATAATTAAGACTGGGCAGAGGGGCAGGGAAGGGGAAAAACCTGGCCCACGACATAGCATTTCGTCAGGAATAGAAAGCACAAGGATTTAGAAACTGTACTGGTACCTCTCTTTGAAAGAGCAATTTCTTGTGAATGAAAAAGCCATCTCCAACAAGTGTAAAGTATCACATGCGTACATGTGCTTCCCTTAACCTCACAATCTTACAACCTCACAATACTATTGGTACATGTATATATAAAATTGTCGAGAAACTTTTACTCCACTGTAGTTCTAACCATGCATAACTCAGGAAAGCGTCACTAACAAAAAAATGTATTCCTATTCAACGTTTCCAATGTAAGTGATCTAAAATGGTGCCTGCTTTATACCTACCTTGGACTCCTCTGTTCCCTCTTTTTCCTGGAGATCCATGCGTTTCATTGATTCTATGTAACCCAGGTGCCCCTGTGGGACCCAGTAATCCATCTGACCCTCTGTCACCTTTGTCCCCCTTCGCTTCGTCCTTGTCTGGTAGCCCATCAATGCCAGGTTGACCCCACAGTCCAGGGGGCCCAGTAGGCTCAGGGGGTCCCTTGGAACTCAGGGCTCCCTTCTCCCCAGGAAGGCCCTTGATACCTGGGGTGCCCATGGGGCCTGGAAGGCCCACATCCCCGGGCTCTCCAATGTCTCCTTTAGCCCCTTTAGGGCCCCTTGTCCCTGGTTTGCCCTTGGGACCCATGATCAGCTTCAGAGTTTCGTTGTCCAACTCCCTTAGATCATCCAGGATCGCATTGACTGGGGAAGAAATCAAAACGTCTACATAATTGTATGTAATCCATTGTATTAATGTTAATGCATGCATGACCTTGACAACTGGTTTACAATACAGGCCTATTAACCAAAGTAATATCAGATAGATGGAAGGTGTATTATGTGTTTTAAGGAAATAGTCAAGTCAGTCTGAGTTGAGTTTTGAAACTCAATATACATGTAGTGTCCTTGGAATCCCCTTTTCTCAGGCTGGACCTAAGAGGGTGGTTAATAATGAGCCCCATATTTATCATCAGAGCATACTGGTAACTGAAAAAAAGGCGAACTATACATTAGTGACGCTGGACTGCATATTATCAAGAAAACACCGACTTACGGTATCAACAAAACCGATGTGGGGGGAGGAGCACACATCCATATACCCTTACCCTTTCAATAATATAACTCGGACATATTTCTGCATTTTAATTGGCCAGCAGTTGAAGCATGCGTGAAAGAACTTACCATTGCATGCATCTCCCATCTCTCCCCTCGCTCCAGGCGGTCCAATGGGTCCAGTATCGCCTTCTTCTCCCGGATCACCCTTCTCACCTTCAGAGCAAGAATATCACAGACACTGAGGTGAGTCTCAGTTAATTGACATTTCCTCATTCTTTCATCCTGAAACTACACGTAAATTGGGATTTTGCAACAACAGTCTAGTATTTCAAATATATCGTCTCAGACTTTCTTTCAAAGCAAGGATGGGAGACATGGGGTAAGAAGCAGAAATTTGTTGTCCTTAAGAACACTGACAGTCAACAGGAAAAAAACATTTGCAAAATATGGTGGAATTGTGATAGACAGATTATTAGTGTTTACCTTTTCGTCCAGGAGTTCCTCCAGGCCCCATGATACCCTCTTGGCCCGGATCACCCTTGCTACCTCTGGTCCCCATAATGCCTTTGGAACCCCTAGGGCCCTGCAGGCCTCTTTCTCCCAAGTCGCCCTTTTGACCTTTCAGCCCTGCCATTCCATTCATGCCTGGTGGTCCTTGTGGGCCGGATGGTCCTTCTGGGCCCAGGCAACCCTTATCTCCCTTATGTCCTTGCTTCCCAAGTCGGCCTGGCTCTCCTCGAGGTCCAATTCCACCGGGATCACCCTTGAGTCCTGGGGGTCCCGAAGGACCCTGAGGCCCCACAGACCCAGACAGGCCAGCTGATCCTTTGAGACCTGTGGGCCCTGGCCTCCCCACTTCACCTTTTTCTCCTGCTTCACCACGCTGACCAGATGGCCCTCGATCGCCAGGGGATCCAGTATCACCAGTTTCACCTTTGGCTCCAACTTCACCTTGGTTACCCATTGGTCCTGGCTGCCCCTTGTTTCCTATGTGTTACCAACATACAGCACAAGAATTGGAAGAATTAAAAACTGTCAGGAAACGATGTGCCATCTGCAAATTTCATGAGTGTTATTAATCTGATTCCTTATTATCTCACAGTCACGAGACCCCCCTTTCCTTTTCTCATCTTTTTTTCTTCATTGCCAACAGCACGATGATTTTTCTGGCAATTGGGGTGACATCTCCACCCTCCAGTGACACTTCTGATTTCATTACTCATGTTTAAGTTTTTACATTGGGACAAAATGTTAAGTAGAGTCTACATTACACCTACCTTGGTTTCCTGTTGCTCCTTTTTGTCCTGGAGGTCCTTGGGCTCCGTTGGTTCCGGGTAAACCTGGTGCCCCTGAAGGACCCAGTAACCCATCTGACCCTCTGTCACCCTTATCCCCTTTTGCCCCATCCTCACCTGGTAGCCCATTTATGCCAGATTGACCACGTAGTCCAGGGTGTCCAGTGGCCCCCGGGGGTCCCATAGGGCCAAGGTGTCCTTTCTCCCCTGGCTCACCTGGGTTCCCAGAGGAGCCCTGCAGGCCCTTGATACCCGGGGTGCCTTTCGTACCAGGAGGGCCAATAGGGCCTGGTGGGCCAATAGTCCCCGGCTCTCCTGAATCACCTCTGGCCCCATTTAAGCCCTGCAGTCCTTGTCTGCCCCTGGGACCTTCAGGGCCTGGTGAACCCTTCGGCCCAGGAGGGCCTCTGATCCTTTCGAGAGTTCTAGGTTCCCATGTTGCAGGCAAACTGACTGGGGAACAATTGAAACAATCATTTCACAAAGTTGAATAAAATTATGGCAACGGTATGTGGCATCTTTGCAATAAACTATATGAGTAAAGTGCAGTATTCATTCCCTAAAGTACAACAGCTGTCTAGTTTTTGTTCTGTGTGCATGTATGTATACAAATATGAAATTGTATATTATAAATCAAATGTTACTACGTTGCAGCCTCCATGGAAGTATTTGCAAGGAGTAGGAATATGGATGTTTATGCTACAAATGTTCCTGTATTTTTGCAGAAGGATTAGACATGAACTGTACTGTGTCCTTCAACAGAGGAGGCCCTACGCCCTTAGGTTCTTTATACAAACAGATCATTCTATAACTTACTGGTCCGATTTTTTTTCCTGGGCCATGTTACATCCTTCATCTATTCTTTTATTAGTTTAGAAAATATTCTTTAATTTCCAAGATTGATTACATGTAAAAAATGCAAATTACCTGTCAAACAAATATTGTTTACATGTAACTAATGCAAATTACCTGTCAACTAAAAATTGTTTGAAGTCAATTTGAATGATGCAACCATTATCAAATTGCAAAAGTCAGTTGCATTAGGGACAGAAAAATGTCACACGTTGGACCCCAGATTTATAGAATTGCTCAAATATCAGACGCATGGCGAAACAGTTGCATGATATTGTACAACCATCTCTTTTTCATGTTTTTACCCTTGGGAGAGGTACTAGTATTTTAGCAGTGGAGTTCATTTGCCAATAAATGAGAATTTCAGTGATTGGTTTTTTCTTGAAGTTTAGTATTTGAATATGTAACTGATGTAGAAATGTGCCTTTTTAGAGTCTTACTATATCCCATCTCTCCCTTCACTCCAGGCGGTCCAATGGGTCCAGGATCACCCTCTTCTCCTGGGTCACCCATCTCACCTTGAGAACAAGAATACCATATAAACTGTGAAAACAGGTGATGAAGTGTAGAATGTAATATTACATAATATTCAACTGAAATACACGTAGGCTGTAATTTTGTGGCTATGGGAAATGTTCTCCGTAGCCAATCCCAGTGGTTATGCAAAGCAACACTATAACAAGCAATGATGATGCGAACAATATCTTGTCATTGCAGAAAGTCATTCAGAATAGGGAATAAGTAAACAAAATTACACATGGAACTAATAAAAGTTTGGATTTTAACAGATTATCAGATTTTATGTACCTTTTTGTCCGACGGAGCCATCCAGACCTTTCAGTCCCTTTTGTCCTCTTCCCCCCTTTTCACCTCTAGCACCCTCTGGTCCAGTATAACCTCTTAGACCCCTGGGCCCTCGCAGTCCTTGATTGCCCAAAGTACCCTTGTCACCTTTTTCACCCACTACGCCATTCAGGCCATGCTGTCCTTTTGGACCCATATTTCCTCTGGGCCCTTGGGGTCCAACATCTCCAACTTCACCCTTTTGCCCTGCCTCACCATGTTGACCCTTAGCTCCAGGTAGTCCTGTAACTCCAGATGGCCCTGGATTACCCCTTGTTCCTTGAGGTCCAACACCTCCCACTTCACCCCTCTGCCCCAGTTCACCACGCTGACCTTTCGCTCCAGGTAATCCTGTTACTCCAGGTGGCCCCTGATCACCCTGGGGTCCAACACCACCTATTTCACCCTTTTGCCCTGTCTCACCATGCTGACCTTTAGGTCCTTGTAGTCCTGTAATTCCAGATGGCCCCTGATCTCCCTTCAGTCCTTGCGGTCCAGTGCTTCCCATTATACCGGCTGGGCCTGGCTCACCACGCTGACCTTTAGATCCAGGTGGTCCTGTTATTCCAGATTGCCCTCTATTGCCTTGGGGCCCTACTCCACCTGTTTCACCCTTTTGCCCTGGTGCACCATGCTGACCTTTAGCTCCCTGTGGTCCTGTCACTCCAGATGGTCCCTGATTGCCCTTCAGTCCTTGTGGTCCAATGCCTCCCATTTCACCCATTGGGCCTGGCTCACCACGCTGACCTTTAGATCCAGGTAGTCCTGTTATTCCAGATTGCCCTCGATTGCCTTGGGGTCCAACACCACCTATTTCACCCTTTTGCCCTGTATCACCACGGTGACCTTTAGGTCCTTGTTGTCCTGTAACTCCAGATGGCCCCTGATCTCCCTTGAGTCCTTGCAGTCCAGTGCTTCCCATTATACCGGCTGGGCCTGGCTCACCAGGCTGACCTTTAGATCCAGGTGGTCCTGTTATTCCAGATTGCCCTCTATTGCCTTGGGGTCCTACTCCACCTGTTTCACCCTTTTGCCCTGGTGCACCATGCTGACCTTTAGCTCCCTGTGGTCCTGTCACTCCAGATGGTCCCTGATTGCCCTTCAGTCCTTGCGGTCCAATGCCTCCCATTTCACCCATTGGGCCTGGCTCACCACGCTGACCTTTAGATCCAGGTGGTCCTGTTATTCCAGATTGCCCTCTATTGCCTTGGGGTCCAACACCACCTATTTCACCCTTTTGCCCTGTCTCACCACGCTGACCTTTAGGTCCTTGTTGTCCTGTAACTCCAGATGGCCCCTGCTCTCCCTTAAGTCCTTGCGGTCCAGTGCTTCCCATTCTACCGGCTGGGCCTGGCTCACCACTCTGACCTTTAGATCCAGGTGGTCCTGTTATTCCAGATTGCCCTCGATTGCCTTGGGGTCCAACACCACCTATTTCACCCTTTTGCCCTGTCTCACCACGCTGACCTTTAGGTCCTTGTAGACCTGTAATTCCAGATGGCCCCTGCTCTCCCTTGAGTCCTTGCGGTCCAGTGCTTCCCATTCTACCGGCTGGGCCTGGCTCACCACTCTGACCTTTAGCTCCAGGTGGTCCTGTTATTCCAGATTGCCCTCGATTGCCTTGGGGTCCAACTCCACCAATTTCACCCTTTGGCCCTGGTGCACCATGCTGACCTTTAGCTCCCTGTGGTCCTGTCACTCCAGATGGTCCCTGATTGCCCTTCAGTCCTTGCGGTCCAGTGCTTCCCATTATACCGGCTGGGCCTGGCTCACCACGCTGACCTTTAGATCCAGGTGGTCCTGTTATTCCAGATTGCCCTCGATTGCCTTGGGGTCCAACACCACCTATTTCACCCTTTTGCCCTGTCTCACCATGCTGACCTTTAGGTCCTTGTAGACCTGTAATTCCAGATGGCCCCTGCTCTCCCTTGAGTCCTTGCGGTCCAGTGCTTCCCATTCTACCGGCTGGGCCTGGCTCACCACTCTGACCTTTAGCTCCAGGTGGTCCTGTTATTCCAGATTGCCCTCGATTGCCTTGGGGTCCAACTCCACCAATTTCACCCTTTGGCCCTGGTGCACCATGCTGACCTTTAGCTCCCTGTGGTCCTGTCACTCCAGATGGTCCCTGATTGCCCTTCAGTCCTTGTGGTCCAATGCCTCCCATTTCACCCATTGGGCCTGGCTCACCACGCTGACCTTTAGATCCAGGTGGTCCTGTTATTCCAGATTGCCCTCTATTGCCTTGGGGTCCAACACCACCTATTTCACCCTTTTGCCCTGTCTCACCACGCTGACCTTTAGGTCCTTGTAGTCCTGTCACTCCAGATGGTCCCTGATTGCCCTTCAGTCCTTGCGGTCCAATGTCTCCCATTTCACCCATTGGGCCTGGCTCACCACGCTGACCTTTAGATCCAGGTGGTCCTGTCACTCCAGATGGCCCTGGATCACCCTTGGACCCTGGACGTCCAACTCCTCCCACTTCACCCCTCGGGCCTTCAACACCTGGGGGACCCACCAATCCTCTTTCCCCAGTGCAACCTTTAGCCCCTGGGGGCCCTGCCTCACCCTTTTCTCCAGGTTCACTGGGCGGACCCATTTGTCCAGTTTCCCCTTCATCACCTTTAGCCCCTGGGGGCCCCCGTGGTCCTACTACACCTATTTGACCTGGTAGTCCAGGAAATCCTGTTTCACCAGTTTCACCTTTAGCTCCAATGTCACCATGATCACCCTTTTGTCCTTGTTGTCCAACCCTTCCTGTGCATATATATGACAGAAGAAATTCAAGACTAAGGTTTACACAATCGGCTCAATTTCCACAGATCAAAACCAATTTTGATACTCAAATTAAACACAAGAATGTGGAGGGTATTAATTGGAAAAAAGAAAATGTTTAAAAACTCATCTTGTAAGCACAGGCCCTTGTGAGATTGCTTAATTTAAACTGCATGAATCATAATGTCGTAGTGTGTCTGGTGCTTTTTGATAGAGAAATATTCTGGTGTGTCCGGTGCTTTTTGATATAGAAATATTCAACAGTCAACACTGCAAACAGTCACATCATTTAAATCCTCTCAATGTAAAACAGCTTATCGTAGTGCAGAAAAGAGGTTTATCTAGCCTGGGTTTGAATCTGACGAAGTAAAAACTACTTCCAGGTACCCCTCTCTTCGTCTCACAAATTTAGCTGGAGTTCCTTCGACAGATTCAACAATCGCTCTAGCGCCGTATACAAGGATAAAAAAACATTTCGGACATGCAAAAAAGTTTTGTGAGGATTAGCACTTGTCCTTGATACAGTGTATATTCTACAAGATGAAGAGGACACAACTTGAAGCTAGGGGTGGTATTATTTGTTTAGGGCTGTAGCCTTTTTATGTGCCATTTACCCGATGGAAGTCATTTACACAGCTCTGCATTACACTGGGACAGACGTACTTACCGTCCTCTCCACGTCTTCCCGGTTCACCTATTGGTCCCTCTTCACCCTGTTTACCCGGTGAGCCTTTTGGTCCAGGGCTGCCTGGTTTGCCTGCTGGACCCTGGGGTCCTAAGGGGAAAATAAGCAAAGTATTTTGAACCATCAAGTATGTTTCTTTGCATCATCTCTCTTTTGAGTTACACGCATCAATGTGGCTCATGCTGTTTTGCAGATGTCAGCAATGGGCATATTTCTGAGGTAGGCCCATCACCCATCAAGTGGACATGGATCTCACACCATGGCTCACACTGTGGCATGGGAAGAGCGCTTGTACCCATTGCTGTTACTTGAAAATGCATTCTTCCATAGGGCTTCTTAAACCTCATATTAGGTCAAGGACCCCCCCCCGGAAAGTTGATTCTTATGATGAAGTGGGATTGAGTTTCTTGTTATATGATTTGGCTACCAAAAGTTTGTATTTTAGGAGGGACAAGATCTCTTCGTCTCAAGCCCACATTTGCTTTTGTCAACTGGACCTAGAGTGAAGTATGGTATCTGAGGGACGGTTGCTTCTGAACTCAAGCTTGTATCCTTGTCTAACTGTTGTGAGCACCCATCTCTACAAAATATTTACTTGCCAGAACCCTACAGAGGCTATAGCAGCTGCACCTGATGAAAACAAGGGCAAGCCATGAAAGGAAACAAGTGCCAACATTCCCAAGGTGCTGGGGTGGCTATATATCCACCTCAACCATTGCTTCCTGACTGAGGTTGGTGTGCGGACTCAATATCGGGTTATCAGTCTGTGAGTGCTGTTGGAGTCTTAGGATGACTTGAATAGTCTGCAGGCCTTGGGAACGCAAGGGGTCGGGGTTGAGGTTCACATGAGCATCACGTCATCTTTTTATAGTGATGACGGCGCCTTCACATAGGCTGATTTGTTGTTGTGTCAAGTTGTTTTGCCTCCATCACTTCTTTGTTACTTTGTTTTATAAGTCTCCCTCGGTCAGCTGATGGGAGGTCTAGTCTGGTTCCCTGCCCAAGGATTTCCTTACGACCCTTGATAAAGAATCTTAAGTCGGGCATCTCCCACGGATATAAATAGATATGACGCAAGGGTCAGAGGTCACAAGTTGAAAGCCAGGATGCTTTTGATTTCATTTCCTTATGTGGTGGGTTCCATTTCAGCTAAATGTTCCCCATAGTAATGAGGCGAACTTGAAAAAATCTCAGAAAATTCAAAATCATACACAGGCCTGAGCATTTTGAAATTCTTTTAATTATATGCCAATGCATGATTGTTGACGGTTTATGTTTAATAAGCCCACCTACCCGATTGGGAATAACTGAGCATCAATGATACCATCCAAACATGCAGAATGTAGACAGGACGACTTAGGAATATCTTGGCTATTTCCGGAAAAATGGAGGATTTTCTCCAGTCCTGGTCACGTGATATATCGGACCCTTGATTCGTTGGGTAGTCAGAATCATCGGGTCTGGTATCCAGACTAATGGGAGGTCCTGCAGGGTGCACCCTCGTAATTAGGCCAGAAATATGTCCGCCGAGCTCATTGATAAAAGTTATAGACTCAAATATTCTATATTAGAGGGTCTTGAGAGCCATGGAACTGAGGAATTGAAGAAATATGAGACTGGACCTCTGGGCCGGACTCAGGGCTTCCAATTCTGAGCAATTTGGATGCAATCGGGTTTGAAAGTGGCACTATTTGAGCCATTTTGCTGAGGGAGGGTTTTTCAAAATGGCTACTTTTCTGGACAGGGACATTTTCTGCATTTTAGGGGTGGTCTGCTTCTGGTGAAAATTTCTCAAAAATTCATTGGTCAACCCCCCGAAAATTGAAAGGAAAATGAAAGAGGACATGTGGAACATCATTTTTCTGTGCAAGCTGAACACCTGTGAGAGTTGTGAGTACTTTTAAAATATTTTTGAAGTATGGGGATTTATCACTGCTGTCTATGGGAATTTATTTGTAGTGGTGCACCCTGTATCATCGTCCTTTTTCATTCGTACAGAAGAGTGCGAGGCGATTTGCTTGCTGTGATGAAGTCGCAGTTGTAAAGAAATTCACCAACTAGTGAAAGTTGCGTGGCGGGTCCTTTTGAGGTATTAAAATGCTGCCGCCATTAGTTCAACAGAGACAGGTGACTCTTCCTGCTATATGTAACGTTTGAGCATAATTTGGGCCATTTCAAAGCCTTTCCTTGAACATGGCTTCGTCTTACTTAGAATATTGCTCACTCGTACCAAGCACGAGGATCACTAGTCCTACACACAGGCGTTGGTTCTCTTTTGTAATCTGTCTCATAAGGCAGATTTTAAAAAGGGCCATTTACAGGCCTGTGTGTAGGGCTAGATCATGAAGGAACCGGTCCTCGCGCTAAATAAGCTTTGACGTTAAAACAATAAAAAAGACATTTACTCAACTTAGCGCAATTTAAAGCCTAGGCTATACATGTATTTTGCTTTCTGCTTCCTTGCGTACACCACTCTGTAACCACAGTTCTACAGTTTCTTCGTAGTCACGTTGCGCGTTTTTGAATAGGGAAATTCTCTGAGATGTTTAAAAATTTGCTTGGTCGTCTAACGTTTTAAGACCGGCTCAGGAGAATGAACGTTGATAATGCCGCTGCTGCATTCCCTGAGCCGGTTTTAAACGCATGTGCAAGAGCGGCCAAGCACATATTTATTCCCTTGTTCATCATTTTTAACATCTTCTTTGGAATACCTATCGCAAAGCTCCGAAATCATGAAAATTTCTGTAACAGAGACTTCCTGTGATTTAGAGTGGCTTTTAACAGAAAACGGGTCCTCAAGTTGAAAAAGTTGGAATTTATATGACAAATCAAAGTAAGCAGGAAGAATTTTGCCACAAAGGATGTCGCGTGCATGAGGAAATTCCTGACAAGTATAGGCGGATGTGAAGTTATCCGGAACCCTCTTTACCAATTGGTCTGACAGTCTGGAATACGGATCATGTATTATTTTTAAGTGGAGTCTTCTGGGATAGCTCCAGGTACGCCTAAATACACTACTGTTTCCAGGGTTAATGGGGTAGCTGAAGATGATTTATATCAAGCATTGCAGACAACAGCTATCCGGAATAGACGGAAGTTGGAATTTAAAGGAGAATGCAGGTGAGGCTAACGAACCGTCTGAAAACAATGTTTCCGCTTCAAGTAAAGATTTATTATCAAGCATTGATAATTTCAGATACGTCCAAGTAAAAATTTATTATCAAGCATTGATAATTTCAGATACGTCCAAGTAAAGATTTATTATCGAGCATTGATAATTTCAGATACGTCTGGAAATTTTTTATATAGAACAGTCACACTCAAAATTTACAGACTGATTTAACATGCGTACTTGTATAGAAAAATGATTTAGGATCTAGCATTGTGCAACATTATATGTTCTGACAAAGAAACAGTACACATTTTGGCTCACCCATGAAATCTAAAAAAATTAGTCAAAAATCGAAAAAGTTAAAAACTTGAAAACGAAACATGAACAGAACTCAGGAAACCGTTTCTCTCTTACCTGGTGGACACTTGCTTATTGTATCGTCACAAAAGGCTTTTATTGAATCCATCTGCAGGAAAACACAGGAAAGCAGAAATGATCATGTATACTTATGTTATCGTTATCAAGACATAATTTTAAATAAAATTGACAAAAAGTCACCTTAAGGGCCATTGTCACAGAACTTATTTAATAATGTATCTTGAGATTCAAGACGAGTTCCCTCTCAATGATTGATCCTAGCGAAGACGCGTCCTGTGGCCGATTTCACTAAACGCGTCTTTGTGTTAAAAATCACAAAAATGAGACAGCCGAATATTAGGCCTACTGAAAGAAAGTTAATAGCAGCCTTGGTCAATCTGTAAGATATTGCCACCCAAAATGCTGTCGTTTTCGAGAAAACAGGCATTTTTTTTCTTTTTTCACGATGGTCGGCCCACCATCTTTTAGACATAAGTTTCGTTTTAAATACATCCGTTTACGGACCCTGATTTTTGTGTGTGGTGTGTAAGAATGTTGTAATTTTACAAGCAGCCAAAACACACCGGCGGACATTCACAAGATGTATTGAAAAGTGAATCAATAAAGAAATGAGGCGTAGGGTATAGCGTAAAAGAGGAACGTGGTCAGTTCTAAGTTAGATTTTATCTACGAAAAGAATTCTTAACGCCAAATTGTTGCGAACTCCGTACCACCCCCAAAAAATAATGGTATAGTCCAAACCGTACGGTGGCTGCCGTTTCTAAGCTCAGTGCACAGCTAAAAAATCGTCGACAAAACTACGATTTCCAGATGTTAAAACTCCAGGGTTTCCAGATATAATTTCCTCTGTGTCAATAATTATTGTCACAGGCGCGCCCCGAACAAAGATGTTGACAAATAGAAAGAGCCACCAACATAGGGCGGGGTAGCTCAGTTGGTAGAGCACCGGTACTGTATTCCGGAGGCCGCTGGTTGAAATCCCGCTCCAATCAATTTCTTTGTTCATCTTCATAATCCAATCATTATTAGTAAGTAACCTGAGAATGACTGTCGACTTCAACTAACGTGTAAACTGACGCGAAAGTGACGCATAATCATGCATGCACAAGACTCATCGTGTCAATCGTGGATACGAGTCGACTGTAGAAACTTCACTTTTCAATCAAGTTTTTTCCATGAATTCACGGTGCTACGTTGTCGAGAAGGCATATTACTTTCAGGTTATTTTCCCGATGGTCATGGAAAGCTGCTCCTCGGCCCGGCAGCTCCTTATACAAGGTGCCCTCATGTCTGCAACTGCAGACGCACCCCGCGAGCATGTTGTTCCAACCAGAACGTCATTTGGTTCATGGATTCTTTGCGCAAGAGACCGCTACGTTTTTCGCGATTCTTCACAAAACAGTCTACTTCAACAAGAAACAAGTCGGTGGAACAGCAGTACCCTAATTCAGCCAATCTTGTAAAATCACGCCCCCAACCCCCGCTGTTTTCCTAAAAGAGGATAACTTTTCCCATGTGCGACTGTACTAAGTTTTCAGCGTCCGGTATTTATTGTCTTCGAGTTCGTCATACAAAGAATGTGTAGTTAAGAACATCTGCCTTTTAAGTTATGCTCCAAAATGTTTTCAACAAGTTTCTGTTTCATACTCATAATAACTCCCTTCTTTAAAGAATTCGACAAGTGTTTGGAAAAGTATTCGGGGAGAAATTTAATTTCTCTTCCAGATTTTGTAGTTGTTACAATACCCATAGATACATCAGACTGGCACGAAATAATATCGTAAGTCTTTATTTGCGTACGGTTACACCGCAATACACCAGACTTCATTTATTTTAGAGTTTTATTAGTGAGAGGGCAATCATTTTTGGTACGATGTTTCTATATCAACGTCAGACGATTTTCAGTTAAAATACCAAAACGTATTTCTGAAAGGCCTTTTCGTACTGAGGGGTCCGGAAGCATGACACTAAAAGATAGATTTTAGGCTCTAACGTTATAACGAAAATCAACTTCGTCTATAACGAAAATCAACTTCGCGGGGAAGTAACCGCTATCACTCACCGAAATAGTAATAGGTAGTCTCGCGCAGGCCTCAATGGACGTGACCAAGACAGTGCTGGAACCCTCGTTCTGCAGGGTGAATCTTCGCACCCTGTTCTGCCCCCGTTGGTCACCTGTCTCTGGTTCGACAGGTGCCGTCAGCTCCAACTCGGCCCGTACTTGGCTTTTGTTGTGATGATGACGATGACGTTGGTGGTCCACCACCGTGGCTCCACCCCGCTCGCGATGCCCAGGGCCCCGTGCTGAGTGACTCTTGGAGCCCTTCTTGGGTTGTACAGTGATGTTAAATAGCGTCTCACCGTCTGGACACGAGCATTTCTGGCCCAACTCGGTTCTCAGCTGCGTCATAAAGACGTAGGTGACCGCAAAACAGGTTACTGAGAAAGCGGTTAACAGTATCAATCCAAAGTAGAGGATTTTTAAATGGAGCGTGTGGGTACACGCATTGGTTTTGTCCTCCGTCATGTTCAGTACATGTACATCGCGTGCCACCCGCTGTAATTCCAGTATAAAATGTGCACTTAATATAATGCTCGACGCGCGTCTTTTGTGCGTGAGTGTTGATGACCTCCCGTAAACTTTCAGCCAATAGGATCGAGGAGTACTTTGTCACCTTAAGTATGCTGTACAATTTATGACACATATTTCTGCCTCTCTCCAGCCTCTTCTAAGGCGACGCAACTGCACGACGCTACCGAACGACGGCTCCCTCACCAATGTTTTAGCTTTTCCTGCTCTAATTCTGATCTTTCTGATCATTATTTGTATATCCATTCTAAGATACATCAATCGCTAATGTAACATGCAGAACTGATGAAAAATTATGTGCGTGGCCAAACAGAGTTGAAGAAAAGGCACCGTCAAAATGATACTAGGGTCTAGTCTACGGTGTTTATTCAGAAACACGGACTAATATCATTGAAAGTGTGGCGCTGACAAAGGCTTAAATGAAGGAAAACTGAAGGCGAAATGTTCTGAGGTTAATAATATAATGCAGACTGGTGGTAACTTCCTAAACCCGTGGTAAAACGTGCGGTCGTGCAATTTAAGAAAAATTGTCTGAAAGAGTGGAATTTGGAATTTTGAAATTTGGAACTTTGGAATTGCTTGGATGGACCACAGAGAAAAAAATCAATAAGGTTACAAATCTACCACAAATGGAAACTTCATCAACAGTCTTAAAAAGAAATTGGACAGAAATTAGAACAAGGATTGTTCATTATATATAACAGGTTTTGCCCTTACCCAACGTATGTTAATAAGCACCGTATGCTCAGCGCTTGTCTGAGAGCTTGCGAAAAAACCTCACAAGCTTACTCGGGTGGGACTCGAACCCACGACCTCCCCAACGCCAAAAAAATACATCTTGAAAATAGTTCGCGGTACCCGCTGCTTCATTTGACTCGGACCGGCCAGCCGACCCCGGCAAGCTCGGTGCTCGAGTGGTTGAGACATCTGCACTAGTAAGCAGGAGGTCGTGGGTTCGAGTCCCACCCGAGTAAGCTTGTGAGGTTTTTTCGCAAGCTCTCGGACGAGTACTGAGCATACAGTGCTTATTAATATACGTTGGGTAAGGGCAAAACCTATTATATATGATTAACATCTCCCCAACGCAAAAAAAATCTTGAAAAAAGGATTGGCCAGGTAATTAAACAGTGACCAACTCTGGGCTTACACTTATTATGCCAGAGTAATACGGGTATTTCACAATAGTGCGCCACCAAGAGTTTGTAACGCTTTGACCAATCACAATGCGCGAATCTGTCGACCGAATGCGCGCTTGGAAAGGGTAAACAGATTTTGCACGTTGTGATTGGCCAACGCGTTGCAAACTCTTGGTGGCGCACTATTGTGAATCTCCCGTATTCCTATATACACAGATTTTGTAGTTGCTCTTTTTTTTCAATAAAATATGACAAAAGCTGGACGAAATAAAAACAAGAAAAAACAAATGCCTGCGGCTCAGAATGTGTATTTTGCAAGTGCGGGGAACGGAAATGAAAGAAAATTCATGATGGCGCCTTCTTCACCATAGCGCATCGCGTCGTGCGTCCGCGGCATCTTGCTTCAGGCGACACGACATGAAAAACGACGTAACGCACGGCGAGTGTGGCGCGACAGACGACGGAAGGAGCGACTTTTAGGCAGAAAAAAGCCAACAAGGAAATGACGTAAGACGGCTTCAGGGCGCCTTCCCATGCACGTAAACACTTGCGCCAAGCGTTGCGTATCCGTCAAAATCGCTCTCGGGGCAATTTTGACGGCCGAACGCAACGCACAAGTATGTTATGTTAATGGAGTCGGTTTTGTGTCTGTGAAAGTCAAACGCATGAACGCATCGCGCACGCAACGCACCCAAAAACGTGAATATGGAAAGGTTCTCCCTGGAAGAGGATTGAGAGAGGTAGAAATATGTGTCGTAAATAGTACACCATACTTAAGAGAAAGTAGCTGCATTGCGTCTGTATGTTTTTCATTGCTGTTCTGTTTTTCCAGGGTGATGTTTCCAAGCTGACCTGTAACAAATCAAAGCTTTTCTCTCGGACATTTACATAACAAACGCTTGAGTTTTTGAGCGAAGTTAGGGAACTCAAGATTACGAGGATGGAAATTTCAGTGTGCTTGCGGTTTCCTCGTAAGTAGACATCAAATAATTCACTTGCCCAATATTTATTCAGATGAGAAAAAACCCATTGGGTAGAGTCCTGTACGAGAGTGGGGATTTTTATTTCCTTCGAAATAAGTTTCCCGAAACACTACACAGAGGGGAGTTAAGTGACAATTACGATCTGGCTTGGGCGAACATAAGGAATTTCCAGACAAACAGGAACTGAATGTACATGTAGAGTGATCCTGAATCCTCCTCACGGATCTGACCTTCTGGATACGGACCACATCATGTTTAGTGCACACTTCCGGGACACAAAGCACCAGGCACGCCTAAATACACTACTGCTTCTAGGGCTAAATTTGTCATGACGAGACAGCTGACGAAAACATTACTTTGGCCGTTGCAGATAAGAACAGTCACTTGCCAGTACCAGGAAGTTTGGAATGAAATAAAAACGAGATACCGATGCTGCGTACATGTTTTTTGTTATAAACCATTGCAAACATCTAAAAAAGTTTTTAAAATCTTCGCGCCGGCCGAGGATTTTACACATGGGACCACTTGACCATGTTCTGTAATTTTTGAAAGATTAATTTCTAACTGAAATCACTCCGAGAAACACTCATGTTGGAATTTTATTTTTGTATTCTTCAATTACATTGTGACAATGTCACCTTGAGATGGGTAAAAAACGAATTTCATTGACGACATTCCACTTCCGGCATAATCGTGCCTTTGTCCCGTTGTTCATGTATGTTTGTCTTCAATTTATGTACTTAGGTAAGAATAATAAAGTGTAACATTACAAACATTTTATAATTGTTTACAGTCGATATTCAGGATTCACTCGGGATGGCCTTGTTAGCGGTTTGATTTAGCCTTTTCATTAATTAATGCAGATTATTCCTTGAAGTTCACTTTTCTTAAATTGTAAACTGCCCAACATATTTTGGTTTTCTGTGTAAGTTTCAGTTTTTATCTAAAGGCCACCATCAAATAAGTTTTTTTTTTCGAGTACACCAAGCTGTTCTGGTTGTTGTGTATTTCAGATTTTTGAAGTGGAAGGTTGTTTTTGGCTTGATCTTTCTCAGGTATTTTTTCTCAGTGCCAACGGAGGTGTTCACTTCGAAAAATTGTTCGACTCTGTTCATTGAGAGAGCCTGCAGAAAAAAATATGGCCAGTTATGGAATTCAATCTTAAAGGAATGCAACCTTAATTTAAGCCACGAAACTGAATACGTGTGGTGTATGAGCTGGATTGAAAATTAATTAACGGTATTAGCACACTGAGGTTTGAGAATCACCGGTTAAGCAAAATGATAGAACAGTGTAAGATGGTTAGCAGGTAAATGAGGTTCGTAAGTATGTATGCCTGAGTGTAAATGTCTGTAACAAAAACAGAGGACAAGGCATGGGTGATAGGATATGCAAAGCAAGGGTTGTATTTTTGAAGCTAAAGCAACTATGGAAATCAAGCAAATTCACATTGCACACTTTACCAAGCCATAAGCCTGTACAAATCACTAGGCTGTGTGTTCTATGAAAAAGAAATATGGAAAAGTAACGAGGGAGACAACAAGGTTGGACACATTCCTGTTTAAATGCTTATTAGGTGGCCGTAGGCCATTTCTAATCACGACATAGTAAACTGATAAACGAGGAAGTAAAGGCAAGAACATGAAAATGGATCGACTATGTGCTGAGAATGGAAGACGACAGCTGCTGCAGGACAGCGCTGGGCTCAAAGGCAAAAAGAGAGTTGGCTGGCCGGCCAAAGACAACAAGGCGACGCACTGGAGGTCTTGGGGCGAAGCCAAACGTTGCTAGAGACAGGGGATGCTGGAGGCGAGCCTTCCAGCCGTAGGGGTCACCAGGCACGAAGAAGATAGATTGCTTGAGAAAGCGAAACATTTTACGAAAGCCTTTTTCAGATGTGTTTTATTTTCAAGAAATAAATGAACAAAAAATAACTGCAAATTCTAACATATTTCAATTTAAGTTTCTCAATATTCAAGGGTTCTGTAAGTGCCTCATTGGAGGAATTATTTTTAGGCTCTATAGATGGTTTGCATAGCTGCCATGTAACAGGCCAGAGTTTTTCTGCACAATGGAGGTTTCCCTGTGGAATAAAATAACTACCCTGCAAGACGCACGCTAAGCCTCTGTTCCGATCAAAAAGCACCTTTAGCCATGTAGTGTTAAGTTAATGAGATAAAATTTTGCCAACCAGTCAACTTCATTAATGAAACAAAGCATAGCTTGGTATATTTGGCCCCCAGGGATGGGAGAGGAAATAATGTTTTTACATGTGTGTCTATTATTTTTTCTTTACGTTCTCAAATTTGAACTTTGCTCTATTTAAAACTCTTCCGGGACATGGTACCGTACAACACTGAATATACCACATATGGAAAAACAGGATATAGACGAGGAAAACATTCCACATCATTACAACAAACTTCGCATTGTAATAAGAGGTAAAGTATTTCATTGTTCCTTAAGCTTAGTCATGAAGAATGTGGCATTTGGCAAATTGCGAGGTAACGAAATATTTAAAAAACTTAAAATTAATGTTGTATGTAATTGTATACCTTTGCTTGCTTTGACAGTGAAAGTATCAATCTGTCAGTGACAGTTTTCTATTTTATTAATGCCTCTTTTGACGCGTGTCATATATATATTGATCCGACAAAGAAACTGCTCATTTACCATTGGAATATAAATCTTAAAACATAAATTTAAAAAGTAAAGAAATTCATAAATACAAATGTACATAAATGGAAAAAATCTAAAAGCTGTCCTTTGTTACAATTAACGAGAATTTTCTCACTGTCCCCTTATAAAGGATTCTTCTTGCGCCCACTTGCAAGAAAATATCGTACAATATCCCAATTTGCTCTCTTTTATCTGTTCGTTGGAAGGAGAACGTTTTCTGCATGTTTACTTTACTTGGTGTACACAAACTGTTCACATGAACGCCAGCACTTCCTCTTCAAATTCAATATGGCGCAACATACATGTACATGTACATGTAGCTCCACATGCTACATATAGTTACTGCGTAATGGCCAGGAGGTCACCAATTAAAACCTAATTCAACTCAAAGTGTCATAATATACATCTACTTTCCTAAAATAAAAGGTTTTTGCTGATAAAAGGTTTTTGCTGCAAATAAGTAGGAGTAGGTGTGGCAAAGTTCTTCCCCATAGAGATTTGAATAATGCTAGTAAATTTTGCTAAAATCATGCATATCCAACAAGAAATGAGACCTAGGGGTACCCCCACGTCCAATTGCTATACACAGTCTAAACTATTGTTACCAAACACATCCTCCCCAGATGTCTGAAAAGAATTTTCTCAGATTACAATGAAACAATGACCAACACAAAGCACGGGGGGATTCTCTCCGTCTCATATCTTGCTTTATATGAAACCATGAGCGTCGCTAGTAGGCGTGGTTCTGGAGCCACTTTTTTTTTGGGGGGGGGGGGGTGGCTAGATTCTTCACATGTCACCTTTCAACTTTCGCTACTGCTCTTTCACTTAATGAGAATGTCTAGCAGAGTTTAATGCATGTTGCGCACAATGCCCCTTCAAAATGATCATGGACTATTTTATTTAATTAAAAAAATTAAATGCAGAATTGCGAATTCAATATTTTCCAGGGGGGGGGCTAGACAAAAGTTTACTGCGCCTGCGTGCATGGTTGATACTATCCTTTCATATGAAATGTAGCTTGTATCGTCGTATGAATTAAACCATTGGAGCCTTTCCACGACTGCATGGCAAGGGCGAATGAAGGGGAGGCAACGGGGCTATCCCCCATTAAATTTCTTTTAATGATTTAATGTGTTTTTGTATCGTTTCGTTTCTCTTCCTCCAAAAGCGTGTTAAAAGCCCTAGAATGTAGCCTTACCCCCGATAAAGGCGATAAAAGGTTACATGAAAAATTTCCCCTCCCCCAACAAACCAAATATGCCCCCCCCCATTTATTTTCTGGATCCACCGTTGCAGCTATGCGAGTGTTTCACCATCCAGACACAAGCATTTTTGGCCCAGCCCACTGGTTCTTGACTGCGTCCGATTGTAAGTGACCACAGAGCGAGTTTGAGACAGCGTTTCATAACATCAATTCAAAACAGAGCATTTTGAAGTGAAGTGTGTGGGTTTTGCGAAGTACCGGAAAGACTAATGTCCCCTAAGGATTGCGTGCCAGAATAACCTACTCAATATTTTCCTAGTGCGTGTGAACCAAATGCTCGACGCGACGCAGCTGTATAAGTCCGTTTCGGACACGGCCATAGATTGGTTTCTCTTCCAGACTTTTGAGTGTCATTACAGTTCATAAACAACCGAGAAGGGGGGATGTCAGATTGAGGGAAACCTAGTCAAGTAAATCCAGGATATCCCAGGAGAGGCCTACAAAAGGTGAACTGGATAGTCTTTTAATTTGAAAGGCCCTCGCTTCTAATTAAAATGTTTTATAAATAGATGCTGATAATGCTGGTGATGAGCCGAAGCCGAGGGGGCATTATCAGCATTCATTCTCCTGAAGGCAGCCCAGGTGGAGATTTTTTGTCTGAATTTGCAGACAAACGGAAAAAAAGGATGAAACATACGTGAAATATATTGTTTACAGTGGTATTGTTGCACTTACTTAAATTTTTCCCCCATTTTATCCTTTTTTGCTGGTGGGGGTCGAACCCCGAACTCCCCCTCGGATCTGCGCCTGGCACAGTTGAACATTTTTAAACTTTTCAGTTGATAAATTCAAGCCATCTACTTTAAGATTATATTTTGTTTTGTGAAATTGTCATACAAATAATCTTTCCTCTTTTTGTGTTGATTAGAGTTTAGTCAAGGTGACATTATATGTCACCATGTACCCCTTGTCCCAGCCATAAATCAGTTGATTTCTTGGGTTGTATGACATCATGGTCATCTTCATGTGGCCGATTTGATATGGAATGTTTAGGTCAGCTAGTTCCTCTCCTGTAAATAGGTTCACTCCAAAGTCCACAGTAGAGTTCAATTGCTCAGAACTCTTGGTTGTATACAGCCGGCCGCAGATGATGAAGGCTTCGCCTGCCCAGCGCGGGGGGTGATTGGACACAATTGTCGTCTTGATGGAGAGGTCCTCTGGATCTAGTCTGGACACCACAAGGTTCTGGTTGAGCTCTGTGGTCTTGTAAATTACCCACAGTCCGTTGTCATCGACGGCAAGGTCAAAATAAGTGTAATTAGAACTGTACAGGTACCCCTGCCCACGCACTCTTCGGTGCCGGGCAAACGGAATGCTTACTTTGGCTGTGACGGTCTCCGAGCTCAGGTCGTATCGCACAATCTCGGGCAAGTAGCTACGGTGAAAGTATAGGGAATTGTTGTAGACCACATGGCCCGTGCCAGCCCAGGTATATGAGAGGGTGTGGTACCTAGTGTACGTGTCCAACTTTAGAGCTTCCATATTTTGGTATTCTGTAAATAATCATTTTAAAAGATGATTAATATGATCCAACCACCTGCAATTCTTTTTACTTTGTTTCCATTTCACTCCATGCATTTTAGCCGCCATCTTTTACTTATTATTTTTTTCTTTACCGAAAATGGTAACTCCATACAAATGCTTGGTCACCCATATCTTGTCTGGTTGGGACGGATTTGGGGCGGTGTCCTGCATCCAAGAACCCCAGTAGGTACTTCCATACTTGTGGTCCTCGGGCGCACTGATCTTTTCCAGAACACACTCTGACAATCGTAAGATAATGTAAACATGAACACTTTCAGAAGTTATGCATGTCAACAAAGAGTTATTTAAATAACTCCTTCGGGAGTCATCCCTAAAGCCTCATCGTTGAATCTGTACATCACATAACTATTAAAAGAAGCCCAACAAATGTCGGCTCTCATAAAGTAAAACTTAAGCGGACGATTTCTTATACTGTGATTTAAATAGAATAAAGGAAAACCAGTACATTCCGTTTAGAAGTTCTTCCAGCACACCAAAAAGTGGCACGTGCCTTTTGGGGGGGGTTGAGATGTTTTGATTACAGATATGATTTGTCAGGGCTCCTTGTGTCAGATTATCTCAGCAACGTAACTAGAGTTGGTATCAGCATATGTCACTGGCGGCGGAAGCGGGGGGGGGGGCTCAGAGGAGCCGGTGCCCCCCCCCCACACTTTTTCGACTGATCCTATAATACGGGCGTTTCACAATAGTGCGCCTCCGAGAGTGTACATTGCGTTGGCCAATCACAATGCGCGAAATCCGTCGACAAATTTCGCGCGTTATGATTGGATTGTGAATCGCCTGTACCTGCTCTGAGCGCAACAAAAGAGGGCGTGGTTTTTTTTTTGTTTTTTGTTTTGGTACTCACTTTATAGGCGGGTCATGAGGCGCGCAAGTATATGCGCGTTTGACGCGGAGCAAGGTCTTTGCGTACACGCAGAATGCGTGTAAGCACCCGCTTGTGACCACCTGTCTTTCTTTCGCCGCTTAGGTTGCATTTCAACTCGGTGGCCTAACAACGCCCCCCCCCTTCGCAAATCGTTCGGCCGCGTGGCAGATGTTCTGGGCTGTTTTTTTAAGACGGGAAAGATATGCATATTTCCCGTCGTGTTCAGGGTATTGATTTATTTCAAGTATATGCGGAAATCAAAAGAGGGTTTAATCTTGTTATCTATATTTGCGAGAATAGATAAAAGGATACCTGACTTTGGAGTACTCGCTGTCGTGTCAGGTGTTGATGATAATGTGGCAATGGGTGTGGAATCATCTATAGTACTCTGAAGAGCTTCAATTTGGATAAAAGTTTCAGGTGAAACTGTTAATTCTTCCCTCTTCTTTCATGGAAGTATTTAAAGTTCGTACTTCTTTTGTATTTATTTTCAGGGTAATGAAAACCAAGAAAAATGAAGTGCCAGGGATTTTTTGTAATTGTTAGGGAGCAAAACCTCGTTAGATTTGAACCCAGGTCACTGTAAGTAAAGGAAAGGAAAATATTGCTTCATCCATCCAAATCACCAGACAACTTTTTTGTAATAAGAGAGAATTACTCTTCTGGATATACCTGAAGTTGTAGTAGCCTCGAAGTCAGGCAACAACGTTGTCTTGGTCACTGTTGTTGGAGTTGTGATGCGAAGAGCTTTAAAATTAATAGAATGAAAATGTGTGAAGCGTTTGTAACCAACTTTTCCAAAGCGACGCTAAAACAAACCGAAAAGATTGCTTTAGGAAAAGGTCTCAACTTAATTCCCACCCCCGCTAAACCAAACCGCACCACGCTCATATATAAGTGACCTAAACGCTTTTAATCGAAGACTAAGAACAGCATTTCTAATGCATAGAAACTTCCTTTCAAACCTTCCTTTCAACATTTCCTTCTCCAGAAATGTAAAACACAGACACTGTTGAATTATGCTTAGTGCAGTGACATCCGAAACATCTAGAGCTCGGCCTGACATTGGCGTTGAGAGGGGGCTTTGCGCCCCCCCCCCAAAAAAAAACACATATAAATTTGAGAAATAAGAAAAAGGACAAACAAGAGAAGAAATGGGAAGAAAATCAACGAATTTCTTGAAAAACCTCAAACAGACCACCTCCTGCTGTTGACTGTTTATCAGTCGTTAGCTGTTGAGCGCTTTGCCCTGGAATTTTTTTCCCTCAAAAAAAAGTGGTTTGTCCCCTGGAAAAAATCATCAGGACGTCCACGGGGCCTTAGACTTCTATTCTTGCAAAATCTCTCTCAAAGGCAAAGGCCTTTGAAAACAATTCTGATAGGATTGAAATATTAGGCAGGTGTATGATGTACTCGAGTCCATCACAAGTCCTCCTTAAGTCTGACCACAAGACCCTTTCCCAAAACAAGGATGAAGGAATGCTTTGTCACAGTTCAATGAAGTAACATCAATATCGTGCGGCTGGGCGAAAGACTTGTGATACACTGACGGGGACTTCCAGGTACTGGACTTCATACAACACTGCATCAAACCTGCTAACTTTTAATTTTATTTCTTGCTATAACAGTTCGAAACACGATTGTATAATTTTATAAACTGTGCTCTTAATCACTCTTCATGGAAATATTTAAAGTTCGTACTTCTTTTGTATTTATTTTCAGGGTAATGAAAACCAAGAAAAATGAAGTGCCAGGGATTTTTTATAATTGTTAGGGAGCAAACTCTCGTTAGATTTGAACCCAGGTCACTATAAGGAAAGGAGAGGAAAATATTGCTTCATCCATCCAAATCACCAGACAACTTTTTTTGTAATTAGAGAGAATTACTCTTCTGGATATACCTGAAGTTGTAGTAGCCTCGAAGTCAGGCAACAACGTTGTCTTGGTCACTGTTGTTGGAGTTGTGATGCGAAGAGCTTTAAAATTAATAGAATGAAAATGTGTGAAGCGTTTGTAACCAACTTTTCCAAAGCGACGCTAAAACAAACCGAAAAGATTGCTTTAGGAAAAGGTCTCAACTTAATTCCCACCCCCGCTAAACCAAACCGCACCACGCTCATATATAAGTGACCTAAACGCTTTTAATCGAAGACTAAGAACAGCATTTCTAATGCATAGAAACTTCCTTTCAAACCTTCCTTTCAACATTTCCTTCTCCAGAAATGTAAAACACAGACACTGTTGAATTATGCTTAGTGCAGTGACATCCAAAACATCTAGAGCTGGGCCTGACATTGGCGTTGAGAGGGGGCTTTGCGCCCCCCCCCAAAAAAAAAACACATATAAATTTGAGAAATAAGAAAAAGGACAAACAAGAGAAGAAATGGGAAGAAAATCAACGAATTTCTTGAAAAACCTCAAACAGACCACCTCCTGCTGTTGACTGTTTATCAGTCGTTAGCTGTTGAGCGCTTTGCCCTGGAATTGTTTTCCCTCAAAAAAAGTGGTTTGTCCCCTGGAAAAAATCATCAGGACGTCCACGGGGCCTTAGACTTCTATTCTTGCAAAATCTCTCTCAAAGGCAAAGGCCTTTGAAAACAATCCTGATAGGATTGAAATATTAGGCAGGTGTATGATGTACTCGAGTCCATCACAAGTCCTCCTCAAGTCTGACCACAAGACCCTTTCCCAAAACAAGGATGAAGGAATGCTTTGTCACAGTTCAATGAAGTAACATCAATATCGTGCGGCTGGGCGAAAGACTTGTGATACACTGACGGGGACTTCCAGGTACTGGACTTCATACAACACTGCATCAAACCTGCTAACTTTTAATTTTATTTCTTGCTATAACAGTTCGAAACACGATTGTATAATTTTATAAACTGTGCTCTTAATCACTCTTCATGGAAATATTTAAAGTTCGTACTTCTTTTGTATTTATTTTCAGGGTAATGAAAACCAAGAAAAAATGAAGTGCCAGGGATTTTTTTATAATTGTTAGGGAGCAAACCCTCGTTAGATTTGAACCCAGGTCACTATAAGGAAAGGAGAGGAAAATATTGCTTCATCCATCCAAATCACCAGACAACTTTTTTTGTAATTAGAGAGAATTACTCTTCTGGATATACCTGAAGTTGTAGTAGCCTCGAAGTCAGGCAACAACGTTGTCTTGGTCACTGTTGTTGGAGTTGTGATGCGAAGAGCTTTAAAATTAATAGAATGAAAATGTGTGAAGCGTTTGTAACCAACTTTTCCAAAGCGACGCTAAAACAAACCGAAAAGATTGCTTTAGGAAAAGGTCTCAACTTAATTCCCATCCCCGCTAAACCAAACCGCACCACGCTCATATATAAGTGACCTAAACGCTTTTAATCGAAGACAAAGAACAGCATTTCTAATGCATAAAAACTTCCTTTCAAACCTCCATCAACCTGGCATCCACAACACTACAAGAATACCTGGAAACCACCCATTCATGCGGAACGACCAAGGCTAATAAATAATACAAAGGATGCAACGAGCCGCGAAAACCAAAACAAACCTGTCTTCGTTACCACGTACAGCCCAGCCTTTTACCACAGTGATCTACATCAAGCAATAAACAGACAAGGGCACCTCATTCAAAGCTATGCACTACTATCGGAAATCTTTCCGAAACCTCCATTCATTGCTTTCAGAAAAGCCCAAAACATCCGAGAAAAACTAGCGAAACTACCACTAAACGTAACTTAGCCCTACCCAACCCCTACAGACTCGAAGAACAAGATGAAACACTAGATATGCTAAATATACTGCTCTCGATCCTACTTGAAAAACAAACCGAAATACATGTAGAATGAAATTTACTGGCTGGCAACAAAAAGAGCGTCTGTTCTTGGCGCACATACTAAATTTCAAACCACCTCTGAGTTCGTATGATTCCGGCCCCGGAATCACCCTTGTGCAACTGATGAGTCCAATACGAAGGGACGAAAGCGTGCTTTTATTTCCAAGCGGACTTGAAAAAAATTAACAGTCCTCTACTCGCATCACCATTACAACTGAAAAGTTCATTCAACGACTGGTCATGTTCTTATGTCCGCCCATTCCAAACCCCTACCGGACATAACAGGGCCAGATTTTCCTTATACTCCAACTAGGAGTCACTGCAAGTCACCAGAGACAAAGTGTCACTGAATGGGGAAAATGCCATCATCATTTCACCCTTTCACACTTCCAGGCATTTCCAGGGACTGGACTTCATACAACACTGCATCTAACCTGCTAGCCTTTAATTTTATTTCTTGCCTTAAACAGTTGGAAACAAGATTTTATCATTTTATTATCTGTGTTCTTGACCCAACTTTTCATGGAAATATTTTAAGTTCTTACTTCTTTTGTATTCAATTTCAGGGTAATAAAAATCAAAACGGAAGTGCCAGGGATTTTTTGTAATTATTAGAATTCGAACCCTGGTTGGATTTGAACCCAGGTCACTGTAAGTAAAGGAAATGAAAGTATTGCTTCATCCATCCAAATCACCAGACAACTTTTTTGTAATTAGTAACTAGAGAATTAGTCTTCTGGATATACCTGAGGTTGTATAGTAGCCTTGAAGTCAGGCGACAGCGTTGTCTTGGTCACTGTGATTGGAGTAATACTATTTCGTTATCTTTATTGTAAAACTCCACAATAGATTGCTACAGTTACATGTATTTGTTTAGAAAGAGATTGTCACGGAAGTTAAAATATATCGCTTAAAAAGGCGAACAGATAGATTGCTTCAAATGGACGAACCACTGACAGTACAGAGTAGGATGCCCACCAGCCAAAAATTCTGGTTCATTCAGTTCACTCTGTTGGTATGTTTCTTCAGGGATCATGCCCAAACTCACGACATACAGTGCAGTGTAGTTGAAAAGCGTCCTCTGTTGTTGTAGTTTAACCACGCGGATTGCGAGTGTTATAAACCGTATAAGTCATCCGGTCCTGGTTGCAGTTGACGAATACGTACACTAAGTACCCAGAAACACTAGCGGCGGAATGGAGAGGGGGTCCCTCCACACCGTTGAGAAGGCAGTCATTTTGCCCCCCCCCCCCCACTTTATAGGTCTACCAGCCATTGGAGGTACATTGCAACTTCAGAATTGTAAGTTCTTTTCAATCTAATGGCCGAGCTTGCCCCCCCTACACACATGTAACAATGTTCCGCCACTGTTGCCCAAAAGTCGAAAGCAACCTTTTCGAAGCTGGATGCTATCTTTGCCAGACAAGATATACCCGGTATAAAGACAGACAATGGCCCCCATTCCACCGCACGAGATTGCCAATTTTTCATATCTCGGATTCTCCTACTTCCTGAACACTAAGGCAGTGCCTTTACTGTTCAGGAAGTAGGTTTTTTTTTCTATCGCCGACCCTCTTTAGCCAAGAGCTAATGGAGAAGTTGAACGATGGACGGCATACCGATTCTTTACTTCCCGTTGCACGTCAATGGAAACGCTGCCCCCAAAATTGACTTTTTTGGCATCTTTCATCATTGTAGGCCTATGCTATAATTTTCACAATATCTCTTAGTTCTTGCATGAGCACGAAGCTAAGATGCTATATTTTCAGAAAATAGCCAATAAAATGGTATTCTTAATCATCCAGCCAGGAGACACAGTCCTTGTGTGACAACCAAACAAATCCATACATACTTCACCATTCACCTAACACCTTCTATTTGGCGACGAAAAGAGTAAACATTGTAGAAGCCACAAAAGGAGACAAAGTTACCAAACAAAACATCTCTTACTTGACGGTCAGAGCCCCCCCCCCACATATCGGACGAAGAAGACAATAACAAGTACACCGAATACCCATCACCAAGCACTAAACCATGACCAAGGCAGTGAACTTTACGCTTACCCGTAGTGCTCACTTGCTCAGTGCTGCCGTCTCTCCACCAAAGTAAATGACACATCAGTCAACCATACATGTACACCACAAACACCCAAGCCAGTAAACACTGATGTAAATAAGTTTCGAACTTTGGAATTTTGAGAAAAAAATCCAAGGAAAGAAATTCACAGTATGAATGTTCAAGCCAGTAAACACTGATGTAAATAAGTTTCGAACTTTGGAATTTTGAGAAAAAAAATCCAAGGAAAGAAATTCACAGTATGAATGTTCAAGCCAGTAAACACTGATGTAAATAAGTTTCGAACTTTGGAATTTTGAGAAAAAAATCCAAGGAAAGAAATTCACAGTATGAATGTTCAAGCCAGTAAACACTAATGTAAATAAGTTTCGAACTTTGGAATTTTGAGAAAAAAATCCAAGGAAAGAAATTCACAGTATGAATGTTGATTATTTTCTGAAAGTAAAGTTTATTTCAGATTCAGCCACTTGAAACAAAGAATGTGGAAGTACGTACCAGTCTGGTACTATAGAATTTCTTTTGGACTTGGCAAAACAAGTTCGTTTGAAAGGATTCAGTGAATGGTGCACAAATTTATTGTAGCGGCTTTAAGGTACACATCCAACAAAGTTGAGACGGACTGCAAATTTTATTTTACTCTATCACTCCAATTAACACTTTCTCGTTAAAAAATTGTACGTGCACTCTCTTAGAAATTTAAATTATTTATAAGCTGTTACGAGAGGGTGAATAAAGTGTAGTTGAACAGCGCCCTCTGTTGTTGATATTAACAAAAATGACGATTATAAACCAACATCATTCAATATACCAGGCACGAAATAATATAGAGGGGTACCCCCAACGAGTCCAATCCGCATACACACTCCGGCCTATAGTCACTTAACACATCCCCCTTGGTGTCTGAAAAGAAATCTGGAGACACCAGCGTAACAATGACAAACACAAATGCGGGGGGCAGTAGGGGCTCTCTCTGTCCCATAGATTGTTTCATATTTAATTCAAACTTCACCGTCACCACGCACACACCACTTGAAATGTTGAACACCTGCAACTACATGTATTTAATCAGTTTGACTTGCAAGCTACCCACGGGCACGGACGTATATTAAAAATCCTGGAGTTGCAACGCCTTTGTATGAAACAGAAGCCAACCAGCGGCCATTTTACCGAGCCGAATACAAATGCGCGGGTTGGCTCGCTTCTATTGACGCCAGGGAGAACAAAGGCGGGCATTGCCGGGCAAGCTTTGTATTCGGCTCGGTAAAATGGCCGCTAGTGGATTCAATGATCTCAATAAGCTGATTGAGGGCATTGCGAGTCCAGATTTTTTTATATACGTCCGTGCCCACGGGCCACTTTCAGATGAAAAGTCACAGGGCTGAGGGTATTCATTATTGGATTCGAACCTTTGGTCAGCATTTTGTAACTATACTGAGGGGTTATAGAATGTGAAACTTCAGTCTTTCGGGCGTAGGCCTACCTGGGTTTGGAGTGCTCACTAAGTCTGGTGATGGTGATAGTGTAGGCTCTGTAGTGGGAGCAAGGCCAGCTGTAGTCACCTGAGGAGCTAAAACAAAAATAAAATGGGCCTGTTGATTGTTTCAGATTTTTTTAAACAATGTGAAACAAACAGTAGGCCTATTTGGTAATACGTGTATTTAAATCTCGGCTCTTTTTCCATGTGGATGCTATTAAGCTGTTTAATCTTCTCTACTGACTTATAAGGTTAAATAAAACAACAACATTGATTTTAAGAACGATAAAAATGCACAGTGGGTTTGAACCTGTGACCTGTAGGACACCGTACATCACCCTACCAACTGAACCAACCAGCCGTGGTAGTTCCTCCTCATTGTCAATACACTGCGTACATGTATCTACATCCTGATGCAAGTCTGAAGACAAGATCCGTTTACCATGTAGCTGTAGATTATCCCAAACGTTGCGATATACAAAACATTTGCAGTGTTGCACACTGAGAAACTGCATAAAACAGTTCACATGCAAGCCTCAGACACGACAGAAGAGAGCACAGGAATATAGGATGCATCGTGATTGGTGGAGTCAAATTAGGTAGGTTAATTAAGCCAGTTCAGTCACGGGGATGGGTTCCGATCTCCTAGGCAACTGGGAGGTTTCAGAAAGTAATCTGTTGGGTATACCTGGGTTGGGAGTGCTGTCTGTATCAAGGGATGGCGATGTCTCGGGCTTTGGAATGGAAGTGGAACTATCTGTAGTCATTTGAAAACCTGAAAGTTAAATCAATATGGCCTGTTGATATTTTCATTTTCTTTAAGGGTGTGTTATATTTTAATCTCTGTTCTAGATTGTTTTCCCTGTAGATGTTCATGAGCTCATAATTATTTACTATTGATTTGCAAAACCAGAAAAAAATCAATCAACTGTATTAAACTGTCAGTATTCGGTCACAAGGGTGAAGTAAGCTATTGACAAACTGTTCGGTAGAGCAAGTATATATATCGCGGCTCCAAACTTAAACAGAACAATAAAATAAACAAACAAATACACAGGAATACAACAAATAGGACAAAATAAAAGAAAACCAACGTCCCAAAATGCTTTGAGGGAACCAGCACATCATAGCAATTATCAATGTCACATATATTTTAAGAAAATATATCTCATTTCAAAAGTGTTTCTTCTCACCTGACTTTCCATTGTCAACGGTACTGACAAGACCCGTAATACCTGCACCATACAGGAAAAAATGTAGACAGTTAAAAGTTCAGTTTGTATCCTTATGTTTGAAGGTCTTCATTTACAAGGAGCCTGGAAACCTACTTCTCACTCGTCTGCCTATAAACCTACCAGTTGTGACTCCTCGGCCACCCTCTTCCCCTTTCTCTCCTTTCTGTCCAGGCTGTCCTTCGGGACCAAATTGTCCTGTCAAATAAAAATGTGTCTCTTTGAAAGCCCAGCAATCTAATGGTCTTATTAGCATGGCTCTCGAATGCGTATATTTTGTTTAAATTGTGTCATGCAATGTAATTATTAATGAAGGTTTATCCCGCCTTTAAAATGTTACTATTCACTGGCGAGAGCTCTCCTACCCTTGATTCTTATATTTATTGATTTATTACCTTATAAGCAGCCTCTGCCACTGCTTCTTCAACTGAATTCAATACGGTAAAAAATGTCGAAACAAAACCTCACAAGAGGAAAAGCTAATTCAGACTAGTTCTGACTGATCAAACAGGACAGCCTGCCCCCGACATCTTGGCCATTTTTTCAGGATTTAGGAACGGTGCTGGCATGCACCTCTTTGAAAGAGCATTCTGTTAGGAGTGAAACAATCTTGGACTTCATGCAATTTAATTCAATGCAGTTTTTGAAATTCAGTTTGGAATAAATCAGGGGAAACCGATTATGCATGGCAATGTGGACTAATCAGCAGTTATGGGCTATGGGCATTCGGTGTGATGTATTTTGTGCAGTACCGCTCATGTAGCTTCAAAAATTCTTCAGTTGTCTCTATCAAGCGCGAAGCAAGTACATTGTACGATGCATTGCGTGCGTTTCCCCTTTACAGGATAATGTCAGCTTGGCCTAACCATAGCTCATAAAAGGATTATTAAAATTCTTGAATTATTCATACATGTGTCCAAGTTCCAACGGAAAGTTTAAATTTGGGCCTACTTAATACCTACCTTTGTCTCCTTTGTCCCCTTTTTGTCCTGGAGATCCATGCGTTCCATTGATTCCGTGTAACCCAGGTGCCCCTGTGGGACCCAGTAACCCGTCTGTCCCTCTGTCACCTTTGTCACCCTTCGCTCCGTCCGTGCCTGGTAGCCCATCGATGCCAGGTTGTCCACGTAGTCCAGGGTACCCAGTAGGCCCAGGGGGTCCCACAGGGCCGAGGGCTCCCTTCTCCCCAGAAAGTCCCTTGATACCCTGGGTGCCTTTGGTACCAGGTTGGCCAGTGGGGCCTTGGGGGCCCATATCCCCGGGCCTTCCAGTGTCGCCTTTATTCCCTTTAGGGCCTTTTCCCCCTTGTTTGCCCTTGGGACCCATGATCAGCTTTAGACTTTCATTGTCCAACTCCCTCAAATTATCCAGAATAGCATCAACTAGGGAAAAATCAAAACATGTACAAATCCATTGTATTAATGTTAATGGAACTTCAACTTGAGATTGAGTTTTTTTCACATAGGCTTGCTTGAACTTTTTCAGTTCATCAACGCTTTCGCTTTTTTTGTAAATGAAGGTGTAGTTCATCTTTGTTGGGCTCACCTGTCTGAGACAACTATTTTTCTGTTTCTCAATCGCCACCTTTAATTGCCTGGATACTGTCATATAATGAATACTGAGAACTTCATGCAGGATGGTGGCATACATCCATGTGCTACGTCTCTGGTTATAATTTAACTATGACGTTCTTTGGGATCTGTATCAACCACCAATGGAAGTGAGTCCAAAAGGACTTACAATTGCATGCGTTTCCCATCTCTCCCCTCACTCCAGGCGGTCCAATGGGTCCAGTATCACCTTCTTCTCCTGGGTCACCCTTCTCACCTATAGAGCAAAAAGACCATAGACACTGGCGAGTCTCAGACTGATATTCCGTAATTCTCCTCACCTGAAACTATAGATGGCTTGACTTTTGCAGTAACAGTCTAAGTATGTCTATTTAGATTTTGCTTCAAAGTTAGGTAGGCAGACATTGAGCTTTGAAGCAAGAATTCCTCATCCTATTTAAAAGAACACTAACAGTCAACAGGGTTTGGAAATATATTGAAAGATAATGGTGGAATATAGTAAATGAAAAATACCTTTTCGTCCAGGAGTTCCTCCAGGCCCCATGATTCCCTCTTGGCCCGAATCACCCTTGCTACCTCTGGCCCCCATTATGCCTTTGGAACCCCCAGTGCCCTGCAGGCCTCTTTCTCCCAAGTCGCCTTTTTGACCTTTCAGCCCTGCCATTCCATTCAGGCCCGGTTGTCCTTGTGGGCCGGATGGCCCTTCTGGGCCCAGGCAACCCTTATCTCCCTTCTGTCCTTGATTCCCAAGTCGGCCTGGCTCTCCTTGAGGTCCAGTTCCACCGGGATCGCCCTTGAGTCCTTGGGGTCCTGAAGGACCCTGAGGCCCCACAGACCCAGATGGGCCAGCCAAACCCTGGAGACCCATGGCTCCTGACCTCCCCACTTCACCTTTTTCTCCTGGTTCACCACGCTGACCATCCAACCCTGGTGGTCCTGTAACTCCAGGTGGTCCCATATCACCTTTTGGCCCAACACCTCCCAGTTCACCCTTTTCTCCCGTTTCACCATGCCGACCATCAGACCCCGGTGGTCCTCTAACTCCAAGTGGTCCAGTATCACCTTTGGGCCCAACATCTCCGGGTTCACCACGCTGACCATCCAACCCTGGTGGTCCTGTAACTCCAGGAGGTCCCATATCACCTTTGGGCCCAACACCTCCCAGTTCACCCTTTTCTCCCGTTTCACCATGCCGACCATCAGACCCCGGTGGTCCTCTAACTCCAAGTGGTCCAGTATCACCTTTGGGCCCAACATCTCCGGGTTCACCACGCTGACCATCCAACCCTGGTGGTCCTGTAACTCCAGGTGGTCCCATATCACCTTTGGGCCCAACACCTCCCAGTTCACCCTTTTCTCCCGTTTCACCATGCCGACCATCAGACCCCGGTGGTCCTCTAACTCCAAGTGGTCCAGGATCACCTTTGGGCCCAACACCTCCAAGTTCACCCTTTTGTCCTGGTTCACCGCGCTGACCTTTGAGTCCTGGTCTTCCCGGTAAACCAGATGGTCCTTGATTGCCAGAGGGTCCAGTGTTACCACTTTCACCTTTGGTTCCAATGTCACCTTGGTTACCCTTTGGTCCTGACTGCCCCTCGTTTCCTATGCGTTACCAACAAACAGTAAAAGAATGGAAAAAAAGAAGTTGAAACTTTTGCTAGTTTAGCTGTCATCAGAATTAGCAAAAGATAGCAAAGTGTGAATTGAATTCATGTGTGTCGCCAGACCAGTTTAAATGGGGGATGGTTGCCATCGCGAAATTTTCCGACGTGCCATTTGCAAATTCATGAGTGTAACGGTAGTCAGACAGTCGCGTGACCCCTTCCTTTTCCTGACTTTCTCCGTTCTTGCCAAGGGCACTCTGATTTTTCCGACAGAACTGACTAATGGATGTTGATGATACCCCCGTTCCTTCTAGTGACACCTGCGATTAAATCATTAATGTTCAAGGTTTTGCATGGGGACAAATGTTAAGTAAACCTCGAATAATACCCACCTTGGGTTCCTCTGGCTCCTTTTTGTCCTGGGGGTCCTCGAGCTCCATCGGGTCCGGGTAAACCTGGTGCCCCTGAAGGACCCAGTAACCCATCTGACCCTCTGTCGCCCTTATCCCCTTTTGCCCCGTCCTCACCGGGTAACCCATCAATGCCATATTGACCACGGAGCCCAGGGTGCCCAGTGGCCCCCTTGGGTCCCACAAGGCCGAGGGCTCCCTTCTCCCCAGGCTCGCCGGGGCGTCCAAAGGATCCTGGCAGGCCCTTGATACCTGGAGTGCCTTTCATGCCGGGAGGGCCTAGTGGGCCCGGTGGGCCCACGTCCCCGGACTCTCCTGAATCACCTTTATCCCCCTTAGCCCCAGGTGGCCCAACTAACACCTTGGGTCCGTCTCCCTTTGTGTGAATAGTGACTGGGGAAGTATCAAAACATGTTCGTCAAATAATTATCTCTAAATACTTTTTCAGTGTGATATGAACAAATAAATTGTGGTATTCTTTCCCATAGCTCTGTACAACTACTAACCTATATTATTGTCATTATTAGAGCAATTATTTCTACTGAGGCTGGCACACAGTTTACAAATGTTGAGTGATTTGAGTGGGGTAAAACTAGTCTCCCGATTTGATCCATGGAGAATTCTATTTCCTCTGGGCGACATTAATTTTGTTTAACTACATATCAACATTAAGTCTAATTGAATGCGAAATTTGTTTAAATTTATCAGCACTTCTCAAAACTACTTTTGACAAAGTGTTTGAACCTTGCTCAATTGAATCTATTTTTAGTTCCTTTGGCAATTGGCCGTGCACGATAAGGTAACTAATAATAGCGAATGTCGTGTGACAGACTCTCGGTCGGTCTAGATGCAGAATATGTTGATGAGGTGTTATACTATTTTTGTTCAGTGTGTAATAAATTGCCTTTGAATTGCTTACTCTTTCACATAGTTGCTTGTGTTCATATTCGTTACTCAGTTTTCGTGTTTTGAAGAAAGGAATGATTGTAATGCAAATTTACACTTGGATGCTTGTTGACAATGTTCGTCTGCGATTTTGTTGGCGAGTCAGTGATTCACAGCGTGGGAAGGAAACACAAAAACTGGGGCGCTAATAAGGGGGTAAACATCCTATTCAATGGCATATTTCTTACAAAATGCTGGAATAAATTGGATGAATCACTGAACCTAACAGCCTCGTCGATAACAACCAGGATTTCGGTGACTGTTGTGTTTATTAACTTTGGTAACTGAAACCTGTCAGAGTTTGATGCTTCAGTATCAACTACCGCCACGTTACCCCTGGATTTCACGCATTCGAAGACGTGGACAAAAAAAGGAGGGCGTGCTTTCTCCGACGTACTGACATGAGAGTGATTTCACGGTCCTGTACCTAAAGACGTCAACAACTCGCAATGCTCTTGTACCACCCAATCTGACTACCCACCGCTACTTATACGTGGGGCTTGCACACCAAATACGCCATGCTAATTCGTATCATAAGACCGTAACATGGCCTACGTTCTTCACGCTTGTAATCAAGACCAGTTTAGCTTACGCGCCGCAGCTGTGGCTCTCTGTTGTGTGGCAAGTGGGGGCGCTTTTCATCCTATGTTTACAAGTGTGCCGAACGTAGTACATGCTACGATCCTATGATATATACCAACCTGCTTTGTAGTATGGCGTATTTGGTATGCAAACGCTTGTACCGACTGAAACCACCGGCGTGGCCATCTCATCTTACCCGATGCAACGATCGATCGTTGTCGTCACAAGCAATTTGGAGAGAGGGTACGCATTTGGCTGAGCACATAAAGTTCGGGATTTGACCTCATTATCGCGAGCGCTGCGGACTGACTGTACGTGGCTGCAATGCAAACATTTTAATACAAACCTCCACATCGCAACTTTACATCTCAGCCTCATTTTCAATTTCATTTTTACTAATTTGAAGGTTATTTTTCGGCATTTTTTTTGCGCTGATGGGTATTTCCATATTCATTTACCAGGATGACAAGAGGCACATGGGTTTTTTTGTATTTTTATTATTGTTTGCTTTTTCACCATTAAACTAGATGTAAAAGAGCTAGTCCCCTTCACTAGCCGTTGGCCCCTTGCGGGTTGCCGTTACATTATCAATGATTTTAGGTTTCGGAACCATAGAGTCTTACCACTCTGTATAAAGAAAAACAACAGGTGGAAAGGACTTCTATTTCAACTTTTTGGGTGCTTTACTATCAATTCTTTGGGGTAGAACGAACATTCATATTAACTACTATGTCGACAAAGCTCGGCAGTGGTTATATTTTCTTTCCCACTTAACAAGTTCAGTTTATGAAGTCTTACCGTGTCCCATCTCTCCCTTCACTCCAGGCTGCCCAATGGGTCCGGGATCACCCTCTTCTCCTGGGTTCCCCCTCTCACCTTGAGAACAAGAATACCCATTAAGAAAATGTGAGAACACATGATGTACAAGGTAATGTTTAATTCTGTCCACCTACAATCTCAGTTTTTATTCAAAGCTATACTGAAATAAATAGGCTATGAAACAAGAACTCATAAGAGAAAGTTGTCAAGGATAGAGAGTAAATATTTAAAAATTTGAATATCTAAATATTAAAGTTTATCAAGTTTGGTATACCTTTTGGTCCAGCAGACCCTTCTAGACCTCTTGGCCCCTCTTGTCCTCTTTCACCTTTGTCACCTCTAGCGCCCTCTGGTCCAGTGTTCCCTCTGAGACCCTTGGGCCCCCGCAGTCCTTTATTACCTATAGTACCTCTTTCACCTTTGTCACCTCTAGCGCCCTCTGGTCCAGTGTTCCCTCTGAGACCCTTGGGCCCCCGCAGTCCTTGATTACCTATAGTACCTCTTTCACCTTTGTCACCTCTAGCGCCCTCTGGTCCAGTGTTCCCTATGAGACCCTTGGGCCCCCGCAGTCCTTTATTACCTATGGTACCTCTTTCACCTTTGTCACCTCTAGCGCCCTCTGGTCCAGTGTTCCCTTTGAGACCCTTGGGCCCCCGCAGTCCTTGATTACCTATGGTACCTTTTTCACCTTTTGCCCCTGATATACCGTTCGAGCCATGCTGTCCTTGTGGACCCGTGTTACCCTTCGGCCCTTGGGGTCCAACAATTCCTGATTCACCCTTTTGACCTGGCTCACCATGCAGACCTGGTGGTCCCGTAACTCCAGATGGCCCGCGACCCCCCTTCAGTCCTTGCGGTCCAACGTCTCCCATTACACCCGGTGGGCCAGACTCACCACGCTGACCTTTAGTTCCTGGTGGTCCTGTTACTCCAGATGGGCCTGGATTCCCCCTGGACCCTTGACGTCCAATGCCACCTATTTCACCTTTTTGCCCCGGCTCACCACGCTGACCATCGGCTCCCGGTTGACCTTTTACCCCAGTTGGCCCCAGATCACCCTTGGACCCTTGAGGTCCAACTGCTCCCACTTCACCCCTCGGGCCTGGTGCACCATTGGGACCTGGCAGTCCTCTCTCCCCATTGCAACCTTTAACCCCTTGGGTGCCTGCAGGTCCTGGGTCTCCAGCCTCGCCCTTTTGTCCCGGTTCACTAGGCGGACCCATAGGTCCAGTGTCCCCTCGGTCACCTCTCGCCCCTGGGGGCCCCTGTGGTCCCGATTCGCCCCTTTGGCCAGACAGTCCAGGGGATCCTCTGTCACCGGTTTCACCTTTGGCTCCATTATCACCGCTGTCACCCTTTTGTCCTGGTGGCCCAGTCCTCCCTGCACATTATCAATGTGCGTTAAATTTGAAGAGATGCAAATAAAGACTAAAGAAAAGGCCTATACAATAGGCCCAATTGCCATAAATCAAAATCAGGTTACATACACAAATTAAACACTAGAATGTGGCGGTTTATTCAAAACGAGTAAGTGTTTTGGGGAAAATACACATCTTTGTACATGTGCAGGCCCCTGTGAGATTGCTAAGAAAAAGTTTAAAGAAATCTTGTTCTAGTAGTGCGTCTGATGCTGTTTGAGACAGAAATATTTAACACCGCAGACAGGCACATAATTGTAATTAATTCAATTTATAAAGCACGCAGCCTTTCACTTTGCAAAACGAGTTTCACCTGGCATGAGTTTGAATCTGAAAAAGCATTTGCGTCTTCCAAATATCCCTTTAATCTTCCTACATGTTTTTATAGCCAGAGTTCCTTCAATGGAATCAAATATTGCTTGAACGCTGTGTACGTGGATATGAAACCAAGAAGTTAGAATGTACAAAAAATAGTCGTGTTGGAAAGTAGGGCGTATATCGAGCAATAATTATAAAAGGGGCCACAACTTCAAGCTAATTCAAACACCATTAGCAAATTAGACCTCATTTCCAACATTCCAAACTGTCTGAGGAGTGGCATTATTTGCTAAGCCCTACGACTTTTGTTAGCCATTTATCCGTTGGACTCGAATCAAGTCACAAAAAGTGTTAACTCGAGTAGCATAGTCAATGACTTAGGACAGCCACACACTCTGCATTACACTGGGACAAGTGTACTCACCGTCCTCCCCGCGTCTTCCCGGGTAACCCATCGGGCCCTCTTCACCCTGCTTACCTGGTGAACCTTTTGGTCCTTGACTGCCTGGTTTGCCTGCTGGACCCTGGGGTCCTAAGGGGCAAAATCAGCAAAGATTGTATCTTTATAACATTTCTCCCCGCTACTCTTGCCTAAACATGGATTGTTATACATGTATAGCACAATAACTGTGGTAGCATGCAAAATAGGCCTTTTTGCCTTTTAAAGAATTGTTCTCACAACTCTAAGTTGGACAGGGCTCTCACACCGTGTGCTCGTGTCCTCCGTCGAACCTGTCCATCAGAAGGGGATGACTGCTTTAATGTCTGCTACCTATAACAGGCAACATATGGGACGGAGGGGTACCCCCCTTACATGTCAAATCCCTACACACACTCTAGACTATTGTTATGTAACACACCCCCTAGAAGTCTGTAAAGAATTCCTGAGATTCCGATCAAACAATGACCAACACAAAGGTGGTGGTGGTGGTGGTGGTGGGGGGGTTCTCTCCGTCCCATATCTTGCTTCAAATGCTGCTACCTCCCAATGCACATTGAGGCGCAGCGGTTCGCCCATGCGCTCGGACAGGGCGCTGGGCCTGGGAAGGGCTGATGGCCTTACACAGATTTTAGTGACGGAAATACGTCACGAGGGGGGGGGGCATAGCTGACGTCGACGCGCGGAGCATTGTGGGTAAATTTTTGCGAGGCGCGCGAGCTCTCTCAATTTGGCTGTTATCAATTCGACATTTTTTCTTTTCTGCCTGATTGCTGAAAATAGTCTCACTACACTTTTAGTTCATCCAGAAGTTAGATTGATAACCAATCATTTGAAACATATTGTTGAAAGACACGTGATCGGTGATGCTTAATAAGAAGATAAATTACCGTGATTATACCAAGGCCATGTTTTTATCATGTAAGCCGACACCATGGTCTGTGTCAAAGCATTGCCATTGGCTAACCAAAACTTAAAATAACGTTTCGCTAACAGGAAGTGAGGTCATGCATAAAGTAGCCATTCACGGTGCAAAAACCATCAGCGCTTCCCGGCGCCCTATTCGGGCGCTGGAGGACGAGCGAAGCGCAGCGGGTCTGTGAAAGTAAGTCATCATCCAAAACAGTTTTTCCGTAGCTCCGCTGAGTGATTTAATTAATGTAAAGAAACACTTTAGGGCCCTCCTGGGCACCAAAGCTTGTCTAAGGGGACCCCAGCGTGAGATCCTATGCTTTAAAGAAAAATGTGTAGGGAAAACATAAGCGAGCATACTTCTCAGAGTATTTCGAGTGCCGAGTCCGTTTTCAATATGTGGGTGGAAATAGAGTCAGAATACCACTAGTCTGGCATTTTTGGTGGATGCCAAAAGGTAGACGTGGGGCCTGTCTGAGAGTGCAAAGTGCCACAGCCTAGTCACCTCGCGACTTCGGGTCCACTTAAGTGGGAATAACAGTCCGGTTGACAGGACTTCAACCATTACATTCTCGTCGCTCAGGATGTGGTTTGCTAGCACGCCCATCTCCTTTTTCATCTTGCCCACTGTTTAACACACATGCCACTTTAATCATAGAGCAAGGATGCTTTAATATAGGCGTGGCTTGAAGGACAGGGTGCATTCCTGGTGCTTTCAAGTATGACACCGAAGTTGCGTTGTCGTATCATTACCGCTCTGCCTAATGCCTGGAAGTTGCGGATGGCACTGAGTTTAACTTGAGGTTCCAGGTTATTGATGTGAGGTCACTGAGACTCCAAAGTTCTTTATGATTGCTGTCCGGAGTCCTGGGATGTGTTGAATAGTTTGTCAGCCTGGGGACAGAAGGGGTCCAGTCCTTGGGACTCTCATAGGTTTAACAGAGTCTTTAGTGTTGGGAATGCTAATAGGAAGTCATGCACAATACACATTGTCTTCTTTCCTTCGTACCGACTGTTGTTGGCTAGGCTTTTGCTCGCCGAGATGAAGTCACATTTGGGAAGAGGCTCGTGACCTGGTCAGAAGTTGTACGGCAGGCATTTTTCGAGGTACACATGTACTAAATCAAAAGGCTACCGCCATTAGTTCGCCAGAGACCTGTGACTCTTCTTTATATTGTACTGTTTGAACCTAATTTGGGCTTTTTCTATGTCTTTCCTTGACCTTGGCTTAGTCTGAAATATTTGCCCCTCCAAGCAAGCACGATGGCCATGCAACCAGTCCTCATGCTGAATAAGTTTTGACGTTCCAACAATAAAAACACTTTTACAAACCTCAGATGCGATTCCAGGCCTTTTTCTTAAGCCTTCTGCTTCCTTACCCACAACACTGTGTAACGGTACATTTATGGTTAACAAAACTTGGTGTTTTAATGCTTAACAATGGAGGTAGAAAACTTTTTTCCTCCCATGAACCCAAAAAAAATACCTTCAGACTGCACTACACTAAATACGCGCCAATATTGAAAACAGTATATGCAAAATATAGGACAGAAAGAGTGCTCTCAGGTGACTTCCAGGAAGGAATGGCCTCACGCTTTTCACTAGACTTCAGTTTTCTTTTCAATTTTATAAGGGTTGGCCGAAAATTCCTCGAATTCCCCCAAACAAGTAGCGCATCCAACTCCGACTGTATAGCCGCCCGCCGCTATGCAAAATAGGCCCACAGCAGTGCACAGGTTGGAGGTTTTGTGAACGAATACTCCGAGTTGTAAGCCGCAAGTCCCGAATTCGTGACTTGTAGCAATATCTCTATGATCTGTCCCATCTAATTATGGCACCTCTCCTTGTAAATAACCCCCGGGATGACAAAATATTGATAAGCTCGCTCGTAGAAATCTACCAATTTAGTGGAATGCACTCATAATACTTTCCCAACTTTTAAGAACAACAGATGGCGCTGTTACAGGTTTTACAAAATTTAGTATTATTTTGGAAAGTAAAGAGCAGGTTCTTTCGAATTCTGAACTTGGAAGTCCGGTTTAGTTTTAGAGTATCACTTTGCCTTCTTTTTTCGACCAACAGTGTCGGGAAATTTAGGGACTTGCTAAAAGGATCAAAACCATTCTTGAAAGTTGAAAATAAGACGGCACACGCTGTTCATAATGTCTCCATGCCTTCTTTGGTTTGAATTTTCATTCGGTCTACGCTACGCAGAGGCGGTTGAAGAGGGAACTGATCCGAAAAGAGGGGTTTTCCTACCTCTGATGGGGGGCTGTATAGGGAAGGACACTTGAGGAACTGACATACCATCAGAGTTTCCTGTGGTCAAGAGCTGATGTACCCTTACCGTGTCTCGTTGGACAAAATGGAGCTGAGTATGAATGCGACTGCCCACCGTGATCCAATGAGTCTTCCTTATATATAAATAAGTGAGGAATTGTCTTTTGTGCGATGGGGGGGGGAGCGGGTTAGCGTAGCGGTTCTTTCCTCGCTTTGCACCAATGAGGACCGGGTTCGAGTCCCAGCTTGGCCCAGGCTTTAAGTGCATTTGGTTTCCAGTCCATACTCGCTCTCGCAGGTTTTCTCCGGGTACTCCGGTTTCCTCCTGCCTCTAAAACTGCAACTTCTTCCTAACTCCGTAATTTGATGCTGATTAATAAAGTGTATGAATAAACGTACAGTTATTGGCGCAAATAGCCGGAGTTGCTGAAAGCGCCATTAAAACAAAACAACAACAACTTTTGTGCGATGTTTGTTTGTGCGATGTTTATAGCTCTGTGATCATGTGTCTTGCTGAAGTGGAGTCTTCAGCACATAGCTTTGAGCACGCCTAAATACACTACCGTGTCCGGAGCTTGTGGGGTAACTCAGGCTGAAGAAGATTTATTTCAAGCAGTGCAGACGAACAGATTTTCACATTTGGTAAGCACTCAGGATGTGCACCCCTAAAATAGTAATAAAGCCCTTGCTTGCATTCTGGTTGCTGCAGAAACGATGGAGTGCAAAAGAAAAAAAAGCTGTGCCACCGTGCACATCCATTCACATTTATCTTATTTACATTTTACATGCCATTTCACCGTGATGTATGCGCACAGAACGCTCTCCCACAGAGGCAACCCAGGGCATTTTTTTTCAGGCTTAAATAATGGTTTTTATCACCGACATTTTTATTTTGAGGAAAAATAATCACTTATACTTCGGCTTCTATCGAAACTTTAAAAAAATTCATCCCTCTCCGAAATATCATCCCAGTATCCCGCCCATAAGCAGTCCCAACCCTAATCAGCCCTATCATTAGCAGCCCTGATCAATCCGAGGTGCGCGCTAACTTCACATCGGTGATCCAGATAGGGCTCCTGAACTGTGTGAATGACTATTCACAGTGTTGCCTTGTCATTCGACGAAATTAAGTAAAGATTCGCACTTTCAGTGAAAACTTAAAATTACAAGAGTTTCAGACAACTTAACGATAGATTTAACACACATAGTGCTACGGTTTATGGTTTAGCGTTGGTATTTGTAGATATTATATTATGTTATGTTCTGACAAAGAAACACTTTGGCACATCAATGAAGTCCTAAAATCAAAATTTAAAAAAATGGATAAATGGAAAACTTAAGAAATCTCAAGAGACTGTTTCTCTCTTACCTGGTGGGCACTTGGTTATTGTTTCATTACAGAAGGCTCTTATTGTATCCATCTGCAATAAAAACACAGCAAAGAAACCCTGTTTTCTCTTTTGTATGCATTCAGATTTGTAAAACAACAACACTGTATTCTATGCACTAAAAGTGTATTTTATGATGTAGGAACACCTGACTTGTAATTATGAAGAGGAACAAAGGGATTTGAACCTGCGACCGCCAGAGCACCATAGGTCCACCGGCGCTCCCCCAACCAAGCCATCCAGCCCTTTGTTGGCGTTTCTTCCCGTTCGTCAATCTTTTAGGTCGAGGACACTAATTAGAAGCCATACACACCCGTAGTACCGTAGCCAGGGATAACACAAGAAGACAGAATGCAAGCAGCTCATCGGCGGCTTATCCAGCTTTGGTGTCGGGGAGGGGGCAAATTCAGAAGCGAATGCGGCTTCGGGCTCGTTTAACATGATGTTGGGGGGAGCAAAATATCAAAAGCCAGCTCACCCACGGTCCCGACATCCTGGCTTTTATTTCCTTGTGTTGTTTTCTTAGGATTTTTGTGTTAATATTTGATATTAAAATGAATATACTGATTACTTTCTTTTCTACTCACCTATAAGGTGTCATTTCTAAAGAAAAAAATTCGGGAGGGGGGTTCCCACCGCTACTGGATACGCCACTGAAGCAGCTCTAGTTACATGTGAGTTGCAAACATGGGAAGTGGGGAACGGGAATTGATTCGGGGCACAACTCTTGACAGGGAAGTTAACGAATAAACAATTAACAGTAGAGGGGGTCAGTTTTTAGGGCTTTTTAAAGTAAATTGGTGATTTCATCGCTTTTTCATTTCCCTTTTCCCCCTCATTTTTTGGCTTTTTTATTTTTATTTTTCAATGGCTACAAAGAATGGCTACATGCATTGTTTGGCATGCACAGGGTTTATCCACAACGAACACAGGGCCAGGGATCCCCTCGTTTTTTCTGTTTCTCAGTATAACGCAATCTACATTTAGAATTTGCATCTTGGCATGAACAGAAAAAAAGCCCTTTAAGCTTGTTTTAGTTGAACTCTGAATATTTATTTGAACAGATAAAATCAGAGAAAACGCGGCTTGGTCTTGCTTTCATAGGATAACTTTTCCCTTGAACGGCTGTTCCAGATTTCCAAGGTGTACTAAACAATGTGTGCTAACTCGTCATGCAACGAATGCGTATAACATCTGTTACATTGTACAAAAAAAATGTGCGTCTTCTTCCGTAATTTCGGTTCCTAATTTCTTTCTTCCCCCTTTAAGAATTTGAACGGTATTTAGGTGGCAATGTGAATTTTGAATTTTCTTCTAGATTTTGTAGTTGTTACGATGCCCCTTAATACAGTTCACCTACACTCTTAAAACAACCTGATTTTCCTAGTTGTTCAAAATTGACTACGGATTCAGTCAAACACCTACGCTGACGTTGGCAAATCAAGCTTTCTGACAAGATTCCTATTCGATGCCTTTTGAGACATCAATGAACTGACTGAAAAAATCAAATCAGATTGACTAATTTGCAGTTGCACCCAGCTGACCCTGAAGAGCCACTCAAATTTTACTGAATTCTAGTCAGATTTGACTGATCCTTTTTAGAGTGTATCACTGTTGTGAAATAAAGTCGTAAATTTATTTTTGTGTGCGGTTGCATAGTGATGCACGTGACTTCACGTCTTTTAAAAAGGCCTTTTCGTCAGTGATTTCGCTACTGAATAGTCCTGAAGTGTGCCACAAAGTTCCGGCTCTATTGGAAACGTTGACCGTTAACCCCCGCATCAAACTCAGTTTCGCGGGGGGGGGTGTAATAAACCGTGTTCACTTACCGAAATGGTAATAGGTAGTCTTGCGCAGGCCTCAATGGACGAGACCAAGATAGTGCTGGTACCCTCGTTCTGAAAGGTGAATCTTCGCACCCTGTTCTGCCCCCGTTGGTCACCTGTCTCTGGTTCGACCGGTGCCGTCAGCTCCAACTCGGCCCGTACTTGGCTTTTGTTGTGATGATGACGATGATGTTGATGCTCCACCACCGGGGCTCCATCCCGCTCAGGATGCGCAGGGCCCCGCGCCGAGTGACTCTTGGAGCCCTTCCGCGGCCGCACAGTGATGTTAAACAGCGTCTCACCGTCCGGACACGAGCATTTCTGGCCCAACTCGGTTCTCAGCTGCGTCATAAAGACGTAGGTGACCGCAAAACAGGTTACTGAGAAAGCGGTTAATAGTATCAATCCAAAGTAGAGGATTTTGAAATGGAGCGTGTGGGTACACGCATCGCTTTTGTCCGTTGTCATGTTCAGTAACGAGTAAAGTTCTCTAATGATTGCGTGCCACTACACAGTACTTGCTGTATGTCCAATGAATGTGTAACAAATGCTCAACGCACTTTTGTGCGTGAGGGTTGATGACCTCACTCAAACTTCCAACCAATCCGGTTCGATCGTAAGTGTGACGCCACTTCAGTTTAAACCACGCCCACTGCACATGTATATAGAGTTTTGAACCATGAAACCGGTGGTTAATGCGCAACTTGACTGTTCATCCAATGGGAGTTTGTAATTCGGGATGCGCGCGTGTATGACGTGGTCACGAACCTGATAGTTAACTGCAGCAGTTAATAGTAGTTAATAGGCAGCAGGTGCAGGGCATCTACAAGCCTTCACTGGTAGTTTTGTTTCAAGGGTGATTTTTCTAAGCTGGCTTTTAACAAAACGATATCTCTTCTTTCAACTATATTACTTACATGACAAAAGCAGGATTATATCAAACGAAGACAGGAAAAACACTGGCGTTCCCCAGTGCACTAGGGATGCATTACTTGAAGCATGTAATTTTCGTGTCACGGTGTTTTTCATAAGCGGACATCATATTCAATAATTCCTTTAAAAAATTATAGCGTGCAGCCCTGTATGAAAGTCGAGATTTATTTCCTTTAAAACTTGTCTCCCGAAACGCAATGTTTAAAGTTAAAGAGGGGGAATTATAGGCGACAGTTATGAACTGGCTTACGTAAAGAATTTCCAGACAAACAGGAACTAAATGTACACGCACAGTGATCGTGAACCCTCCTCATGCACCTGACCTGGATACGGATCACACCATGTTCGATGTACTCTTCCTGGGGCAAAGCACAGAAAGAGCTGAATACACCACTTATTGTAGGACAAGATATGTCATGATTTATCACATTGGAGGCAGCCAGGGAAGACTTTACTTCAGGAATTTCGGACGATTATAACTGTCACTTCTTAACACCAGGAAGTTGGGAATAAAATAAGCGAGATACAGATAAGGCTTACAAACTTTCGAAATCATCGCAAACATCACAGTGTTTCGCATCATTCAAAACAAAACAGGATCTGACTTTCATACTTTCAATTCCTCTTGATATTAAAACAGTCACTTAAAGAAGAACGCAGACTGAAAGTGAAAGGTCACGGATCACTCGGCCAGCTTCCAGAACCCTCGCACGGCCCGGGGATTTTACATGGGGCCCCCCGATCACGTTCTATAATTTTGGAATTTGATTTCTGAAACCACTCACACACACACAAAAAAAAACTCATGTCGGAATTTTATCTTTATGTTCTTCAAGTAATATTGTGGAAAAGTTACCTGGAGATGGGTAAACATTTCAAGAATTTCATTCGCAATCTTTCACTTCCGGTATTTCTTGTGACCTGATGCTCTTCTTGTCAGCAAAGCTTTGATTAAGCCTTTTCATGAATGCAGATTATTCTTTTAAGTTCACTTTTTAAAATTCTAAACCGCTGAATTTAGGATGGCTCCTGTTATAATTTCAGTTCACATAAAGACTACACTACCTTTATTTTGTCTTAACTTTTTATCTACGTACAATTACACAGAGTTGCACTGATCGTGATGTGTTTTAGATTTTGGGTGGCGGGAGATCACATTTGTGCAAGTTATTTCTCGGGCACTTTGTTCAGTTTTCACTTAATATTCAAGTAAAGATTTCACTTTGAAAAAAAAAGGTGTTCGACTCTGTTTATAGAGAGAGAATGTAGAAAGTTACAGCGGGTAATGAAATTCTGTCTAAGATAATTAGAGCAGTTTGCAGCAGTTTGTAAGCAGTTTTGTATTACATAAGATAATTAGACTTCAAGTCTTAAAGGTGGTGTATGATAGCAGCGAATGTGCTGTAGATTAAGGTGAGAGGTCAGAGTACTCTCAAGTAACAACTGGAGTAAAACAAGATTAATGTCTGAATTAATTTTCTTGATGGTGGCAGACTGCTTGATTGTGAAAAATACAACGGAGGTAGCAGAACCCGATGGAAGGTTATGCCAAAGTTAGGAGACCTCGACGAAGCTGATGACAGTGCAATTGTGTCATTAAGACTAGGCCTACATTGTATACAATATAAAATGCAAACTAGAGTCACGAAACTGAATGCTTTTTCTGCAAGGGCTGGATTAAAAATTAACGCCAGGCCTTGAGATTGAAGTATTGAGAATCAACAGTAAATCAAATGACAGAACAGTGTCAGGCGGTCAGCAGCTAATGAGGTTCATAAGTATACATACCCAAGTGCAAATGTTTCTAACAAAAGCGGAGGAGAAGACATGGGTGGTAGGATATGCAAAGTAAGAGTTGTGTTTTTGAAAATCAAGCAAATATGGAATTCAAGTAAATTCACATTGCATGTCAAATTAAGACTATACAAATCACTAGTGCTGTCTGTTCTAATTGAACTGAACATGGAAAATAAATGAGGGAGACGGGAAGAAGTTGGACACATTCCTGTTAAAATACCTAAGAAGGATATGCAAAATTAGATGGCCGCCTGCTATTTTTAATCACGACATACTGAAGTTATACAGGAGGAAACAAAAGCAAGGGGTGGAAATGGCCCAAAAAGAGAGTCGGCTGGCCAAAGACAACAGGACGACGCACCGGAGGCCTTGGAGCGAAGCCAAATGTGGCAAAAGACACTCTTGACAAAGAGCCTTAAACTGTATAGGCAGTGGCATAGCGAAGGATTTTCTTTTGGGGGTGTGCCAGAGTATTTTGCCGACTTGTTCGCCAACTTCATGTCGTGTAACATTCGCAAAGTGATCCGCGGTACGCTACATTTTATGCTTCAGGGGAAATGCTAAGGGCCGACGTATGTCGTTTACTAATTTTGGATTCATTTGCCGACTGAAGCTCTATTTGCCGACTGGAATTAATTATTGGGGGGAGGGTGTCGCACCCCCCCACACACACACCTCAGTCGCTATAGGCCGAAAAGGACTAGTGAGATGCAGAAGTGAAATATTTTACAAAGGTCCCTTAAAAAAAAAACAACTAAGGAGGTGATCTTTAATTCTCGGTGGGGGTACCGAGGCCCGTGAATTAATCCCCATTAATATTAATAACTGCATCGCAGAAGGGTCAAACAATAAATTATAAGTATCTTGGAACAATGGTGGACGAGAAATTAAACTGGAATAGCAACAGCGAACTGTGTAGTAAATTTAATCAACACGTGTATTTCATGCAGAAATCGAAGCAGTTGATGTTGACCGGATTACTTTGCGTTTATTTTATGAGTCTGTGGTTCACAGTATCACAGCAGAATAAGACAAGGAGTGAATGGGTAAGAAAACCGCTCGGCGAATTATAGGTTTACATTTGCAATGCCTGGATGTACGGGTTAAAACCCAAACGGCTGCTAAGTGTAATAATGAAATAATCTGAGCCATCCACTTCTGTTTTTTAACGGTACCAGACTCCAAAAACCAAACGCTCAATCTCTTGTTCCCAACTCATTTACCTGTTTAACCCCTCAACCACGCGGTAAACAACATTATATACATGCAAGGGGGGGGAGTCGTTTGGTTTAGGGTTCTGATTTCGTCTTAATCTATAATATAATAGAGTTATTAATGGTATTTAATTAACTTTATCCTATTAAAAATTTATGGTTAAAATGCCATATGTTTTATGGTGTTGTTTTTATGTCCGATTTTAGTGAGTGAATTGCTGAATGGAACACACTATCCGTATTTTTGTAATGTAAACACAATAAATACGAGTTTGAACTTTCAGATGTAATTTTGTTTAAGATGTAAATAAATGAAGAGTAATTGCAAATTCTACCTTTTTCACCTTAGTTATTTTCTCTGTTTCAAGGGTTCAGTATGCGCCTTATTAGAGGCATTACTTCAAGGCTCTGTACAAACAGAAAAACAGAAAGATCACACATTCACCCGTGTAGTCTTCACAAGTTAACGAGATAAAGAATTCCCAGTCGATCAGCCTTACTACGAAACGAAGTGTGAGTATTTTTGGCCCGAGCTCAAAACAAATCGGGGCGGATAGAAAAGCAGGATATGGACAGGGGGAAATGGGACACCATAACAACTGAAATACTGCGTATTGTAGTAAGAGAGAATTTGCCACACTCCTTACAGCGTACTGTAGTAAGTATCAAGCATCTAGCGTTTGACAAATTGCACTGTGACGGATTGATACTTGTATGTTGAAACCAAGTGTTGTGTGGTTGCCTTTACCTAGTTTGGCAGGAAAATAGCAATACCTCAATGCAGTGGCGTAAGTTTGTACCAGAAATTGGGAGGATGGGGGACGGTGAATTGTGAGGGGATGACTTGCCTGGCAATGGAAATTGGTAAAGCTGCCTTGGGGGTGTGGAATTAAGTCAAACTACTTTTTTGACTTCCTTTTTCGTACTTTGAAATCTGCCTCAGTCTACAAACTCAATGCTTGCTTTGTAGAATTCTCAATGTTCTCACAAAATATCGAAGGTAAACTCACCATCGAAATAAAAACGGGGAAACATGAAGGCTACAAAATGAAAACTGAGGGCGGGGAGCAATCTTATGAAACCAGAACATGAAGGCGATACCAGTTTTGCATTTGAGCGCATAGCGATATAGGCTAACATATTCCTGAAAAAAAAAACCGTGGTAGAATGCGATTCGCTGTGGATTTTTCCATTGCCTTGGGATTCCCTGACAATCTGCTTTGAGTTAAAAACACTTCTTTCCTCGGTGGGAAAGAGCTATGTTGGTCTCCAGTTTCTTGGTAGTGACCATTTTATGTGACCTCCGTGGTAGTGACCGCAAGCGATTTTTTTTAAACACGATAAGAAAACTCCACTTGAATAAGGGGGTGTAATTGTGGCACTGGGAAATTGTTTCTTTCAAAGGGAAGTAAAGTCCGACATTTCATCAGAGGAAGTGTCCACCAGGAGTGAAAACTAGTCTCCTCTCAAGACTGGCAATAAAACCATTTTTTCAAAGGAAAGTACTCGATAAGTATCACCAGAAAGAATCGATATGTAACAATTCTAAAAAAAAATACACGCTGACCGCGACACTTGCATTTCATAGGGTTTTACGAAACGGGGCTAGAGGACAGGATGGGGCTAAGTTTTTCTTTATTTTGAAATAACAGGCTTGGGCGACTTTGACGAAGTCCGAGGCTTCCAACCCTGCAGATACTCTTACACAGTCAGCTCTGATATCAGGCCGCAGCCAAGGCCGTTTTCCAATACTCAACTTCGTCTCTGTCTCAGCCTTCGTTCCCAAAACCAATCCCCGATTGTGGGCCTGAATTAAGCGTTTAAATTACATTGAATTACTGTAATTTTTGGCTCTCGTACATCTTATTTGATGTTCTGTGGCACCATTAGACTAATTACTGAGCTTACAGCTTTAAAGTCAGCTAGTACAAAAAACAGTCGAAGCCTGAGACGGAGCCGAAGTTGAGTATTGGAAAACGACCATATTATTCATGACTGGATTTGTAGCGCCCTCTGTTGGGCTCGGGAGCAAAAATAAGAAGCAATATTTCTTTGGCTTGATTTTTCCCTGGTAAATAAAATTGTTCTCCTTTGGAAACGTGTTTCCCTTCTGAGCAAAATGGGTCGATATTTTCATGATGTAACAAAAAAAAAGTGAGAATGGCATTTATTTTCTATGTTCTCTACGTTTTTCGAAAAATTGCAGAAACCGTAAGTAGGACAGGAGGCGGTTGGTTGCCATTTACACTTTTCAAAAGATCTTACAAATGAAGACGATACCCAGATCACCAATCATCTTTTCTGTTTTCATTTCAGTTTGTACGTTCTAGGCGTTTCTCACACCATAGCACTGACCGAACATACACAAAAATCATATTCCTTGGTTTAACTGTCAAAATGCCTTTTTTTTCTGTCAGAGCAGTTTCCTGCAGTGTCCACACGGGAAATGTATATAGACGTGGTTATTTTGGAACATTTTCCCTCCAATTTCAAACCCTTTCCTAGCTTACCTTGCTTGAAGCACAGATAGAGCAGAGAATTGAAAAAAAGTGCTTTTGGCCATGAGAAAACCCTTTTTTTCCCTGTGCTCTGACGATCACAAAAGGGTAAAATGTATTACCTTTCCTTTTGTTTGCCTGCCAAATAAAATCCTGGGCTTTTTTTTCTGACCCGTCACGATAACGTGATTGACGCTTTTGACTGACATATCCACCAAAATAAAAAAAAGCTATTTGATTTTTCTTCCTCTGGACTGCAAAATTTTACTGAAGCAATCTCTTATTCCTGATGTCCGGTCTGTGTACACACTACTCAGTATTTGTTCGATAGGTGGAAAAACCGGTATGATGAGATTAAGGACTAAGTGAATTTGCTGTACTTTTGTCTCGTTAGGGGGCCTGTGTTCAATCGAGGCTTGGTCGAGGGAAAAATGCCCGAGGCTTTTCCTAGTTTTCTGAGATGCGGGACCTAGGAAAGTAGAAAAGTACTTTGGAACTGTACAAAGTCCGAGAAATGATTACAATTTTGACGGACATGTACAAGTACTTCACTGTACCTTTACAGCGTTAGTTTTGAGAGGCCAAATCTCTTTTATATGCATTTTTCAGTTGTTCTCCAGTGTCGTAAGTATTGGTTAATTTTGAATGTGGGGTAATTTGACTGGTCACATGACCACTGTGGAAAGCTTTGAGTGGTTGCACTTGGAAAACTACTGCGCGGAAAAAAATTGGCTTTCAGTAAGCTCAGCCCAATTACTTTGAAATGCAGTTCCTATGCGTGGAACTCGAAGAGGGTGGGGCTTTTTTCCTATCGGCCTAAAAAGTCTGATGACATCAGTGCACTAGTAGTATTACAAATAGACAAGTTGCATGCGAGTTCTAGTGCAGCATTTTAAACTGAAAAGCGTGACAAGAGATTAATTTTATGCTTTGATTCCAAACACCCTGCAAGTGTCGTAAATTTGTGCCGGAAATTGGGGGATAGAAATGCAGAATTGTGTGTTTGTCACGGGGGGGGGTTGACTTCCCCGGTCATGGAAATTTGAAGAGCGGGAAGGGGGTGTTTACAGCGCATGACACTGTTTAGGGGGCGATGTTCAGGATACAGATTTACATCTGTAATAGGTATTAAATTTATGCAGAATCTTACACCAGAATGGCATATTTATGGCTGTTTCGTTGTTCTTCCTTTCTGAGTGATTTCGGTTGTTAGGAAGTCCGAAATACTTTTCACAGTCAGCTTTAACCTTTTTTTTCTCGCGATGAAAAAGTGTGTGTGGGTATACAACCCCATCCCCAGGACTTACTCCCATGCACCCTGTGTTTCATATTCTATGCATGTAATTGTGTGGAGAGCATAATATAATTGTTTGGAAATGCAGAACCTACAGAGACCACCTGAAGTATTGCCGATTATCAGCTATCAAAAGGTTTTCAACTAAACCATCTGTACATTCTTTAGTGTCGGTATTTTAATTACAACTACAAATCGTCGTAATCAATAATGTCTATCTTTACCTTTTTCTATTCGAAGGTTCACAGATTGCTCTTTATTAAGCTATTGGGCCCGATATTGAACCAACCGATCTTACATTTGTTTTATGTCTGGAAATGTGTAGAGTTTAACATCTTTCTGAAAATAAAATGCATACAAATTTTGCCTTCTGCCAAACAAGCTTGTGAAGATGTGTACGCTTTAGTTTTTTCAGATGGTTTTCTGTGAGTGTGCTTAAAACAAACCTTTTTTTTAATTAAAGAGACCTTACAGGAATTTAAAGCAGGCTTATTTCCCTTTTGATTTCGGCAAATGTAGAATCAGGTTGCTAATATTTTTCCTTTAACAACCACTTACCACCAGCAAAAAATCAGAAACACTATTTCAAACGCGACTTGCGGATCCCCACAGAAGCCATGCGTTCTGCTGCTTATCCGACTCCATCACAAAATGGACCAGTTCAATTGGGCATTGTTCTGGCCGTTTGGATAATCACACCTCATTGGGCTAATAGCCTTTTTATTTCCACCTGGGACAACGTTCACCGATTGGACTCAATTCTAAGCTGCGATCCACATAAAAGCACGGGTCAGAAGGTGCACGCTGGAAGACCATTGTCACGGGCACGCAAGGCGCCGAAAATCCACAGTAAATCGCATTCTGTCGAAGGCCCCATGTTGTGTACGCGGAAACTGTTCTGGTAATTTTTGGAATAGTTTCACACACTCAACCGATTTTCAGGTGACAGTCTCTTTTATTTAAGTTCGCTTCCACTTTTCACAAGCGGTCAAGTTTCTGATTCAATGCGATCACAAGCCAAATTCGGTTTACTTTTCGGAATTGCACTTTGCCTCTTTCTTTTGACGGTATCCTTTCTCTGACGTTCTGGAAATGAGTATCTGGGACCCCATTTGGTGTGGAGAGAGCACGTTTGAGTATGCAGCTTCTAAATGTCGAATCAAAGTTCACTGTGTTTTTCTGTTTAAATTGAATGGATGAAGCCTCCTAGAGTTTCTCATCTGAATAAGAATGCAAATCTACACAAAAACATAAAACTATTGGCCCTTTGCGCCTATTCCGCTGTACAGGTAGATGAAACAACATAAAGAATGTTAAATCTGAGGGCAAGGTAGGCACATATGACCCTGAGCTGTGAAATTTCATCAGAAAAATTGAAAACTACAATGGAAAGTAGGAGTAAATTTTGCTCTGTTCCAATTTCCGCCACGGTCTGGTTGTCTATCTTGGACCCCCAAAATTCTCATTTTTATTTATGCAATTTCGAAAGTAAACCCTGGTCTCGTCAGGAGCCAGCTAGGAGTATTAAGGAAAATGGAGAGCACAACTGTCAGTAAAACACTTGATTGACGAAACGCACCTGCCGTCTGCAGGGAGGTAATTAATTAGTCATACAACTCCCATTGGTTGAAAGTTTACGTGAGGTCATCCTAGGAAACGCGCACGTCGTGTGTTCAGCACTGTGGAACATTTCGATGACTATAAAGTGGCACACGGAAGCCGATTAGTGTGCACAGTACTGAAGATGGCGGGGGACAAAGCCGGCGATGGTGTCCACACTCGTCACGTCAAAATCCTGTATTTTGGCTTAGCACTGCTGTCGATCTTCACGTTAGCCTGTTTTGTGGTCACCTACGTCTTCGTGACGCAGCTGAGAACCGAGCTTGGCCAGAAATGTTCGTGTCCGGACGGCGAGATGCTGTTTGACATCACCGTTCTGCCGTCGAGCGGCTCCACGGGTGACTCGGCACGGGGCCCCGGGCACAATGACCGCGGTGGTATCCAGGCGGCGGAGCACCAACATCGCCGCCGTCATCATCACGAAAGCCAAGTACGAGCCGAGTTGGAGCTGAGCGCACCAGGCGAGCGGGGCACCGATGACCTGCGGGGGCTGAACAGGGTGCGTAGAGGAGTCACTCAAGGGGACGAGGATCCTAATTCATTTAGGGCCACGTCCATCGAGGCTTATGCCAGACTACCTATTACCATTTCGGTGAGTGAAAAGGTTTACTTTCTCGCTGAAAAGTTTCAGTTACGTGAGCGTTTTCGTATTAAAGCTGGATGTGATGATAACAAGTTACATGTGGGAAATGAGTACATGTACATGAATGTCATTTCCAATTACCTGCTGAAATTTCCTACAAGATGTGATTTTTTTGTTGGGGGGTTAACTATTGTGGAGGGTTGTACTTGAATTTGTCTTGTAATTTGTTAAAATCAAGCTCTTCTATCCTATAATAACAGGCACTACTGATAAGTGTTTATCATTTTAGCCAAGTGTTTCATTTTATTGGTTCAAAAACAAACTTACCGAGATAAGGTGAGAAAAACCTTGGTCATTGCCCTACAAAAGGAAACATGAACCCCTCTTCAACAAAAGAGGGGTGAAAGTTTTGGAACCCAACCCCTAAAGATCAAAGGTGCACTCAGAGTCAACATCTGGAAACAATTCACAGGTGAAAATTGATACACTGGAGGTGGGGGAACTTTCTCAGTGTTCCCGACAGTATTATTGCTACAATTATCCCCCAGGTGTGGCCATAAAAATATTCAGTGTCAACAATACACCATCAGAACGGAAGCCTGGTTCTATGTGGGCCCAACACCCAGGGGGGGGGGGAGCTCCCACCACACCAGGACCATTGAAATAGTGCTTGTTTTCACTGGATTTCTTCTGCGTGGTTTGGTCCTGGAGTCCCATTTTGCTTGACCTGCCCCCAAAGGGTCCTGGTCTTTTCAAACAGGCCTGAAGTCATTTGAGATCACGAATAAAAGAAGTTCAGAAGCTGATGTCTGCTATACTTTATTTTATAAAACGGCCCAGCCCTCATTTTCACCTCCCCCAGGCTTTCCTTTTCAGTGGAGAAATTACCAATGACAAGAATGAATTGCAATTCTAAATTCCCCGTAAGAAATTGATTTGAGACCCTGATTTTTTTCCAACAAGGCCCAGTGGGAGTCAACTTGGTGAGTGCAGATTTGGTCCTAATTAAAGGCGTCATGTTCATATTTATTCGGCACAAACATGTATCTTTGCATTTTTGCTGGGAAGTACATTTTGTGTGCGAGGTTCTTTCAATTCACTTTCCCATCAACTTCTAGCACTATTTTTTATGAGCTCCCATCTTCAGTTTTGCCCTGTCTTGTGCATTATTTTCAGTAATTGCACGTAACCCTTGTCTCAAAGGAGTAAAATGTAAATCCCTTAATAAGTTGGCAAGATGTAATAAGAACGTTTGTGCAACTAATGTTTAGGGTGCAACCAGCATACCCACATTATATTATGCTAGCTCTCTCTCTGATAGTTACACATGCAGTCTATGACGAATCTTTGAAACCCGATTTGTTTTGGAGGCATCAGCTTATACACCAGCAGTAATTTGTAAACAACTTGACATTGAGACACATCACTTATCGCCAGTGGACCATCTTGCTACTGATCCCAGTCAGAGGAGCATTTCCTCCTCGTCTGGGATAGATAAAATCTGAACATGTACACACAGGAGATACACATGAGGACCATACACTCTGGTACCTTGGGATCTCTGGCCCTATATTGTAAACACCACCCAGGCTCAGTCTGTTTTCATTGACAATTGCTGTTTACTTTACTCTGATCCCGATAACTCGGCATGATTTGTCAAAATGTCAGCAAGTTTCCAATGAACAAAGGCATAGAGTGTGCTTGCAGCATGATGGATGGAATGTTTTGAACATTTACCCCAGATTAAGGGCACTTTACCATATTTTTCATTTAAAATGTTAATTATGGACTTGAACATTTTTAATTTAATGATTTCATGCTGTTTGCCCCTGCCCAGAGATTTAGGATATTTTGACCTTCGACGTACAATAAAACATAAAGAATTTTCTCATTTTCTGAACATGGTAATGTAATGTCAAGACTGAACAGCTTAACAATCAATCAATCAACAATAGTCTGCAGTTTCTAAGATCAAGGAAACATGATATTTGCCAACGATTTTAAAAGAAAACAAAAAAGTTCATGTCGGGCAGCTATCACAATCTCTTGGGATCCCCTAAAAATGTTAATAAGCACAGTGTGTCTTAAGTCCATGGTGTGACAACTGCATGTGCTACATGAAAGTACATGTACATGGAATTACCAGTACATGCCTCAATACACTGGTATCAAAGGAGACCTCTGAAAACCCCAACCAAACAGTAGTATTTGAACAGACACATCGCCGTGTTTACATACCTTGCCCAGGGGTCCTTCCACAAGTAGCATTTGGGGTATTCTGAACTTCTTTTTCTTTTCACAAAAGGCAGCATCCAAGAGAGAAAATGTAAACAATTTTTTTCCACCTTCTCCAGTGAATGGAATGGTAGAGACTAGTTTTTCACGCAGGATCCTTGACCCATTGTCTGCTCACCTCTTGCTGTCAGAGTATGGCTGTGTGGCAAAATGGCATCAGATGTTGAGCCTTAAGGGGTGAAACCCTCATAAATTTGTCAATATTTTAAGGGTTGCACTTCCAATTGTCTTCAGAAATGAGTTTAGGCTGTTGTAAAGTGTGTGGGTTGTATGCTTCCCCCCTTCTTTATTGGAAGTTGTTCCAGGAAGAGCTAGTTCTTCTGAGTGGCACTAGGGATTAGGGCTTGCAGAAACCCCCTTTCAAGGTTTCATTATATCACTGCTAAACTACTAGGTTTTTTGCTTTCTTCTTACTGTTTTGTGTCCGCACTATTTGTATCCATAATCCAGTCCCTCAGCTTTTTTCATGTCTAGTGTTGGATAATATGAAATACTTTGTATTGGAATTTATTTTGTCTCACATGTTGGAAAGTTTTTGTTCTTATCAAGAATGTGTTCCGATCAGGAATGTAGAAAAATCAAAGTAATATTTCTAGCTATGTGTATTTGCTTTGGGTGACTTTAAAATCACATTAACCGGTTTATTTCTTCCTAAATAGATCTTATTATTTAAAGCTTTCTTACTTTTAAGTGGATGTCACAGGAATACCGTAGTTTACTTAATAAACAAATGCTGACAGAGAAGGAATAAAATATTTGCCATACTTTTTTTTCACAGATTGACTCGATCACAGCATTTTGTAACAAGACTATAAGCAAATGTCCACCAGGTGAGGGAAACCGTTTCTTGAATTTTTTTGTTGTCATTTTAATATCAATCATGTTTTGGGTTTCATCATTATTTTTTTGTTACACTGTATGTTTGTGGAATTTTCTCGCTGCATGTGAATGTTGTACTTGTGTGCCTCATAATGTCAAGATATAATTGGAAAATGTTAACACTAGATCCAAAAAAATGCCCATAATTCAAGTGACATGGAAAATTTGTCTTTTGCACAAAGCAATGCTTTGTGATAGTGTAGAAGGTTTGAGCCCTTGTCTCTGTCATTTTGTCATATTTAATGCATCCTTACATTTATCGAAATTAGTTGTTTATCCGCATTCTGTCAAATAAAATTAAAAAACAGAAAAGGATGGAAGTGTTGACATGATTTGGGCCATATTTTTTTGTTCTTCTGAAACGCTAATTGTACGAACCCATTCTCAGTGTACATGCAGTATGCTAAATATAAAGCAATCCTGGAGCCATGGCCAGTAGGTAGAATATGTGGATGTGTTTACCATAGCATGTGCTGGATTGTTGGCATTCACAATTGCCTGGAAGCTGTACGGCTTCCAGTTGGCCCGTAGACTGCTGATAATCTTTGGACCTGCTGTTAGGTGACTTTATCAAGAGAACTCACCACAAATCAGACACATCAACAAAAGATTCATCTCAAGTGGAATTCCGGTGACAAAAATGGAAGAAAAAAGGAGTCATTGTGCTGATGTTTGCAACACAAAGTTGACCTCTTAAACAAAAACAATACAAAGTTCATCTTATCTGTTTGTTATGGGATACAAAAAGATGACAAAAAGCTCTTATTAAAGATCTATAGTCTGAAATCTGACATAAAACCCCGAACCTTTCCTTGTAATTTCAAAGCAAAATAGAGTACCGAAGTGAATATGTCACGCGCACAACTAGTGTGTAAAAGGCATTAGCGCGAGAACCAGCGCGTGAACCAACACGCGTGTGTACTCCATTCGTTTGCACTGCACTTTCTGGTTCACAGTGACGTCACAAATCGGTACTCTATTTAATATTGGTGTCATTTTTCTGGGGTGAGTTAGCAGCATAAAAACTTATTAGCATTAAAAATAATGATGATGGATGGTATCAATATAGAGGAAGGAAAACAAGGCTTTATCGAATTTATGGAATCAGAACTTTACGGGTCATAACTTCTTTGCACTCAGTTTTTCCAACTTCACACAATTGGGACCTGGCCCTCGAAATTTGTGCCCTCCCCCCTGCTAAAATTTTGCACATTCACCCCTTCATTTGGTTTTGGTGCTTGAACTACGTGCGATACTTCTGTAGATATCTTGTCACAGTTGGCGCATCGGCGCTGTGAAAGGGTAAGAAGATCGAGGGCACTTTGTACAGTTGTCCCTGTATGGAAAACAAATTGGAAATAATTGAAAAAAAGAGGAAAACAGGAGGCCTGTTTTCTTGAAAATACCTCAGGTTGCTGCTGTTGGTGGTCTCATCACAGTCTGTTGCTGCTGAATACTTTGACCTCCTCCCCAATACAGTGTACTGAAATCATATTCAGTACTTACAATCTGGGTAGTAATATACGCTGCTCTCTTTTTGGAGTTAATGTAATCACATACATGCAATCCAACTTAGACTTGGCAGTGTTTGTTTTCCTCATGAGCCTGCATCCAGACTTTCTAGGTCAGGCAAGCTATAAATATGTGGCTGAATGACAGTGGCCCACAGGCCTAATGCGTACAGTCAGGGATCGCGCCTGAATAGATTTACAAGTTCACGAGATGGTAAACTTAAAGTGCTAACGGGTAATGTGCTTAACCAGATGTGAGTACTTGTGTATGGTGTGAACGTGTCTTGTTCACTGGCAAAGTCTACATATTTTGAGCATGTGGTCATAGGTCACGTTAACTTAATAATTTTTACACTCAATGAAAAGTTTCTAGTTACTTTAACGTTAAGTATTGTTTAGAAGAGGAGTTGCTGGAGCATATGAAATTCAGTCGACTTCCCCCTCTTTGGTAAAGAGACCAGAAAGAATAACTGAGAGAAGCCAGAATAGTAAAAAATCCCAACACGAGGCCTTACTCAAAGAACGAGGAGTCTGGTCACTAGTCCAGGGTCTTCATCAATATGAAAGATCCTTCCTGCTTACTTCTCTACCCCTGTTTGGAAAAGTGTTGATGGAAAAAGATTGCATGATACCCTTCATCTTGATGGAAACAAGCAGTCAATGGTTCTGTCAGAAACCATCTCTGTAATGGCTCCTTCAAAACTTAGAAATACTTTAACAACTGTCTGATCATAATTATGTCTTGAAAGGCCAGTCAGTATTATGAAGACCACGTCTTGCCAGTGACAAGCTATATGTATTTATTATTAGAAGCTGTCTGATCCAGAGATGATAACGGAATGTGTGTTAGAATTGTATTCCGCAGTCTAATCTTTAGGTAGATTACAGTTACTAGAGGTGGCTTGAAGAAATCATTTTGAACTGACCTTGCTTTCTGTTGTCTCTTTGGTTTGTTTGTTCGTTTGTTTTGTTTGTTTCAAAATTGTGGGTTGTGCCTTTATCAGAGTAAGGATGTTAAGCGCTATACACTCTTACAGAACTTTTCAACTATTTTGGAAAACTTCATAACTTGTGTGACTCTGAGTAGGTCTTTAACCTGTGATCCAGAGCAGACATTAACAATTGACCACCGAGCTTGGGGGTGAAGGTTCTTTGACTTTGAGCTCAAATAATTTTTTTCCATCAACTTTCTTGGAAAAAGCAGAATACCCACTGTTGGAGGTAATAGCATCTGGTTAGATAAACAATGTTACACATTGTGGTAATTTGAATTGTTGAAGCTATTTGCCACCTTGATTGTTGGGCCGGGCTGGGAGGGGGGGAATTCTGGGTAACAGAAAGGGGGCACCTGACCTGCTAGGCACAAAAGCGGATTAAAGAAGGGGAAAGTAAATACCTGTTGGCAAGCTTCTATGGAGATTTTACTCCTGCGTGCATCTTTCAATTTGAAGTGCTGTGTCGAAAAATCAAGCTTTCAAAATCAGGGAAGAAAATTAAGAAACTTGAATTTTGATGTTTGTTTCATTCATTCATCAACAGATCAGCTGATAAGCAAAGCATTCTGTCATCCAGCCAGCTATAGCCTGCAAATCTGCTAATTACTTGATCTGTACCAGTGTTGTCCGTCACAAGTCCTTTCACAACCCCTTCATAAGTCTTTTCACAAGTCCCATCTTTATATGTAGTAGGGTGAATGACAAAGGAATACTATCAAACTTCATTTGAATGGCTTGTGACTTGGCTTTTACACTTAACTTATGATGGGCTTGCATTGGACTTCCGAGGACTTGTGGTGGACATAAATACAAAAATGATCATTTGATAGTTTGGTTTAAGTTTAAAGAAAAGAAATGGCACATTTCCTCTTTATCGTGCTTATTTCATTTTTAATTCTCTGAAAAAGTCCTACCCCAAAACCGATAAATGTGATTAAAAAAAAATCAGATTACTTAACTAAAGGAAAGAGCTTCTTTACATGCTGTCGTAGCTGGTTTGTGCTTTTTTACAGCCTGTTTTAGGCATGGATGATAGCTTATAGTAGCAGGGTTCCCACGGCCTGGAAAAGTTATGAAAAAGTCATGGAAATTTGTTTTTGTTTTCCAGGCCTGGAAAAGTCATGGAATTTTGTAAAAATGACTAAAGTCTTGGAAAAGTTATGGAATTTTTCAAACATTGTGTGTGATTTCTATTATCAGAAATAAGTGCATAAAATGCATGATCTATTCGCAACTTTAAAAGTCTGAATAGTCCAAATATTGGGTCTTGAATTTCCATAATTTGGTCATGGAAAAGTCATGGCAAGGTCATGGAATTTAATTGTCCTTAAGGTGCAGGAACCCTGTAGTAGCATATCCAAGGGGCAAAGAAACAAGTTGTCACTTCTTCCGGTCTGTTGCCAATTTTTTTTTCATGAATTGCAAGTGTCAGAGTTTCAGAAATAGTGCTGTACCTCCTTTCTGTGAATATGAAAATACTTTTGAAAAGCATTTCTAGAAAAAATAGTCTGATGTTCGTCTGCAGGACACAAAACCTACGTATTTCATTGGAGTAGCTGGAAGATTTCAAGAAATGTACGCACTATTGGTCCAGTCAAAACCCCTTGGTCTTTTTTCCCTCAGGACCCCAAGGTCCAGCTGGCAAACAGGGTAGCCCAGGACCACAAGGCCCTCCGGGTAAGCAGGGTGCAGAGGGCCCGATGGGTGAACCAGGAAGGCCCGGGGAAGAGGGTAAGAACTGCAACTGCAGCTCAGACAGTGAGTACATTTTGTCCCAGTGTAACGGTCCGGTCATCTGCTGTACTGAAACGTGGTAAAATGGGGTAAAACAAGCATGTGTGAAGTCGGTGGCATAAATTCTTTCTCGCGAGTGTGTTTGGGGGGGGTGGATGTGACAAAATCAAAATATTGCCTGACGGAAATTTCAAAGGGGTGCGAGAGGAGGATGATGGACACCATGTTACCGTACCAGAGGTGCTATTCATTAGAAAGAGGTACATCATTTGTTTACTTGGGTGCTTAACCCTGCTGAACAATGCTTTATATTACTTCATGCGAAAATTGGTGTTTTCAAAGTTTTGGGGCTGTTCTCATTGTCAATGGCCCATCCCCCAGCCATGAAGTGTTGAGGGAGATATATACTTCCACCTGTTACATTGACACCCCTGCATTGATAATCCCCTTACTGTGTGCTGTTTAATGTACATGCACCATTGAAATATTTTAAGCCTGCTTGGTTGCAGGCCAGTTTTAACCATCTGCCTTTTACGTCTTTAAAGTTTTCTTCAAAGCTGATTGGGTGTTATAATCCATGAATGTGCATGTTTTTGGAAAAGAAAAATTGAAATAATTCTTTAGAAAATACAAACTGTTCATGAAAAAGGAAAAGTTTCACAATGTTGGGAAATTTTAGTCCAACCTTTTCTAAGTTTTATTGTTTTATAATTCTAAAAACAGCAAAATACTCAGTTGACTAGGCACACACTAAAGGGGCTTAAATTTACCATTCCTGTTGCTGTTCCTTCAACACATGTGTTGCAACTGACAGTCCTAAATGAACTCTGACCTCACTTATTGAAAAACTCTCATGAAAGCCCATGTGAATGGATTCCAATTCCTATTAGGTCCTGATTCCCCAAAGAAATGATGTCCTAGCTTTCGTAGCTCTGGAATCTGATGCTACAATTGGGAACTGCCAGATTCCGTAATTTGAAAGGCTACAGTGCAGACGTGGTTGTTGACAGCAAATGTTAAGGGAAGTCAAGTCCCTTGTCTGTCCGTTTAACGAGCAGGTGCTTAACCCCCAGGGCTCTGCAGGGCATCAAGTGATTAGGAATAACTCTCTTTGGAATGGACGCTAATCCCACAGCAGTCTACCCTGGCTGACATTAGTTGTGTTTGTTACGATCATGATTTTCAATTACTTGGTTGATGTCTGTCCTCTAGATATCTGATTTTGGCCTGCACTTCTGTTAGCTAGGTGTTCTCCACATTCAGAAGCCAAAGGCTACTGTAGAAAAAAGTGATTTTAGATCGAAAAATACCAAAGATTTCTTGAATAATCTGTCTGGCAAAGATTTAGTTATTTTTCTTTCTAGAGGGAGATTATTCCTTTGGGAATGAAGAACTTTAGAACTTGCAACAGTTTCCAAAGCATGCAGTTCTAGGCTGGAGGTCATAGACTCCAACGCAGGCTGTCTTACAAAATGAGTTGTCAAGTTAAAAGCTGTTCTCCGTTTGAAACTTGCATATACTCCAGGAAGTTTTTATATCAAGAGAACTTGAACCCAGCCTAAGCTTATTTGCACTATGTTGCTTTACAAAATCAAGTCAACTTGATTACTTGACCTTTACTTTGACTGTACATGTGACTGTATGCTGTGCTCTATCTTTGGTATCATGTAGTATCGGCAATCATGCAAAATAATTAACGAAAACAAAAGTGAAAACTTTGATTAGAGAAGCTGTGTTCCCTCTGACAGATTTCACCCTGTTGCTGGAGAAAACAACAGAGTTGGCACTGGGAACAGTAATTGGGCAGCCTGGACCCAAGGGTGAAGCTGGGGAGATCGGACCTTCTGGACCTCCGGGTCAAAGTGGTGAAGCAGGACCACAGGGGCCACCAGGGGCTAGAGGTGACCAGGGGGATGTTGGACCAATGGGTCCACCTGGTGAACTAGGACAGAAGGGTGACATAGGGGATGAGGGACCCCAAGGACCCAGAGGTGATCCGGGGCTAGCTGGACTTGATGGGATGCCTGGTGATCCAGGACAAAAGGGTGAAGTAGGGGAGCCAGGACCGGTAGGTCCCCAAGGACCAATTGGCCCACCTGGAGCCATTGGGTCCCAGGGCCCTGATGGAAGCCCAGGACAAAAGGGTGATTCTGGTGAGATTGGACCCCCTGGAGAGCAAGGTGTTCCAGGCAACCATGGCCGACATGGTAAGCACGGAATGAAGGGGGATAAAGGTGAGAAGGGTGAACTGGTTTTCCCAGGACCAATTCGGATGAAAGGTGACCAAGGTGACACTGGACCAGCGGGCATGCAAGGATTGAAAGGAGAGGCCGGCAAGGATGGCACAAACTGCTCTTGTGTTGACCCCGGTAATTTGATTTGTCAACATCATGTACCCCAGTATTTAGATCTTTATTTTTTTTTTATTGGCATGTTATTCATTGAATGAAAGGCAAGTCACTTGGTTTTAAATGCTGTGGATTGCAAGTGGAAAGTACTGTGCAATTCATTTAGGGCCCATCCTGACAGTCAGACACTATTTCAAAAGATTTTACGTGACGATAATTTTGTTATTGCTCGAGATTCAATCTTGGAAGTTACAACTGCATGAAATAGATAATTTTAGGGAATGCTTTCTTTGCAGATGCTGACATGATGGCAGAGTTACTTCTTCCAACTTCTGCCGCAGCAAAGCAGCAGCTTGCAGGTCCCCCTGGCCCACCTGGTCCCCAAGGCCCGAAAGGTGAAAAGGGTGAGGCAGGTCTCAGGGGCTATAAGGGTGACATGGGTCCCCAGGGTGACCTAGGTCCACAAGGACCTGAGGGCCCGAATGGCACAGCAGGCGTGAAAGGTGCAAAGGGTGATGTGGGTGCAATTGGACCACCAGGGCCCAGGGGTCGTAGAGGTGACACTGGGCTGGAGGGCGCCAGAGGTCAGAAGGGTGAAAGAGGACAAGAGGGGCTTATAGGTCCTGATGGGGCTGCTGGACCAAAAGGTATATAGTATTTAATTATGCCAATAATAGGGTAATGGGACAATATTAAACTCAGTACTTGGGCCAAGAACGACACAGTAACAATGTCATGCCTCCTTCCGCTTTAAAATGTGATAGTCTAAATCCAGACCCATCATGCTTTTATTCCCATTCATAAGAACCTTTTGGGGCAAAAATATAATTAGTGGAATATCCATATTTTCCTGATGTGTGTGCACAAACAGAAATCTCCCTATGGAAATTGGTGTGCTGTGAGATTTGACAGAGTGAAAATTTGACTATGAAGTGCAGATACATTATTAGTGTTGTGCAACTTGCGAGGGAGTTAGAGTCCACAAAAGTTTGTGTTTCAGGCTTATTTATTTGTCATGAATGCAGGAAGAGTACTTTCTCAGTCATTTAAAAATAAAATGACAGCAAACAGACATATAAAAATATTATAGATTTAATTATCTATAATATGGGCGATTCACAACAGTGCGCCTCCAAGAGTTTGCAATGCATTGGCCATTCACTATGTGCAAAATCTGTCGACAGACTTTGCATGTTGTGATTGGCCAATGTGTTTCAAACTCTTCGAGACACACTATAGTGAATCTCCCATATTAGAGGTCACAAAGAAATAACAAATTAAGTAACTAAGACAACAGGAGTCAACATTTCATATATTAGATGTAAAAGTGTTTGAAACCAGTTGATATCTCTATCATCGGTTAAAAACCCCCATGTGACAGGCTTTCGACGAATATTAATGGATAACCTGAGATATTCATGAATGTCACATGAAATTGAAAATGGAGTTCAAATTTAAAACGTATCCTATTTCTCCCCGGTAGCTTTTACCACTGTGTTTCTAATTAAAAGATGAATTCTTGGTTCTTGGCTTATTCCCTCTTTTGGGATAGCCTTTGACAAACATCTATTTTCTGTTCACCCTCTCTTTAAGATTGCATACCAAGATTGCTGTATCAAAATATCGACCTAGCTATAGTTTACAGTAGATGGAAGTGAAGTGAAGTGTCTGTGGTATTCTTATTCACAAGGTGAGAAAGGTGACCAAGGAAATGTAGGTGATACTGGACCCATTGGACCACCCAGAGTGAGGGGAGAAATGGGAGATCTGTGTAATGGTGAGACCTTTTGAACTTGGCTTCATCACGTTGGAAGAGATCGATCCAAATCCTCAAAATGGGAGTTATTAAGTGATGGCAGAGAGATATTATGACACTTATGAGAAGACCCTAAACACTTGTGTCTACCAGTGGCATTCCTTTGGGGGGCATCTGGCCCCTTGGAAGCACTCCATTTGAATTTTTGAAATGCGCTCAACCTGTGTACAAGCCATTGTTCATTCTGCTTTCTGTGCCTCCTGAAAAAATGGCTGCACCCCTGGGTACTGCCCCACTCCCTGAAATGTTACCCTAGTTACACCACTGGTGCCTGTACTCATTGCCAAAAAAATGCAAGGTTGAGTTGACGTTGAGTCATTTGGTATTATGTTTGAACCTTTCTTGCACATAAATTCTCTTTGAGGCAACCTCAGGATGTTCTGTCAATTCCTATTCTACCATTTTAAATTGCAGTATACTTGAAAAGCAGAAAGCTTCAACTGTAATCCCACAGTACAGATATGATTTTTACGTCAATTAAGCAATCACTTTTAAAAATTAAAGCTTCACAAATCAATATAAACATGTTGCTCAGCACTTTGTTTAAGAGTGTAATAAATTTTTCACGAGTTCACATTTATATAGATATGATTGAATACCACATATTTGGTTTTTTGAAAAACAATTTATTTCGATTTCTCCCCAGTTACTGCTTTCCTTAAGGAATTGATGGAATTGGACAATGAGACTCGCAAGCTTATCCAGGGTCCACCCGGGCTGAGGGGTTCACCAGGCCCCATTGGCCCCAATGGGAAACAGGGAGAGCAGGGCCCCCGAGGGGATAAAGGTGACACTGGGGAGGCTGGGATAGTGGGCCCACAGGGCCCCGTAGGCCCACCTGGCATGAAAGGCACTCCGGGTGCGAAGGGCCTGGCTGGATCCTTTGGCTACCCAGGCGATCCTGGTGAAAATGGGGACCCAGGACCTCCTGGACCCCGAGGGCCTGTTGGGGACCCGGGGCTACAAGGCCAACCGGGCATCGATGGGCTTCCGGGCAAGGAAGGGGCCAAGGGGGACATGGGTGACAGAGGCTCAGATGGGTTACCGGGTCCCATAGGGGTACCGGGGTTACCTGGAGCCAATGGAACCCAGGGATCTCCTGGACAAAAAGGAGACAAAGGAGACCGAGGTGGGTATAGTGCTGATGCTATTTAATGTTTCCCTGTTTTAAAGTAGAAAATGAATAATCAAATAATTTTTCCACATTTATTTGAAACTATCGTTAAAATGAAGTGACAGTCTCTCTACGTTTTGCCCAGATACAAACACAAATGTCAAAGGACCTGCACACAGAGTCATGAAAATTAATGAACTTTTGCCAATTCAGACACTTTGACCGTGTTTAAATTTTCTGGCAAGATTCTCAAACCTTGTGTAAGTAATGTAGTTTGATATCAATAACCAGTGAAAACTTTTGAACTTTTACTGTTCTAAAAGGTGTCATGAAAGGTTAATTAAGAGTTGAATAGGGTTGTGTGTTCTGTTTGTTACTCGCAAAGGTACCCGGTATCTCAAAAGTGAAGAAGAGTTGCTGATTGATAATATCTTTTAAGGCAGAATACACCTACATTTACATGACCAATGGGCTTAAACCTTGATTCAAGTCATGCCAGCTTAAGGCAAACATGGAACCAATTACACCTTTCGATTATATTAGTTTCAAGATAAAAACGATAGAAAGTTTATGCATGTAATAACCTTAGCAGGGTGATTAGCTACTTCAACTTAGTGGAACACATTACCTTGATAGGAAAACTTGGTCCCGAGGGACAGCCTGGACGAGAGGGGACCAGAGGACAGAAAGGAGAGAAGGGAGACCGAGGCATCGCATCTGGTAGGTTTGATGTCATCACGATAAAGAAATAAACACATACCGACTGGGCAGGAATGCTCGTCTGTTCACCTCAGTGGAAATGTTTCTCGAAAGGAAGGGTTTGTTGAGATGTGACACTCATATAAGATGAGGTTGGCTAGTAGTTTTGAAAGGAACCGTGTGGATAAAGAGGCCTCTTAAAAGTTGGACACCTTTAAAAGTGCAGTGTTTTGGAGCCAATTTCAGCCAACAGAGTGCATGGCATCACAAGGGGGCAAGAGAGGACAGCTTCCCCTCTTGAAAAAATGGAAAAAGAAAAATGGGAAGAAAAGAGGAGAGGTCATAGAAACAACCAAGTTCCTTGAAAGTCCCTTGGAAGAGGCCCCCTCTACCGTTTATTGTTGGTCAGTGTGCCTCTGATGAGAGCCCGTCAGGAAACCATTTTTGCACTTGTGGACCACTCACAACTGCACTTGGAAATCATTCACTGGCTTTGGAGGTCATGTGGCAGATCTCCACACCAATAAGGAAGTACTGGCTAAGATTTTGTTTGTCTTTTCTTTCCCTTGTGGTCCAGGTATGGTAGAACTTGGCAATTCTGGTGATAATGGAAAGCCAGGTAAGATTTAAAAACTGCTCAAATGAGAAAACTTTATATGACTTTTCAAACAATCACCGATCTGAAGGTTATTTCAAATAGTGATAATTAGATGAGCCGGTCCCCTTTCTATCATCTGTTGACTCCCCCCAGGTATGCTCCACTGAAAGATTCTTTCAATAAATTTCTCCCTGCTGATGAACTTTGGAAAAGTTTTAAACAAAAGAACACTTACTACGCTGTGTTCTTTATTTTGTCATCCCTCCTAAAACATGCTTTGTGGGTGTTTGCTTTTGGAGTCAATCGTTTCAGCATAGCATTCAAAACGTACTTCATCACTTATCAGGGAACATTAGAAAATCTCAATGGAAAGCTCATATGTTTCATAATAACACATATGTAATGACTCAAATTGAAAATTTACAAGTAGTACAGATATACTGTCATTACCTTTCAACTTGGAAAGTTAGATTTTAATAAAGTTTGAAATACTCTTCCCAAGCAGCAGGGGCTTGCATGTTGACTAGTTTACACAGTTCCATTTCTTCCCTAAGATTTTTTTGTTTTTAAAACCTTGAAAATAGATGAAAAGTGAGAGCATGTTAAAATTTTGATGCTTCTACAAAAAGCAATTCAAAGCAGAGATTAACGTTTTATCTGTTTTTTTTGGTCATAAACTGTTCGATAAGATAATAAATAAAGTATGATAAATTAAATTCACCAGCAATTGTTTAAATTCCACCACAAGCCCCTTCAAAGACTACAGATGACCCCACGCCCACTACAAAACCCAAACAACCACCAGCAGTTGAAATGGAGAGCTCTCCAAATGCAGGTAAGCCCTACAAACATTCTGAAGCCACTAGTTACATTGGATACTGACTGGGAACATAAAACGATAATGTGGTACTTTCTCTAACACGTACTTCTATCTGGGTGAAACCAGGTCCAAATCCCACCAATCCGAAGTTGCACCCAGGTCACCCTGTGAATTGAATAAAAGATGGTTCAGTGGGTCCTTCTTCCCCAAAATATATGTCTCAAGGCCTTCTGCCCATAAATTGACCATCTTACTCGGATTTGATTCAGGAAACAGTGATGTTTACTCAATACAAACATCTATCAATAGGTTCTCCCTCTCTGTCTACAAACGAGTCATCTCTTCTTTTTACTGCCCTTGCAGGACAAGCTTAACTTAATCCCCAATTTTTTTCTTTTTGCCCTCAACAACTCTGGAAATTTGTATTTTTTTAATCGTAGTTCAACAAAGTTTCTACTTGCCTCTTATCATGGGCAGAAATCTCTCCTTGATCGTGGGAGGGGACATTAATTTACATAATTTACACTTTTTTGTGCACACTGAGTTTATTATCTTATTCCATTTATAAAAACTCAAAAAGGAAAATCCTTGATCCATCAATTCCTTTAGTATTTTGTTTTGCTTAAAACATGGAGGGGATATTTGACATTGTGTCCCTCCATATCAAATTCATGGGGGAGACGTGTCCCCCCCCCGATTTCCGCCCATGCCTCAATTACTTTGTAATAGTTGACGGGTCTGTTGGGCTGTCCTATGTCAAATGTGTGAAGGAGTATTCAAGAATCAGTCCATTGTCTCAGAAAGGAGACGTTCATCAGCCAAACGAATTCGCATGTTGTCCCCCTTGTTTTCCCTATTTTAATTGCCAGAGTGCGTGCTGGAAAAGATCGGTGCTCCCGTAGACCACGAGTATGGTAATACCTACTGGGGTTCTTGGATGCAGGATACCGCCCCAGACCCACCTTACCCCGACAAGATATGGATCACCAAGCATCTCCTTGGAGACGTAATTTATGGTAAAATGTTTATAAAATAAGTTTTAAAAATTCCCACATTTTGTAATCCCAGCTTTCTGAACAGCACGAACTTGCAGTTCTGAAATTCATTTAGTCCCTTTTTTGCTGTGGTAATTAAATTTCTAATTAAAACTGGGATCATGAAAAGAATATGAAATGAGAATTTCTTTTTTTGTTGTGAAAGAACAGCAAAAGTAAGGACAAAGAACAGAGCTTTTAATTTTCTTGCTTGAATATTTTCTCTTGCTTTCGTACCTCTTAGGAAGACAATTTGTAGATTAGAGACTCAAAAGTAGATTTTTATGTCTCTCAATGAGGACCGGCCTGGGAATAGGGATAACATTTTCAGTCTCCACTTAAACAATCATCACATTTTCACTTGCAATCTGAAGGTCATTTTCCAACTTTGGACTGGGTGTCCACTCAGAGACAGAGGCTACAGAGGCTAGAGAGGAAAAAGAGTTCTGGGTATCTGTTTACATTTATGAATCTGTTTCTTCTGTTGCAGAATACAAAAATATGGCCGCCCTGAAGTCGGGCATATACTCTCGGTACTATCGCCTGACAGATGTCTGGTCTGGTACGGGCCATGTAATCTACAACAATGCCTTGTACTACCACAATGGTGGCTTGCCCGAGATAGTGCGCTATGACATGAGCTCAGAGAGGGTCACAGCCCGGGGCACCATCCCGTTTGCCCTGTACCGCAGGATGAATGGATACGGGTACCTCTACGACTCAGACTATACCTACCTTGATCTGGCCATCGACGACAATGGACTTTGGGTGGTATATAAGACCACAGAGCACAACCAGAACCTTGTAGTGTCCAGAGTGGACCTGGAAAATCTCTCAATCATCAAGACGATTGTTTCCAATCACCCCCAGAGCTCTGCTGGGGACGCCTTCATCATCTGCGGCTGGTTGTATACTACCAAGAGCTCCAAGAACTTCCACTCCACCGTAGACTTTGCTGTGAATCTTTACACCGGAGATGAACTGGCTGACGCGGATATCCCCTATCAGAACGGCCACATGCAGATGACCGTGATGTCCTACAACCCAAGGAATCAACTGATATATGGCTGGGACAAGGGGTACATGGTGACATACAATGTCACCTTGACTACTTAACCCTGATCAAAATGAAGTCGGTGGCATAACTAAGGGGGTGGGGGGGGTTAATCCTCATTTGCAGTGCCCAACTTTTGAAAACCTTAAAAATGAACACAAGAAATATATACAAGCCAAAGTTCATTTGCTTTCTGAGTCCCTTTGAAAAACTAGTGCACCCTGGGTGCCTCTCCCCCCCAAAAAAATAATTTGAGTCCAGTTGTGTGAACATTGGATGGAAATTCTGAAAATGAATGGGACAGCTTAGACAAATTTATCCACTTGAAAAAAAAGAAAAAAAACAGCAAAATATACAAATGTGCAAAGTATATGCATACTTAAATACACATGCACTTGCACACAAACAAAAACTTTGATCTCAGCGAATGGAAATGAAAATTTGGATACCAACTCTCAAACTGACCCACTGAGGGCTGTGCCGAATATCCGATTAACTGAATATTCGATCGGTTATCAAATATTCGAGTACTATTTTCCGAATTTGAATATTCAAATGCAAAATCATTCTTGCATTGCACATTTTTCCTTTGTTTTAAATGAGAAAAATTGCATGTTTGCACGAAAAAAGGCTTGTTTCAAGTTGATTCAAATGAAAAGTGACAGAAATCTTACAATGATTCAAAAAGTGAATTATTCAATAAAAAGTTTAAAAGGAAAAGAAATTTTCAACAGGGCAAGAAATATTGTTCATCTCTTAAATCTTGCTAAATCGTGGCTGGAGATACTCCTAGATGTGAGAAGCTATTACAGTGATTATAATGTACAGTTGTGTGCATTATTGCAACTGATTTGGTATAAGATTTGTTCATCAACAATCTGTCGGTCAGTACGACCGAATATTTGATCAAATTGAAGGTTGAATCACTAACAACCAAAAACCCTGTTTGACACTGCAGTTGTAAATACATACCAACAACCGCTTTTATACATATAAGAGTACTGTACGTTTTGAAATTTTGCAATTTTGTGCTTGTAAGGCCTGCACTGCAGTATTTGGGTGTTGCCATGCACACATCTGGATCCCAGTGAAGACGAGACTCTGAGAGTTCTGGAGGGCAATTTTATGCCAACTGGACAAGGAGAGGAGAATGTATATCAAGGCCACCGAAATCTACAGTGATGCATGCACATGATTAGGCTCGTCACTTTGACAGGCTTGGACAGTATGATAGACCGAATCATCTCAAAACATGGAATACAATGGTGGAACATTTCACAGCCTGGGCTAACTTTGTAAATAGTGTAGCAAAATTGAAAGCAGTTGAAATATATAGCCAAGTAGCCATGGGAAAAAGTTTTGTAATATCTGTAATTTTTCATCTATAAACATGTAGAGTTTTAATTGTCAAGTTTATTATGTATATGTATAAACATGTAGAGTTTTAATTATGAGATTTAGATTTTATAGAAGTGTTACTGATATCTTTATTTATATTGTCACTCAGTGTGCAGTCGAAAACCTTCAAGACCATCACCAGGCCCACAAGATCATTTCAAGATAACACAAGACATCCTGTCAGAATTCAAGTCACAAGCAATTCACATGAACTGCCAAAAGCATTCCTTTGTCAGTGTTCACCCTGTTGCGTGTGTTATAAAGTGGCCTTGACTGCATTACTCTACACAATATTCAATCCGGTCACTTAAGTATGTGTGTACTGTTTATACTCTGTCTGCTGGACAGTGTTTAATTGTTTACTGTTCATTCAAAGTGGTGTAAATAATGTTTGTATTCTCGTATATTATTAAAATGTCATTTTAACTCTGACTTCATGTCCTGTTTTTGCATTTCGCCTGAGATTTTTTGACAATGAAATACAACACCTTGGCCTTGCCAGATTTGTTTTACATAGACTTGTGTTTGTTACCTGCACTGGGGAATTTGGAGGTTAACTAAAAAGGGGAGTCCTTTGCAAAAAGTCCGATCTCTTTTCGCCCTACCGAGTCAATCTTTTCCAGAAAATACCCACAATTCCCACAGTATTTCACACAGTTTAAAAATCTTACGATTAGATTTTGACCGGTTTAACTTGTGGCGATTCCCACTCGACCTCAAATTAAGCAACAACCAATCAGTGAAGTTACGATGGCTGATCAACTGCCGCTTATCAGCCAATCGAAATTGACGAAAACTTCCCGTCAGTGTCATTGGATGAGGGAATCCCGTCTGCACGTCAGTGATCAGAAGGCTACATCGGTCATCAACTGCTAGGTGATGACGCCCTCAGTCTTTTTGCAGTAATTGTCGTGGACTCTGCAAAGCCAGCACTGCAGGTACGTTACGTGTGCATTTTTACCGCACCGGTGTGCCGCTGTACTTTCGTGGCAACGGTAGGCCTAGGTCGTATGCACGTATATACTTCATGTACATACATGATTGCATAGTCCTGCCGTGCCCAGGCCAGTCCAAAGCTGAACATCGCACAGTTTGGGTGTGTGTTTTTGGTCTTTAGCCTTTATCATTGTACTTGCATATTTCAAGTTAACGCCGTGTGAGTCAGTGCTGTTTGCGTCGTGGTAAGTGGATTCTTAAAAAATTGAAGATAAAACATCGTGTCACGGTGCACTGACTAACGTTAGGCATGGGTTGGTTGGCGATTCAATGAAGCAGAGTTAAACCACTTGTTTGGTTCGTTTGCAAATACGTTCCGTTATGGTTATTAAAGTGCACACGTAAAGACATTACACACATTGTAGTGTTTATCTTGCCGTTTTATCATTCAGTTTAGAAAACTCATAAACTTATATACGCTATTGCCACATTTACAGTAACCGTGATACGGTTGAAGAGATGCTTCGAGCCAGGGTCTGGGAAAGTGTTAGGCCTAGACCATTTTTTCAGGGCAGGAACTTCGTTCTTGACAGGGCAAAGCAATTTCTTATTTGCAAAGTGCACTTGTTTTAGAAAATCAACTTGTCTACGGTCTAGTATGGGGACATTTCACTGGGCATTGATGAGGCAAAGACCAGGGGCACCAAGGCAATTGCCTCTGATGTCTCTGTGAAGTTCCTCCCCATTTTTTTTTCCGCGAAAGATCTGTTCTGTGTGGGTGTGTAAAATCTAATTACTGTTTATATTTCCTGCATTAACAGTTAAGCATACCGGTAGTTGCATGTTCATGTATAAACCAAACTGATGCCACACATTTAATGTATTTGTTGCCCAAGTACCAGATAAAAAAAAAATGGATCTTGAAGATTTCATAACATGTAGGTTTGCCATTTCTTTCTTTTCCTCTCAATGAAAATGGCGACAGTCTCCCTAGTGGATAACTCCTTTCTCAAACTGACTATTTCAGATTTCCAAAACTGGTTGCACCGTGGAGAGTAAAGGGTTGAATTTTGTGAGAGTGCAGAGCAGCTGAATGCATACATCAAAGGGGACTGAATCAGTGGCATCCCCAAAGTACTCTTGAATGTACATTACACTGACCACCTCACCACAACCAGAATCTGAGATGACAACTGCCTCTACTAGCCCACCCCCAGCTGAGGAGCTGGAACGCACCGTGGAGCAGTCCGGCCTCATCCTGACCAAGAAGAACATCGCCGATGAGGAGTCCTTTGTCGTCGAGCTGCAGGAGGTCTTCAATGTGGGCTACCTGACGCTGCACCCACTCTTCGCTCTCCCCGTCTGCTGGGCCTCAGCCAAGATCCGGCCTGCCCCGAACCGACCTCTGAACTCTGACCTCTTTGACAAGCCAGACGAAGTGCTGGACATCACCACAGTTGTGGCATTCCCGAAGGAGGCAAAGAAGCTGCAGATGCCAGCACAGTTGGATGTGTTCAGATGCAGCAGAATAACGGTGAGTTTGACAGTTGGACTTCTGGAGACTTGGAAGGGTGATAGCTGGATATTTAACTGCATTTAAACAGGGTAAATATTGAAAACCCCAAAATTTTATTCAAATGACCTAGTGTACATGTATGTACAAGTAATATTGATTGCAAAACTTCAATTGTAACTTGTTTGATAAGCTAGTCCACCATCACAATTCATTACTAGGGTGCTTTTATGAAAATTGGAAATTTAAAACTTAACAGAACAATTGCTTGCAAAATTTATTGATGCAGTGGTAAATTAACATGCGTTTGCATGTGTTTTGTATAGGGATTCAACTTTAAGATTTCAGTTCACAATTTATATTCCCGTGAGTATTTTACGGTATTCACTGCATAGTGCAGGCTCTGTGTCGCTGACCACAATTGTATTGCTGCTAACCACATTGCACAGTGCATTCTCCTGTGTGCTTTGATGTGATTCATTCAATGGAATGGAATGTCAGTATTTGTTTTTTTTACAATGGCTGTTACCAACTCCCCAAACCTGTCTTGTGAAGAGAGCTGTTGTGTCCGAGAACAATCAAAGCATGGACTCAATTACGAGTGGAGAGGATGGAATAAACTGAAGTATCCAGTGTGTTCAGGGTTGGTCATTTAAAAGTAAGGGGCCTTGCCCTGACTTCAAAATCAAAGTCATGATATGAGAGTTATCTTGCAGTGAAGCATACATGTACTTTGATTCTCTGTGGGTCAGGTTGTGTCTGCTTCTGTGGTTTATTTACCCTTATCATTCAGTATTATTATATTTCTCCCCATGATGTGTTGTTCTCATTTACATGTACACGTGTGTTCAGGTTGATGTCAGAAGTTCCATACATTGGTGTGGAATTTATTTTCAGCAATTCACAACCTGCATACAGTACATGTTCAGTTTGATTGTCAAAGGTCGGCGCACCATTACCTGTACAGATAGATTCTACAATTTACAAGTTCTGAAGTACATGTGTGATGACTGTAGTGCATGCATGTTGTCACCTGATGCAGGGCAGACAAAATCCTTTCTTGTGCCAGTGACAGCCAAAAACACCCCTATCTGGCTGTGATGCCACGGGCAAAATATAAACTTGTTTGTGTGCCTGCCATTTATGCATGTATACCTGTCTACATAACTTCCATGCATGTACACACCGCTTGACATTCATATCAACACAGTCTTACATGTATGGAAACTAACTTGTGTTCTTAAATTGAGTTGGCTAGATTCAGGGTGCGTGTCCTCATGAGTTGGGGAACCCTTAATCCCCAGAGTGCAAACTACCCGAAGTGCTCAATGGCACTTTAAGCTCTGCTCCAAACACCAGGCCCCATTGTGTACAAGTAGCTACTGGAAGGCAGAGTTGGCATTTTCCTCCACCTTCCCACACTAATACCATTCTCTCCTGCCTGGTCTGTGATTTCTGTATCTGAAGTGCTCAGCCCAGATTGACTGATGAGGAGACTGCATGTATTTGGACATTCTTCAGCACCTCGTGAAGGGCTTAGAAGAGAGGGGTTGAAGCCTTTCATGTTGGGTCTCCTGTGTATGTTTGCTGTTGTGCCTTGGGCACTGTGGAATTCCTGTCGGATTCTGGATATCAGGGGCTTTTAACATTTGATCCATGGAGTGCAATCATGTTAATGCAACATGTTCTTTTGGGTGTGTTTTTCACTGTACATGAATCAGGTTGCTCCATGGGGTGAAAAGTAGGTTTTATTATCGGTAAATTTGTTTCAAAACAAACTGTCTCTAGCACTCTCCATACATAACAAATAATTAACTTAGAATCTGTCTTGCATTTTCTAACTGAACAACAGAAGGAAACGAAATTTAGGATGCCATGTGCAATGTTTGTGTACCAGTACATTTTGTAGGTTCCATTATCGGTAAATTTGTTTCAAAACAAAGTGTCTCTGGCACACTCCATAGATAACAGATACATGTACATGTAATTAACTAAGAATCTGTCTTGCATTTTTTTTTAATGAACAACAGAAGGAAACGAAATTTAGGATGCCATGTGCAATGTTTGTGTACCAGTATATTTTTGTTGTATACAACATTTGAAAGAGTCAAACATAATGCTTGATAATATAGTCATAAACCCACACAAACTGAACATTTGGAGCCATTGTTGGATATTCCGTTTGGACATACTGTACATGTAGTTTGATTGATGGTCCGTTCTTTACAGTGTAGTTAATCTGTGAATTACTGAATACATGTACATGTAGACAGAAAAGGTGATCAGCTGATGGTAGAATAGACCTACAACATAATGACGTAATGCAGTGTTTACCGCGGTGCATTTTGGGTGAAAGGTGGGGATGTTGCAGGAACGCGTCGACGTGACACGTTATGTGTAACGTATACTATATGGCGTGTGTATCGACCTCACACGAAAAAATAAAAAATAAAAAAATCCCGATTATCATCCGAAATAGTCCATGTGAACTGCTGTGTTCCATTGTGTTTATCAAGCACTCAACAAACGCCAGAGCTGCCTTTTTTCAACTTCCACGGGACCGCAAAAGGCGACAGATTTGGATAAGTTCCGTTTCCGTGCCTGGAAACAACCTCCCCCACTCACTTGTCCACGGGGAAAATCGTTGGATCCAGTATATCGTAAGTTTTGTCTCTGCCTACAAAATGTAGACTTCATAAAGAGGTTGGTCCACGTGGACTTCACTGTGATGGCCTTATTTCTCACGGAACTTATCCAAATCTGTCGCCTTTTGCGGTCCCTTGGAAGTTAAAAAAAAAACAGCTCTGGCGTTCGTTGAGTACTTGATAAACACAATGGAACACAACAGTTCACATGGACCATTTCGGACAATAATCAGGATTTTTTTCTTTCTTTTTTTTCGTGTCAGATCGATACACATGCAATATACGTTAATACACATAACGTTCCTGCAACATCCCCACCTTTCACCCACAATGCACTGTGGTAAACACTGCATTACGTCATTATGTTGTAGGTCTATTGTCAACAAAATACTGGCATGTTGACCAATTCTGCAAAGATCTTGAGATCTTAATCTTGTGATATTGCACCGCTTGTACATGTACATGTAGTACAACATGTACGTACAACGTACATCTACATTGTACTTGTTTATGTGTACATGTAATACCTGTAATGTATAACATAAAGACCGATTCGCTGACACCGTTACTTGTAGTGTCCCTGCCATTCAGGCGTGCATTCCTAAACTTAACGCATGCGTGATTTTGGTTAGCAGCGTGCCTCCATTGGCTGAGGAAACATTTCAATGTGCATCTCATTTGTACAGGCGCATGGGGCCACTGCAGTAATAGCTCTTGATTCTTGTCACCGGATTGGTCTTTAACTTCAATTATAAGTAACCACTGGAGATTGTGCCTGCCTTGATGTACAGGTACCAGTATGTAAATCTCTCACGGGCAGTGACCTTCTTGGTCAAGAGTTGACTCTGTAAAAGGAAAAAAGTGCAGGGAAAGTACAGTAATGTGCGATGTGAACAAGAGTGCATGTAGGCAGCAAATGTATGATGTATTTCAACATCAGGGTCAATTCTGCATATATACTCAATAGAATTGCTCACAGTATTCTTTGGGGGGGACCACTTTGAGTTATGATTTTTTTATTTCAAGCAGATTTGTGATTTTTATTAATTTCTTTCACTTCCCCATTTGCTCCCCTAATGATGCTTACAGTTACCCTGCAAGTTCTTTCTACAGAAATACAGGAACTGGCCACAATACATATCTGGCTTGTTAAGATGGTTAATGCTGGAGCAAGTGATTGCAGTGATGAGAACTTGCCCTGTCTTGCCTCTGGCATGTCTGGGTATAGTGTGTAAACCAGTAGGCCAAAAGTGGATGAAGTGCATCTCCTGTGGCATTTGTCGAACATGTAGTCATACAATCCTTGTTACAGGAGACCCTGATCATTCTGATGGTACTCAGTGCATTAGGCTTGACAGAAATGGGATCCCTGCAAATAAAAAGTAACAAGGGTCTACATGTAAATGTACTATGCACATTGTTTGTTTGTGGAATATCAGGTTGCATAAGCCTAGACAAATTACAAAAAGGACATTGTGCGTGACCACACATGTAAGGATATCTTGTGCTTGCACCATAGGGCTTTCATCTTAATATTATGGACATGAATTAGAAGCATTGTACCACGTTTGCAAGAATCCAACTTAGCATTCAAGTCCAGTAATCTGGTTGGAGAAATTCAGGATTGATCATCAGTTGTGATCATTTCATTTATGAGTTAGTTTGGGAAATAATGTAACACATCTCAGAATAACTATAATTAATGTGACGATAAACTGTCTGGGCTGCTCAATGACCTTACAAAGTTACATGTAATTTTAAGCTTCAGTCATTTTTTGTAGAAATTGTCCTTGAATCTCCAAACTTAAAAAGAAAATAGAAGAGTCAAGGCCTATATAAAATAATGTTTCAAGGGCTGTGTGGTCCTTTCTCCATCAAAATCAAACAAAACCAAGTGTTGGATTTTGGCAATGTTATACCGTATTTTAGAGTTCAAGGATGCTGTTCCCTTACATTTTATTGTACCCGCATTTTCCAATTTTTGGTTCACTTGCAGTTCGGTTCAGGTTGAAAAGTTACCACTACCAGAGGATGACCCAACTTTGTTCTATTGTTTTATTAATGTCCAAGGTGTCAGTGCCCCATACCAGCAAAAATTTTGAAATCCTGCATGAAAGAAAAGTACAAAAAAAAAAGAGTTTTTGCATCTTAAGTTGAGAAAATTAAAATTTATCTGCATATCAAAACAACTCACATTCAGCAAGTAAACGAACTTGGTTTTATATTGTTCAGAAAACAACTACATGTATACCAGCATATTGTTTGATGCATTCTGTATATGTACAATGTACATGTATGCTTCTTTCAACATTACATGTTCATGTAAGTGTAGAATCAAGTATACATGTACTTTGAGTATAGTTAGTAATTTATGTTGGTTTTGATAGCAAACAGAAATTTATCAGTTGAAAAAATAGAGTAATTTTCTATGTAAATATCATATCAGTCACTGAATTCCATTGCTGTAACCTTGATTTTTTCCTCATTTGAAACAAAGGAAGCACGTATGCATGTACATGTACACCATGCTGTGCTCTGTTTAGTCTTTGAAACTGAATACATTCTTTTTTGCCCAGGATGTCAAAGTTCAACATTTCTTCCCAAAATGACAGGAAGTATTGAATTGATTGATAAAGACCTCCAAAGGGAAGTAATGATGTAACCCCGTAACCTTTGCTGTTTTCGGACCTACATGTAGAAGCTTCCTGAATTTTGAAAGAATGAAAGAGAACTTTGCAGAAACCCAGTGACTCATTCAGTACATTAATTAGATGAATGTTTGCAGCATTGATAGTGGCAGTGTTTACATGTACCCCAGTAAGTTGCAAAGTCCTGAACCCAATTAAAAACATATCCATCACGGTATGCGGAAGGATTTTGTAGGACTGAGAATTTGGTGGGCTGAGGAAAGCAGCGACCAGGGTCCGTCGCGTGACACAGGGCTTTAGGTAAAAAATGGTGTCAGCGTTTCCTATTAGATTAAAAAAATTATAATTAGGGTAGAGGTTCACATAGAATCATGTAGTTGTGTATTTAACATGTTTTATTATGCTTGTTTCATTTTTCGAGCCAAAACCGTTAGGTGTAATGATGGTCAAGTAATTTATGTTTTTATAATTTGTAACCATTCACAAATGATGCAGTTACCAGTAGATACACTAAACTACATTGAATGTACATGTCGTAGTATCAGGTCTGAATTAGCCGAATATGGAAAGTACATATATGTAAAAAGATTGCTATGGGCACAAATGCACAAAATCAAGCCATTTTTTAGGCTGAAAGTACAGGATGACATGTACACAAACAGGTACAGTGTACATGTACATGCACATACATGTACTTGGTTGGCATTAAAAGCTGCCATTTGTTATTTTTTTTTGAACAAAAGAAATGAGTTTGAGTTTGGGTTGGTTTGGGTATCTGGAAATGATAAGTTCTTTTTTTTTCTTGATTTGACCCAACCGTTGAAAATAAATTGCAACCATGCTTTTAAAATGCTTTGAGTTAAAGTGAAGGAACAGAGAGCTTGCCATTCATTTTTTCTGCTCAGTGTGGGATTTTAGAGGATTTGGGAAGGACCATGCCAAACATGCCGAGAAGAGGTGGAGGAGAGATTCCAGTTTTTCATTTGTGGGAAGTATGATTTTATTTGATTCAGGATTGATACAATGGAAGGTACACATTTTTAACGCCAGAAAATTAGCTCTGCAAACATTGTCTGGTCTGGACAACTGCCATCTGTTTCTCATCACAGATGTGTCCCTATAAAGCATTCATGGTTCCTTCTGTACCAGCCTAGACCAACAAATATTTACACTCACTGGGAGCAAATATGTCCCTAGCCAACCCAGGACCTCCTAATTTGTGTACATGACCTAATTTGGAAACCAGACTGATGTATACACAGAAATTAGGCATGGGCCACTGTTTAATACCCACAGGGCCCTGTAAGGGTTGGTCTTGAACCCTGTAGATGCACAGGACCCACCTGCCTTTTCATCAGCCACTTTTTGTCAAAATAAACAAGTCCCTGTGCACAGCTAAAGTGTACTGTCTAGTCCTCAGGGCTGCAAACACCGGGTACGACAGCCCTGGATGTACTGCAGTAGTACATGTATTATTTGGCAAATCGTGTTTCAACCTTAGCTGTTTTGAACTGTCCTGTTGGGCACCATGCTAAGGACATGTACGAGTATACCAGTATGTACACGTTCATGCATGTTATAATATGTACATGTACACATGTATTACATGCCTCCGAATTGGCAAGCCCTCCCATCCTATTCCACCTGATACTGCCTGAAGCTCAGTTGTTCACTGGTAGCTGTGAAATGGCCTTGAAGTTAAGGTGGAGTCTTGCCTCAGTATGCATGCTTGGTGAGTTTTGATTCAAAGGTTTGTGCAAGCACATAAAGGTGTGCAGGGAGTAATATTGGTACTCAGTACAGTGCATGGTAACCAGTGAAATCTCAGAAGCTATATTGTAGGAAGCTGTTGCCTGTCTCCACGGGGCCAGGTATTGACATTATTTCCCTACCTGATCTGTCTCCCCCTGCCCCTGCCCCCAAATTTCACTGTTCTGGGGAAAAGTGGAACTTCAGGGAAAACTCTCTGCTCACAATTGTTTTTTCTCCCATGTATGGTACCATGAGCACACCAGTAAGTTTACTGAAGAGGCCGGGGAGCCTTAAATACTGGCACATGTACACTAGGGAGGAAGTCAAAAAAGCACATTGGGCAGTAAAAATGTTGACAGATTGATGGTGACATATTTTTGTGAATTGCATGGTGCATGCCCACTAGACATGCAATGATGCACACACCAGTAAAAAGGTAAACTTTTTATTGCATCATTCCCCCCCCCCAAATTTTGTTTCAAGCAAGGAGTACATGTTTATTTTAATGCCAAACATATGCATACATGTACACTGTCATGATTCTGTCATTCAGTGTTTATAGTTCAGTAGTCTTGAGAGTAGAATCTGGGATTGTACAGTACATGTACCAGTATGTTTGTCTCCAGAAAAGTGTTCAACCTCATTTTACAATGTATAGCTCCTGGGTATTGCTGAACCGATTTCTAGTGAGGTTATATTTTGCAACAAAAACCCTGTCTCCTAAAATCCTGCAACGTGCAATCCGTTATTTGCACACTTGAAAGAACCATTTATCATCCATCCAACACAATCCCCTCCTATCAGAATGGACTTTTTTATGGGTCAAGTTTGACTGTGAATGCAACAGTTGTGTCAATGTCACAGGTGGTTGCTACACAATGCTGAGAGCAGACCGGTGTCACTGATGATGTGAATAGGAACTGATATTACCCACTTCGTGGTTTCCAGTTTATTGGATGCCAGATCATTCCGTGTCATTAATTGTGGAATTTAGTCTCATTTTAAGAGATCTTTAAAGGACTCTAGTACTCAAGTTGACCTGCATCTTGCGATTCTCTTCTCTGCACCTGTCAATTTGGGCATTCCATGAGCTCATTCTAGAATAAAAGACTGAATGCACTTAAGAAATGCATTGTGGCTACATGTACCAGTACATATACACAGTCTGCAGCAAAATTGTAAAGTAATTACCGTAATTCTGTTGTTGGAAAATGAGTATTATTGCTTCTACTGTGCTGTTGTCACTGAAGTACTGTATTATGGAATGGTTCGTATGTTTGCGCGTGCTGGTAAAGTGTACATGTATGTAATTTGGTTCTGTTCTCATTTACAATTATAATAGCCCGAACACAGGTGCACCTACTGGTAGTGGATACATTGTGTATATGTTCATAAATACAGGTACTGATGCATGTACAGGTGTACACCCTGCCTTGGTTGAAATGAAAAGTGCAGTGAAACCAGGCTGCACTCCATGCATGATTGTGCATGCTGAACAGTTTCCATGGCATAGATCTCAGAATTCGTATAGACGGGTAAGAAACAAATCCCTGTGTCGACTCCTGTGTTGTACATGTACATGATGTACTGGTAACAGGCACTGTATACAGGATATTACATCGTCACAGCCTACCAACTGCCATAAGCTGCATGTACAGTACATGTTCTGTACCACATATCGGTATGTACCTGATGCACATGTACAGTATGTACGTGTAGTCATGGGGACAGCAGTTAGTGAAGAAATGGCTTAGCAAATACATAACAAACGATGTACCCGTAAATTACAGCAACTGGCATTGGAAAACCAGATTACTGTCTCAGACCTGGAGGCTGCATCATTAAATGTCCATTAGTAGAGGGTTATCCTCATGGTTGGCTTATGAAGTAACATTTAATATATGTTACAGGACTGTAATTCAATAAGAACAAATGCTGGTGCAGTGTTCAGTGTAAAGGCGGATTCATACTACTTCAGGCAAGTGCGAAAGCAGCAAAATTGTGTCAAACCATTTGTAGCACGAGTGTTTGATTTGATGTCACAAATTCATGTTTGTGTTTGCTTCTGAGCCAAATGTGAAAGGCCTGAAGAATGCCCAAGATTATGGACGTCTAAATTTTCACACACCAATGTTTTATTTATGCATGTACATGTACGGTATACATGCATGTACATCACATGCTCTGAAATTGTAAAAAAAGAAAGAAAAGAAAAGCTACCGATAGGATTTAATCTGAAGGTGCAGGTGGCAGATCGGGGGGGGGGGAGTTGGAAAACCCTGCTTTGAGTAAACAAAATGGGAGGGGGGGAATGGAGGAAATAATAAAAAAATAAATGAAATTAGTGCAACAATACTATTGTAAACAATGTAGTGAGTTTCCGCTTGCCGGCAAAAGTGAGATATTAAAAAAAATCTCCAGACCGACTCCCCCTGGAAAATATTCCCAGATGATAAAATATTCCGTACCAGAGGTAATGATGGTGTAAAGTGCTGATGTAAACATCATGAGCGCATTATACATGTACATGTAGTAGGACTCATTTGAATCAAACACAGGAGAGAAACCTCTTACCGGTGTGTTTTTATTTTTTATTATCGCGGCACATCAGGAGTCACCATCCCATAGCTGCCGTGTTGTTTGTGCAGACACGGAACCAATAAATTTACCCACTGAGTCTTGTGCAGATCCTCTGCAATATTGACCAAGATTTTCTCATCCTGGTTTGCTGAACTGAAATGGTATGATTGATTGAGTGCACCAAGGACCTTGAAGGGACTTAATCAAGTTAGTTGCTTCCAATAAAAATTGAAACTATCTACAAACAGGCATGTGATATGCTTACCAAATCGAAACAGATGATTATATGCCTCACAAAGCAAGCAGTGCAGTTCCCGACTCAGAAAAATATTCAGATAAAACTCAGTATCTCATGATTTTCCTTCGCAGTCTTGCATGCACAACACAATTAATAGAACGAAAGAAGATATTTTTTCCCTCGTTCCAAATTTGTTAGTGAGGAAAAAAGAGTCTCTGTGCACCAGAAGTAAACCAAGTTGAACATGTTATTTTGAAAAAAAAATCCACAAAAATAGCTAGTCATTTAATAATTAAGTATTTTGAGGCTTGGAGCTCACGGTCTCATGAGCCATACAAACAGCACTTCGATCCAACCCACTTCAATTCCGCTTGAAGATTGCTTTCTCAGATTTTTCTGTTGTTAAGTTTTAAGAACCTTAAACAGTCACTGTAAGTCAGTTCACCTTCAAAGTGCTGAGACAACTTGTTTGTCCAATCTAGTCTATTTTTAGCAAAACGTGAAAATCTGTCTAATCCCTCAGAAGCAGGTTTAGTTTCCCTGTAGCACCGGCCTTCGTCTGGGAAAGGGTGACTTGCGTACAACCTGCCAGATGTACTCGGTGCTCCAGTCAGGGGCAGCAAAGAAAAATCCAAAAGAGTCTTGGCACAAGTCAGTCGATCCTTTCTCAATCTGAGCAGGCTCCACAAACTCGAGGTGGGGCATTTTCTCGGTGTACGGTAGCCTGCCATAATTCAGCAGTCTGAACCCCTCCACTGTAAATGTCAGACAAGAATTTCTTCAAATTAAAATTCTAGGATATATGTACCAGCACACCACTGCAGTGCTAAGTCTGTGCATCCTATACACTTACATGGTGTGATAACAGTAGACAAGATTACTTGTGACAGATACTGCCATCAGCAAGTCAGATTAGTTCATATGAAGCCTTTGGTGCCATATCCTCTCGATCTACAAAGCATGTTGGATGGCACGCATAGAAATTCGCCTTGCTGGAAAAATATTTTGCCTTCCATTGGAATAACTTAACCTTTAAAAACACTGAAGAATAATTCTGAAAATGGCACAAATACCTGTACATGTCTGTGCGATCCACAAACAGAAAAATTGCTAGAAGTTCACATTCACGTCTACTAGCTAGAAGAACTGAGCTAGTAAGCTAGGCTTGAATAGTTGCATAGACTGTTGATCTTGAAGTGATTCTGAATAAAATGAAAATATGTCAGGGAAAAACGTTTTAAGGAATAAAAACAAATTCTTGTATCATCAAACTGGCATTTACATGTACACACACACATACATGTACTTCTGCATAAAGAGGCAGACTTTCGTTTTTTTGTCAATAGATTTTCCACACCACTTGATTTGACAAGATAGAGCAAACATACTGTACATGAACAGTATTGACTTAGAGCTGTGAGGCAGACTCCATGGTATTCATCACAAGCCTCCCATCTATGCAGGAAACATTTACAGCTGTGCAGCAACACTTCTTGAAGCTGCAGCCCTAGTGCATCCCATCAAAGAGATCCGCCATTTAATCCGTTCGTGCCTAGTGTGTGAGGGCCTACAGGTACATGTACGTGCGTCGTGCTCTGCATTTTACAGTAGTCTCCAGTGACTTAGAACTGTACAACACTACACAGACTCATCTTTTTCGTTTCTTTTCTTTATTTGCGTGCAAAGGGATGGATCTCCTGATTCATTTGTGTGCAGATTTGTTGCCACAAAAGTTGATAGTCCGATATTGAAATGCCACTTTCTTGTGCATTGAAGCATTTTTGTTCCACAGCAAATACATGTATTTGAAGAGTGAAGAATCTCACCTTTACAGTATAAAAAAATGAATGGCCACTGGGTGCGTGTATCATAGTTACTATCTGATAACCTGTGAAACAAATGAATTATTCACTGCCCTTTTTGTTGAGCTTTAGTATTTCTTAGGGGAGTGTTCCACTGAGAGAAATATTGATTTTGATAAGTAGGGCTTGGAGTTTGCTGTTGTCCAAATAATTGTTTGATGTTAAAATGGCAATTACCAGTGAATTAAAGTTGTGTCACTTAAGTACCATTAGCCTCTGGTTCGCGTGAAACTTCCTTTAGCATTCTTTGGTTTAATAAGAGATTCATCAGGAAAGAATAACTACAATGTAAAACAATTTAACACAAGTGCCGATGGGCTTCCTCAGTGGTTTCTTGCCACTGGGAAATAGGGATGCACAACGTAGGAATGTATAGGTGTATTTGAGTTGATTGAATTATGCGTCAGGGCCCAACACGAATTTGTGATGTGGTGTTAAATATTGGCCCTGCAAATATGCAAAATTTGAATGCATTTCAACTCGCGCAAAATGTTGCCGCAAATCGTTCCTGGAGTCAAATTTGCTTTGCTTTTACGTTCACCTGAAGTACGATCCTGCCTTCATGAAAGTCATTTAGGGCTGATACAGCTCGGGTAAATGGTCTGTGGATACAGTGACCAAAATTGGTACATGTAGCTGTTACATGTACGGGCACCTTGGCAGGACCAAACTAGGGGCCTGGGCAGGTGACGTTTCTTCAAGATGGCGTTGTTTCTTGCACAAATTTTATGTACATGTAGATGTATGCAGGCCCATCTCAAGTTCAAGAGAGTCGATGTGGATGCCCTGCATCTCTTGAAATTAAGAGTCAACAAGAGCACATGGCGTGCAAGGACACTGTAGGTTTTGGCAGTTTTTTCCGTTGGATCACTTTTGGAGAGAGAAGTTGCCATACATCAAAATCACCTACCTCAGCCTTGGTTATGGGAATAGTGGGTCACATATTACATATTATAAACTTGTTCCTAGAGAATTCAGCACTCAATCCAGTTACAGCATTGTGTGTCTTTATTTGAACTTGCTATTCAAAGGGGCCTGGGAAACACCTGGTGTACAGACGCCACAACATTATTTTCCTTTCCAAAGTCCACTCACTGTACACACAGGCATGTCCGTTATTGACGTCTGCACATGTATCACGCTCCAATATTTTTTGTTCAAACTTCAAAGGACCCCATTACTTCCAAACACCTGCAAGAAGTGGATTTTGCTCAGTGCGTGCTCGTGGCGGGAAGCAAGCCCGCATAAATCAAAACACGTTGCACATGCTTGACGGCTTGTTTTCATTTGGCTGAAATGCAGTATGCAAGTATTTGTTTATCCCCCTACACTGGATACACCAATGGTAAAATGATACTCGCGGGCAAAATTCTGGGCTACAGTAATGTTGATGAACACAGTAATGACAGAATGTTCAACAAACTTAAACAATACCTGTGCTATTTGTCAAAGTTTTCTTTTAAAGTGGTACAGTTGCTTGTATGTGAAGAGGAACATTCCAGTCATAAGTAGTAGTTCACAATTCACATCCTTGATAAATTGTTTCAAACAGTACTCCGTAATTTGGACACCATGGACATCTACCTACCTGTCCATATAGGTCCCAGTACCTTACCACATTGCTGAATATTTTGTACTGATGTCTAGATATACTACGTGATATTTCCTGGGCTTTCTTTGAAAAAACTTCACAAGGTTGCTCCCGTGGGACCGGAACCCTTGACTTTTTCAGGATTCTTGACCTTTGTCAAACTTTGTGAGCTCTATTTCAACCCTGGTGGGAACACATCGCATTTTGCAAAATACAGGAATATTTTGGGTTGAGTGGATGGCCACATTACCAGTTGAGTGTACATGTGTAGCTGAAACCAGAACTTCATAGCCTGGTGTCTCATTCTTCTCATCTTTCACCTCAAAGGTGTCAGGGAGGAAATTAAGCCCCCATTCAGCGTGGCAAGGATGATGGCATTTGTGCCTAACCAGACCAGTTGTCTAAATCTTGATGGCAGCAGTTAAAGATGTGGTCTGTCACCAGTGGCAGTTGAAGACAAATATCCTGTACATACATGCACCTGCAGATCCATTAAGCTCTGGCCCATCCCTTGGACTTGATCTACCTCTAATGTGCATTTTAACCAAGAGTGAATGAAGCAACGTTGACAGATGTGGAGTTAAAGAGTTCATACAGTGAATTTTACATTCTCTTGAGAACATGTTTCATGCAACTTCCATACCACTGCCCTCCTAAATGTAGAAAAACAGCCTCTCTTGCTGAAAGGTGATTTTTACTTGTAAAATTTTCCATGCTTTTCTTGATAATGACGTTTCTGCCTTGCGTGAGATTACACTTTTGCTCAGAAATATAGAAATTTCCATTTTGGGCAGAAGTGGATTTTGAATTCCATATGTACAGTAAGTACATTTGAAGCACTTAGTCGTCATATTCATGTATTGCTTTTTTTCCTGTGGATTTGTTTGCATGGAGCACGTTCAGTAAACTAGCCTCTTGACGACAGCTCCACTACAAATGCTGTCATTTACAAGGTGTAGATTGAGGTGGCTTTTTTTTTTATTTGGATTGGATTGGAGCTTGTCGCAATGATTGGAAGGGATTGATCCATTAAGGCATTGACATCAGTCTTGGTCCCCTCATGCTCCTGCAGTAACACACATTTAGCTCCAGGCTGTTCATGATGCTGTCAATGGAAGCTTGTTGGAGGGAAAACTCTAGTGCCCACTAATGCAGTAAATTCTTCCCCTTCATTAACTTCTATTGTGCGTGCTCATATACATTTTCCTATGTGCAGAAATGGGTACATGTACATGTGCTTATGTGGGACTGTTTATAAAATTGTTTTGGGGTGGTGGCGTAATACAAACCTCTAACCGTAGCCTTGAACAAAAAGAACATTTGGTGAAATTTAAAACTCACCTTTTGTTCAGAATTACCTAGAAAATTCATGCAAGGTCGTTTCATTTTTATTGCCCCAACTCAGTTGTTGGCGAAGCCACTTGCCCTGCAAGAAAGTGAAATCTTTTAAATCAAGGTACATTGTACGCATGACATGTATTCGGTTTATAATAGACTGCTCATAGCGATGATTGCTAGGAATTCATGTCTCACATTTGGGCAGGGTGACGTTATATGCCGGTAATGTGCTGAAGTAGCATCAGGTGCAGGCCATTCTATGCATGAAATGGGTTTGCAGTTCACTGGCGAGGAATTTGGCAGGTTGGCCAGCGATACGTGCTATTTCTTAGACGCAGTTCGCCTCATCAATTTCATCACTGTTTAGCTGTGACCCCTCGTATCATTAGCTGTAGTTGATACATGTCAGTCCAGGATGGATGTTCACAAGTTCCTGTCAAAGGCAATTCAGCATATTGAGGGTCTCTTGAGGCTAATTTGAAATTCAAATCTTGATAGTAAATGGGGACTGTGAAACCCTGGGGAAGAATGCCTCACACCGTGCCAAGTGTTATAGACAAGCGATTTGTTAAATTCCTTTGGAAAAGAGGATGCTTTGACCAGCCATATGAGGGTAAAACAACGTGTAGCTTTATGATCAAGTAATTGTAGTTTACCAACCAAGGATTGCCATACATTGATACACCAGGGCCTTGTTTTGCTTTTGATATTACCAGCGCATATACGGCACATGCACTTGAAGTTACGGGGTACTTAATGTACATCTATCTAGACCTGCTGATGGTTATTGGATAAATAAATGAAAACTTGTGCTGTTTGTCAAGGATTTTGTGCTAACAGAGCCTCCTTCTATTTGTTCTGTTTCAGAGAGACCATTTAGCAGTAGTGAACCTACAGCAAAACACACTTAATCTCAGCCAAAAGGTTGCTTAAATTCAGTGACTTAAGAATAGAAGTCTCCATGCTCCTTCAACTGTTGGCCCTTTCTGCCATAATATGTACTATGTTTGTGCTGTTAAGTGGAACTATGAAATTTGGTCCTTTTTATCTTCATGTGAATGCAAAATGCAAAGCAAACTTCAGATGTCATGAGGCATTTGAAGTAAAATTTGTTTGAGTTTTAAATAATTACATGTATTCCGATAAATTTCACAAATTTGTCATGCAAAAAACTACATTTTGCCGTTGGCTGCAACTCTTGGAGCATTTAGGATCAGTGACATATCGTACTATTATTTTCATGTGAATGTCTCCCTTTTTATTTACGGATGAATTAAATTGCCTAGTGATAACTGGCGGAGTGACCATGCCCCAGAGTCGACTTGCATGGAATGGTCCAAACCATCCTACATTTGGGCAATGTTGATGGAACTAGTCTATAGTTAATTAAGTACAGTCCTTACATGAAGTTGCCCAGAATTTATGGATCTTGGGTTTAAAGTTGTCCGTCTTTTGCTTTTTCATTTTCAGCTACCACCAAAGAAGCTTGGGGGATCAAATGAAGATGCTCTTCTTATCTACTCATACAAACCTCAGGAGAACAACAACAAAACCGCAAATGATGTCATTGACAAGTAGTGTGATCATGGAACCTTCTGGCATCCCCCCAGTCTCTTGTGTGTCTACATGATGATGATTAGCCCCAACCATCCGGGATCCATGGCTGTTAGAGCTAAACCACTATTACACACCTAGGGCTCCATTCCCACAAAAAGGATAAGTATACAGGATTTGTATTTGGTTTTCTGTACAGCACAAGACTTTGTAGGATTTAGCAAGGCATCCAGCCTCCCCTCCCCCAAATCCAGTTGCCAGTCAGTTGCCCCAATCTACCAACATCTACTGTAAAACACTGGGCAGATTCTGTTGGATTCAGTTTATTATTGCAGAAGCCAGAGAACCTTCAATTTCGCCATGGGACTCTACTGGTTTCCAAAGTTTGCACAATTTGTTGTTGGGAATAATTTGTCGGGGTGCTCAGGTAAAAATGGAGTGAAGGGATAAATACAGCCATTTGACTGCATCTCTAGATCTTAAAGAGGGACTTATTTTATAATGAGAGCAAATAAACAAACATAAAACAATAAGATCTTACAACCAATTTCGAACTGAACAGGTGGTACAGAACCAAACCCTAAAACAGAATACATTTTTAAAGTGCTGCAATAATAATCCAGAGTAAACTCTGTTTATACCAACAAAGTTACTGGGATTTTAAAATATGAAGAAATCAATTCACAAAAATGATTTCCAAATGGAATTGAAAGTTCAGAAGTTAATCCCCTGATGTCAATAATGTGAATTGTATCTTTTTACAATCTACAATTGTATGTAGTGTTTCACACTGAAGAATTATAAATTTGTACTGCACCTCTGGAAGATTTGAAATGTTCCTACACTGCCATCCTTATGCATGTAGTTGATACAGTAATTATAGTTTCGTAAAGAGTGTATAGGAATAAGCAGATGAAAAATGTACACTTAATCCAGTGTGTTTAAGGACTTTTAGATAAATGGGTTTTGAGTTTCCCAAGTTGGAGCAGATTGTGCGCCCCTGTTGGGATGCGAGACCAAAAAAGCTCAATATCATGCACTGTATCAATCAGCACTTGTTGAATGCACTGTGTATGTACTTGTATACATGTATATCACAAGAATTGTGTAGGGTAAGATGTTTGGAATTTCACCATTATCCATGGAATGTTCGAATGGCAGTTATTCCTCATAAAGCCAGACTATCTTTACAGCTGTAAAAACAACAGAGAGCCATTTCAACAATTCTGGATTCTGTGTCTGAAAAGTTTTGGGCTGCATGAAAATGTGTACATTTTGCACTGGTTTGTAATTGTGCTCGGCGCATGAGAAATGTTATCCTTCAGCTAATGTGTACGTGCGTGCTGTGCATGTCTTAAACAATTTATCATCGTCAAATTTGCTTTTATGGAAGATTCAGAATTTGTGACCCAACATTCCAAAATCAGGCTGAAGTAGGTACAACAGATGTTTGACTGTGATACTCCTCTGCCCTACTGTGACTTTTTCATGCTTCAAGGTGATCTGTGGTCAAAATTGGTCTGCAGGGAGCTTTGGTAGTTGTTGGCAGTGAAGGTTGTGTAATCTGTATTTTAAGTGTACATACATTCCTAGCATTTTCCTAGATAATGTTTTACAAATCTTCAGCCTAGTTTTTGAATGGAAGGTCACACTGTTAGGTCTTTGGATGACTACATTCTGGATATCTTTATGCCTGCACAAGAAGTAGTTAGTGCTTTCATTATATGTACAGACACAAAAAGTAGTTGGACGTTAACCGCTTTTGATCTGCCATGTGTTTGTACACATGTATTTAGTGAGAAGACCTCCTGTCCGGATGATGTCATGTTACTTGACTTAAAGAATACACATTAGCACAAGTGTCTGGTAAGTGTTAGAATATGATGATTTGCCCTAAGGATAGCTGGCTTTTTGTTCATATTGTTTTGGACAGTTTGACCGAGTGCACCTGCTTGTTAAATAATATGGTTAATGGTCAGGGAATACCATAAATCTACCTTTTGTGCCTCTGCACGTGCAAAACACCTATTTGCATAATTTCATGTTGCCCTTTTGAGCGAGGGGTTTATTGTACTCCTACCAGCCAGACGGCCTCTGGTCTTCCTCATTCTAGAAACTGTTGTTGCAGAGAGTCAGGTGTAATAAAACTGCTTCTAGTGTGGGTGCACATGTAGGTGTACATACCTGCTAGCCCAATCAGGACAGGATGCCAAGTCACGTTACATGTAGGTTTGCAGCGTGATGTCCTATGCCAATGCTTGTCCTGATACGATGTTCAGTGGTCAGTTGTGGGTAATGTTTCCAGAAAGTGAACCATGCAGAGTGAAGGGGTTTTTATAGGATGTCTTTCCATTTGACTCAATTTTGTTTTGGAGTAGTGGAGATTTACAGGCGTGGTAAAATCACACCTGTAGACTTGCTGCAAAAGGATAGTAAAAACAAAAAAGAGAGGAAAAGATCATATCACTCAGTCTTGCAAAATTACAAATTGTGTTCAAACAAATTAAAAAAGCAAAAATGCTCTTGTAACTCTTGTTTGGTGTGTAAACTTGAAAACTAGGAAACGAACAAGCATCACACCGCACCAGATGCACAGTCCATGTTGCCCGAGTTACCGTATAAAGAGGTGCATTTCATCTCCCCTACTGAACGAAAACTTTCCCAAGGATTTCTCGTTTGATGCCCTGGCCTGTCCACATCAGAGAAGCAACTGCTCAAGCATGAATGCTCTAGCCCTCCTTCCTGTACTATCGCATGCGGAGTATATCTCCATTGTTCCGTGCCTGTTTGGATATTGTAAACTATTTAGAGTGTGAAGCATTGCCTAGCAAATCACAGTGATGTAGATGATAAATAGATCCTTATGAGATGTAATAATGCATAAAAAGCTTTTTATTCATTCATGTTAAACTGTGCTTGGTTGAAATTTATTTTAACTTGTGTGACTCTTTGATACTAGATATTTTTTAGCACCTTCAGTTATGACTATCTGAATTAAACCTTGAAATTCATTATACTAGTTAGCACTTTGTTTATAAAGAAAAAAAGTACCTTGAATAAAGAGTCATCTTGTCATGAATATGCAATAATAACACATTACATGGTGTGTAATGTTCACAATTTAATATGCCCACCACTAATGCCAGAGTTTCTTCATTTAATTAGTTGATTTTCAGTCCAAGCAGTGAAAATGGATGATTTGCCCCCAAATAAGCCATTAGCAAGTTAAATTTGAATCAAATCTGGTACACAGAGTTGTCTGATTACATATAAATGTAACAATTTGAACTCCCCAGACTGAAGACACTGTTGCTATACCTTGTGATTCGGGGCAAGCTTTTGCAGAACGACCACCATCCCTGGAATGGACTAGTTCCTTTGTGCCCTTCTTATCCATTGAGAACAGTGTATTGTTGCAAAGTGTCTCTTATGTAACCAAGCAAAAGCTTACCCCCGAATCACGTTGTATAGCAACAGTGTTTTTAGTTTGGAGATTCAAATTGTTACGTTCACATGAATTTAAAGATCTCAGTGTACCAGATTTTGTTCAAATGTAACTTGCAAAAGGCTTATTGACTCACATGTATTTCCACGTGTATGTATTTGAAAATGTATGTAAAATAGGTTGAGAATTTACAATATTTCTACGTGAACAGTAGTTTACATTGTAGGTTACCAATCATGTTCAAAATCATCAGTGAACGAAGTTGGAAATGGTTCTCTGGCACCTTTAATGTTGGCCGTGAATAGCTGTTAAAAATGCAGATGTAGGAAACAATGGCATTTATTGTTACAGTACTTGAAAAGAAATAACCCCCAAACTGTTGTCTTAAAATACTAATATGCAAAGCATGGTATCTTGTGTGAGCTTCCTTTTATTTTTTTGAAATTCTATATGTTATATGCATTCCTTCTTTACTGGTATGTGCTTTTTGAAATATTTATTATAACTTTTCTGGTATAGCTTGGCTAATTATACGTTCGGTGTGTGGGCTTTCGTAATTGTTTTAACAAATTTATTTATAATTTGGTCGGTAAAGATGATGCGAGACCATCTTGATGAAGTGAATTATTTGGCGTACTTTTACTTCTAATACCAGCACATTTTGACGCCTGATAAGAGTTGATGAGTGGTGTTGTCCACTTCTCACCCAAATCAGGAGAATTGAAAGCAGAAATCAGATCTGACAGTTACTCAAGAAAGGAAAAAAAGATGAACAAACCAAAGCTGGAAATGTAGAGCTCAAGTCTTGCATTTCTGTCATTCCTTGCCCCAGTGGAGGTGTAACCTTTGACTCCACCATACAAGGCCAGGTCATACTTCAGGCGATTGCCAAGTGAATTTGACGTCATAGAACATTTACAGCAAAATTCAGTCAGGTTAAAATGTGTTCAACATTCCCAAATTCGCAGCGAGAATATTTGATCAGACTTGACATCTCTGCATTGCAGTACGAACCCACCTGAATAGGTAATTCATTATGGTCGTACACTTAAACATTGACTTGCCAATCATGTCAAGATGCACAGAAATAAGTATGCTTTCCCTTGTCAATAATAATCCTTATAATGTTCAGCTTACCCAGGTATTGTTGATTAATTTTAAGAAAAAAGACCCAAGTTCTTCATTTTCAGTCATTTACCTTGATAGTTTTTGCCCACTGCATCCAAGATTCTCACAAATAAGCATTCCATTTCTTTACATCCAAAGAATATGCATAAAGACCCACTTTGTGTTTTAGGTTTATAAATTGCAGTTAAGAATACTGTGGTATCTTTTGTGTTTTTTTGACTGAACTTTCGCTTATGAAAATCCAAATAAAATGTATGCATCAATACCTTGTGGTTGTTTTTTCTTGTTTTTGTTTCCTTGAATGTTGGTTCTTTGGCTGACAAATACCAATACGTGTATTAAATACAACAACGATTGTAATTGTGTAGTTCTCACACAAGCAGATTTGTGGGGCTTGCATGCCAGACATATCATAGTGCGCTAACCATACACACCTAGTGTGGACTTGTGAACAAAAGATGTTCACCTGATGCAGGAAAGGAATAACGATTTAAATTATACAAAAATGAAACTACTCATTTGCGGTAGCCACAGAGGTGAAAGACAAGCTTTAACCATGCTTCAACTGAGCTAAGTACATGTACATACCATTTTGAACACTGTCTGCATGGAGGAAGGACATAAGTTAGAGCACCTGTACCGTACATCCATGAACCACTTCCAATATTCTGGGTGCAGTTTGGGCCAAGAAATGGTGTGATTGTGTCAGTATGGCCCAGGATCATCTCTGTAGATTCAGGGGCACCCATCTGGGGGCAAAGCAGACAAAAATGTGACTGAAAATTTATCAGAAGAGCCCCAGGAAGCTGAGGGATGTCATTTGAAAAATGGTCGCTGATAAGACTTGGGAACATTCACTTTTGGGGGGGTGAGTTTGTTTTGGGCTGAAAATAAAAAAATTCATCGGTTAACCTACTAAAAATTGAAAATCAAATGAAATTTGGACCAAACAACACATTGTTTTTTGTTTGAGAGGCCTCAGGGACTTCATCTGCCTGCCATGGGGCTCCAAAGTTGGTTGATTTTACACTATTTTCAATAGAGCTTGAATTGGTTCAGTGCACCCAGTTCTGTGCGACCGGTCCCCTGCGTAACGAATGCCACGCCCACATACTCCATCGTTAATTTTGCGCAGAAGAGGGCGCTTCAGACATTATAACAAGTGTTTTGCATAACATGGTCAACATCATGTTCGTTCGATCGCACGTGCATAGCATAGCACGGACATCTACCCGCGACGGTCATGCTGCAGTGCATAGATATGTGCTTGGACTTTGGATTCGTCCGTTGTAGTTCATGCATTGCTTGGTGGGCCACGCAACAGTTACGCAAGAGACCATGAGAAGGTAATAGTACAAGGTGTCTGTTGTGGATTTTTATGATAGTTGTGGCACAGTCATGACAGCAGAACTATCAAAATTGCCTGTTTTAAACATTTGGACATGGTTGCCCGACAATGTCCAAATGTTAAAAAAGGCGATTTGTGTGGTCCAAGTTACTCGGACTGTCATAAGTCAGACTTCTCATGGGACATATATATGGTGGGAGGAGGGCATGCACAATTATGAAATATGAGATTTTCAGTGTTAATAATAATGAGCTAGGCTAATAGTTATAAACCTGTTGAGATTTTAAGATGTTAACACGAGATTTGAAGTTAGTTCCTCTTTCGACGTTCGACATTCAGTGTTGAGCAAGTAACCATTTGACATCTGAACATTGAATAAGTAACTGTTTGACATTCAGGATGCACATCCTTAAAAGTGATGGAGTGAAAGGGACAACAACGCACGCCCCGCCATCATGCACATCCATTCACATGTACCTAGTTTACAGTTTATGTGCCATTTCACAATGTACATGTATACACAAACAACTCTCAAACAGATTGAACCGAGGGCAACAAGTTTTTTTGGGTCAAACAAGCTCTGAAATGTTGGCAACGGTTTTTAAGGGCAGTGTAATTATTTGAGGAAAAAACGGTAAATTTTTTATACTTGGTGCTTTCATCGAAACTATTTCAAATACATCAATCCCACGCCCCAACTCTAAATGTCTGTTTTTTCAAAGTGCTTCTGTACACTTCAGTGACCCCGTTGCCTCCATTTCAACCAGGGCAAAGGCTACCCCCAGAACTGTGGGGTCCCACGTCCGGGGCGGACGTGGGACCCCACAGTTCAGGGGGTGGGCAAAGGCAGTTTTCAACAGTTGAAACGGCTTTGATGAAAGTCGTGTCGGTGGAGTTCTTCGCTTGCAAACCAGAGTGGGAAAGTGAATGCATCAAACCATACTTTTCTCAAATCAATATTAAATACCAAACCCCACGCCCTGCCTGCAGATTACATTGAATCTGATGTCATTGTTCTCAATCAGCGATGACTCCTGGCAACCCGGGGCATGGTGTTTTTCACGGTTAAACAAGCCCTAAAATGTAGTTGGCAGAGTGTTTTTTAATCCCTTTTGCAGGCCATCTCTTTTACGGATATGTATTCTGAATTAAGAAGGATCTGAAAACTCATTTCTTCAGTGAGGTATTTAATTAATTTCATTGCACTAGCGCCTTGAGCACCTTGGTGGATCTGTGAACTCTTTAAATCGCTGTTATTATTATTATTAATGTCAAACAGTTACTTATTCAACGTTAAACGACTGTAAAGTCACAGATGTTACATTGCTTCTTCCCATGTCCTCCAGTGGTTTGTGCCTGATATGGCTGCCCCTAGAACTGTGGGGTTTGTCGTCCGCCATGCTCCCACAGGAGAGTGGTGGACGATGAACCCCACAGTTCTGGGGATATGATACGGCAGCATCAGGTTAGCATAATCCCCAGGAAGCTTAGACGGTTTCAGGAATGTTCAAATGCTGTGAACCCAATGTGCAGGGATAATGATAATACATGTACAGTGTACATGAGTGCCTTTAAATGACAGCTAATGTTAGATAATGTTGGCCTAATGTTAGATAATGTTGGCCTAATGTTAGATACTGTTGGCCTAATGTTAGATATTGTTGGCCTAATGTTAGATACTGTTGGCCTTATAAATGCTTTGGTATTATGATTTCATCCCTCAGACATGGCTCAGCAGGCATCTGCAAATGGCCAACTCCAACTCTATCCAGCCTGCCTGGACAACAAAGGCGCAAAAGCACTGGTCAGCAAGCTCTATGGCTGGTCAGTTGATCACATTAAGAAACTACCGGGCTATGATGACCTGAATTTCTACATCAGGTCCGCCAGCACTTCCTCCCAGCACAGCGAGTTTGTCCTCAAGGTCATGAACTCGCGGGATTCTGGCAACCGTGCCTGGTTGGAGGCCCAGACAGATGTCTTGCTTCACCTCACTGAGCGTGGGATCCACTGCTCGACCCCTGTGAAAAATCTGCAAGGCGATTACCTCAGTTTGGAAGAAATAGTTGATGAATGTAAGGCTTGTCAAATTGGCTTGTACAGTTTACAAGCTCTCTGTAAATTGGAGGGGTTGATAACAGGAGCTGTAGGGCATGATCAGTCAATCAGTACGATTATACTGCCAGTCTGTCCAATATGAAATCCCTGACTTTACTTCCCTTTTTCTAAACAATCTTTTACAACCATTAACAAGAAAGTACAGGTTGATTGGCTTACATTTGTATTATTAGCAGATTATGCAATAACACCAGCAAATCATGCAAAGATTGTGCAGATTAGCTAATCGATTTGGACAGAAATTATACTGATATTCAAAATTTCTTTGCAGGCTTTATCTGAACTGGAACCACTGTTATCATCTTACAGTATTTCTTAGGCTTGCCGTTTCAGGAATTTTTCAATGCATCCATTCTGAAAATTTAGAATGCAATATGGACAAGTCAGACTAGACTGATCCATTATTTTGATGTCACATTGGCACTGTGTTCATTGGCACTACACTTGCAGATCCCTTTTTAACTGCGACATGTGTGTGCGTTTTAGTAAGCCATTGCACACCTGTTTTCTTGAAACTGAATGGTTCCTGACTTTAGTCTGGACTGCTGAATAGTGACACAATTGAAGGAAACCTACGTGTGGTTGAACGAACATTTTTATTGCTTGATGTAGCCTCACTGCACCTTTTAGTTTGTAAATCAAAATGTGAGACAAAGAAGGAAACATTTCTTTTGTTTTTCTCTCCCTTCAGCTGGCAAGCAGCCGGCAGGCCTGAAGTTCATCGTGCGCATGCTGATGTTCCTCCCAGGCAAAATGGTCAGGGACCTGTACCAGCCAAACATGGCTGTGCCGGATAAGTGGTTCTACGTCATGGGGCAGAATCTGGGAACTATGGACAAGGCCTTGCTGGTAAGGCACATGGGTGATTGATGTTAGACAGTATTTGGTCATGTGCCCAGTATTACAATGTAGGCTTTAGTAAAGTGCCCTGTCAAAACAGCCGTCAGTGTCAGGGCAGAACTCGTTATTAAATATCAACATCCCCCGATTAAGGTCTTCAGTCAGCTTATCGTACATATACCTCACAGAGGTCTTTTTAACCAGGAATCGTCCTGAATCTTCCGAAACTCCACACGTTTAAAAAAAAAAAACGGGTCCATTCTTTGCACTCTAAAGTCACAGTGGCTAGGTTTTACTTTCTTCAATCCTGGAAAATCTTCCCAAACCAATCGGTAGATTTGGGGGAACTTGGAGGGCTATATGTTTCAATATAGCTTTTATTACTGTAGGGAATGCAGGGTGCACATCAGAATTTTACAATTTTTTGGGAGGGGGTCGTAAATTGGAGGTTAAGTTTATTCAGGTATTTTTAAACTCTAAAGAACGTCATGAAAACTTTTTGAAACAAGACTTGAAATGTTTCCCAATCTCGTGTATGCTATATCTTTCATTTTTGGAATGACTGATGATCATTGAGGTCAGATGTGGTTAAAAGAAAGTAGCGTCACTTTCGAACCCAAAATATGCAAAAATACAACAAAGAAGTCATTTGACGAAGACATGGTAGATTTTTATGATGACATGAACAGGAGGGACAAATATTTATTTCCAGGTGTAAAACAAATTCAGTTTGAAGTTGGTGGAAATCTGCATGGTTTTATGTACTGCCAAGAATGGCTTTTCCTTGTTCGCTCATCGACCTTGCAGGAATTTCATGAGCCATCGCTGGCAGTCTTGGAGAAGCAAGCCTCTGAGTACAAGTGGTCACCGCAGTGCGTTCCACATGTGCGCGACATCCTCTGGGCGGTCACAGATATAGACAAACGCAAGCTGGCAGAGGGCATCCTGGATGAATTTGAAGTTCAGGTCGTGCCAAAGATTGGTAGCTTACGACGATGTAAGTAAAATTAAAAATGGCATTCCCAAAGTGTTTTCAAAGTTAAAGGCAGTGTATAGAATTTTCATGTACTGCAATTTGTCTAAATTTGCCAATTTTGTGGTTTGTGATTTACTTTGTGTATCACTTCAAGGACCCGTTTCATTTCTTGAGTTCACTGCTTTGAGGGAAATCAAGAAAAATGCTGTTCAGTTTTTAACACTCATAGCGTAGCTTGTGTAATTTATCTTGCAAAAATCCATGGGCCACAGGACGCTCCTGAGTGCCCGGACAGTGCACCATTTCTGGCCCTCAAATATGCATTTTATCCATGGCTTTGAACAATGACAACAAACTTCCACATTTTCATTGAAAAAATGTTAATTATTTCAAACGAGTCCAAGTTATCTTGATGATCTTTGAAAAAAATGTAACATTTGTCTTTTTTAAAAAATGACAGCATTCCTGGTGGTAAGATTTCACAGCTTGTCAGGTACTATTAACCACTTCCTGCTGGTGGAGTTTGCACATGTGGGACGAGTTAAAGGGCAATTTTTCATGATTTTTCTGTTTTCAAAATTGTTCAAAAATTCATAACTTCATTTACTAGATGCTTACACCCACACGAATGACTGTCTGGTGGCTACTCTAATCTTACAGGCAACCTCAGTTGACACCAGGGTATTGCAGCTAGGCCTGCCGCCCAGTAAAGAGAGCCCAGAATTGTGTGGTGTCGCATAATTTTCTTTGTTCCCCAAATTGGCCCGGTGCATTGCCAAATGGCAGTGTTGTCTTTACAAATGCAGCCAGATTAGCATGCATCAGTATTGTATCGCTCATCACTGGAGTGCTGGAGCACTCTTGTCCCCGCTGATAATCCGCGGTTGCTGAATGCCACAAACAGTGGTATACTGTTTCAAAACAATGACGGATTACCTCCGAAAATGCCAGGACTTTGCTGAAAATTTTTGGCAACTTCCAGCGGCTCTGTCTTTCGTTCCAAGTCCGGTCTTTTGTTAAAAGGCTCAGTTTGTTTTGTCTGATTTCGGGCACTCCGGCGGTGCATATAAAGCCAACGTCTCCAGTCCCAGGCTCCTTGGCGCTGAGTGGTGAAGAACCTACTTCACACTAAGAAATTTCAAGATAATTCAACAGTCCCATTTTTGAGATCTTGCAAATCCCATACACAGTCTTTAAATTGACATAGGTACACTCTAGGTTTCCTTTGTGGTTGTAGGTGGTTGTAACTTAAGTGACCAGGCTATAGAATGAAAGTGTCTTGTGGCTAAGGTCACTCGTTTGAAAGTTATTCACTTTTGAGTCGTTCAACAAGTTTAATATAACATTTTTCTGATATTTATGAGATATAGATACCATAGATATTTATGCACTACCAGTACATTCTGAAATACTGTTTGTGAACTGTGCATGTCATGATTTTGATGTGGTTTTTCTCAACCAGGGTAGTCCTATAAGTTACCAAAAACTGTTCTCTCTTTGGGTTCAGGGAAAAAACGAGTGATACCTTGGTTTTAGAAGTGGGTGGAAAATCTCAGATAAATATGTAGCAGAAACCCCACAGAATCAGGTAGGGACTGAAAAGCTAATCCACATGCCGGCTTGGATAGTAGTATTCGAACCTGGCCACAGAGATAGAAGGCAAGAAAAGTATCACTTTGCTAATCCCACATACCTTGCTATGATGGAAGGACTTGAGCAGTTAGAATTTGTTGCTTGTCATTTCTCTAGCTGTAATCCATACCGACTTCAATGACATGAACATTATCAGCTTGGGCAATGGCCCTGTGCCCAGCAAGGCTGACTGGCACACGGCCGGCGGCCCGGACATTCCAGCCCATCAGGACTCGCAGCTCCAGGCCCTGGGGGCCATCGACTTCTCGGACATTGTCTGCTCCAGCTTGGTGTTTGACCCTGCCGACTCCCATGCGTATATGATGATGAGCCAATTGAATGGGGATCCGCTGGTCTCCGGTGGACACTTTCTGGCTGGTACGATTCTGAAATGTTGACATTCAAGTCTTGCCAGTGAGCCAAATCGGCATTTCAATTGTGGTTGTGATTATCAAGACTTTGGTAATTCAATATGAAAGCGGAAATGTGCAATATTAGGTCAATATTATGCATAATTTGTAAACAAAATGATATTTTTTCAGAAAAAAACGAGAGGGAAAATAACAGTTGAAACATTTATTTGCAGTTTCTTTATTGAAAAATTTCTTCTTGCTTCCAAGTTATAAATGATATTGAGATTTGTAACAAATGGCCAATCACAGTTTTCGCTTTGACGTTAAATAACAAACACAGAATGGTTTCTGCTGAATTCCACGGTTATCAAGGCTTTGACATCTTATTTTTGGGATCATTTTATTATCAGGCTACAACTCGGTGCTGCCACTGACACCGACAGAGCTGGGTCTGATCCGGTGCTGCACCGCGGGCCGTCTGGTGCAGAGCCTCGTCAATGGTCTGCACGCATACTCGCAGGATCCCAGCGACGAGTACGTGCTGGACACACAGAGGACAGGCTGGAGCGTGCTGGAGCAACTTTGGAGCAAGTCCAACGACCAACTCCTGAGCCTGTGGGACAGGATCGCAGATTTATACCGTAAATAAGCATGGCAATTTTTACAACAGAGCTATGCGAATAGATTGCTGCAGTTAGCTAGGCAGCCTGTAGCTCATCCAGATGTGGTCAGGATTGACACTGCAAACATCGGGCCTTTTGACATAAACAACTATTAAATCGAATCATTCCAGCGTGTAAACAGTTTGCAGTAGTCTCTAATTCAGATCTCTATTATTGATTTTTAATTAAACAAAACGGAAGCAGAATTTATGGTACATGAGATATATGTATGTCTTTAGTGGCATTGTGTCATTTCGTTGCTTCTAATATTGTAAGAGTGCATTTCTAAATGGTCACAAGGCTGACCCTAGCAATCTCTGCCCCCCCTGGAAAATATTACCAAGATGGTGAGCATGTGATGTGTTAGGAGGTCTTCAAGTCTTGGCTCTGTCGCTGTTTTCAGCTTTGCCCAATTTTTACCCCAACCCCAAATCTCCAGTTTTTAGCTCAGCAAACAGATTTTTGCTTGAGGAGTGAGGAACAGTTGAGCAAATGAAGAAAGATTTTTTTCACCCAGTTTGAACATGAGAGAAACCCGCTAGTGATTTCAGTGTTGGAGATGAAGCTAACATTTGGGAAACTCCCTTGCCCCACAGCGAGCGTAAGGTAAATGCCGCTTAGAGCCATTTCAGTGACTGTTGTAAACTTCATGATGAAGGAGCTGTCACCAAGCTGTGATTGTTTTTGTCCAAGATGTTCAGTATTCGAAAGTTTAACAGCTGCAGAACTTTTCACGGAATTAACCGTGAGCATGCGTACAGTGTACATGTACATTGTGTAGTGTTTCTACACGTGCATGATTTCATCAGCGTTGTTAATAAATCTTTTCTGTACATCAGTTCATTAAACGTGGTCATACATGCTCATCTGTTATCAATAATGTACCAAAGACCTGGTCAACATACAGACTCCTAATAGATCAACCGATACTGACAGGTCCATCTGTAGTGAAGTCTCCCGTGTTGACTCACTCCGAACAAGACACTGACTTGATGTCAAAGTCTGGCAGTACAAGAAAAATCAAGCCTAGCCTCTCTCCAACGGATGTGAAAGGACTGCTCCAGCAATTGTACCCCATCAAGACTCAGCACGTCGAGGAGATCAGAGAATTCATCAGCTATGACGATCAGAACTTCCACGTCCGACTTGGAGGCGGGGAGTCGGCAGCGAGCATGGGCGGCCAGGAATTTGTGCTGAAGGTGATCAACTCCGAAGATTCGGTTGACAAGGGTGCCTTCGATGTGCAAATCGCTGTCCTGCAATTCCTGAAAGCTAAGGGCTTCTGCTGTGCTGCACCAGTGGTAAACACGAACGGGAAATACCTGAGCTTGGAAGAGGTGTGCATGTCTTACGAAAGGACAGATCCTGATAATGGTGAGACAGTTTTTTCCATGTATAGTTTAATATTTATTTCATAAGACACTGGGCTGGCTACAGGGAAATTTTTCATAATGCCCCATTCAACTTTGAATTGTAAGTAAAGTCCAAAGATCATATAGCGCCGAAGGCGCAAGATGGATAACTCTGCCCAAGGTGCAATTACCATGGGCGCCATTTGAGCAAGCGATATGCGTGCGCAGTTTACGGTAATGCTTCGGCGCAGGCTCACCAGGTGCACGTGCCTGCCGTGGCGCCTGCGCCTGTGCATTAATGTGCATTGCACAGGTGTATCGCTTGCTCAAATGGCGCCTATGCGATTACAACGTTTTATGTGTGTTTACGGCAAAGTTTGCCATCTTGCGCCGCTATATGATCTTTGGTCAAGTCCTAGGTTCTGCAGCGTTCATATAATGTTGTGGTTAGTATGTGTCATTAATAGCAATACTGGGACACTGTAACATGTCTGCCGATCAGAATAAGAAGTCATCACTGTACTAGAATCGTGTTCACACGTAAATCTTACTCTTAGGCACCAATTAAATTTCAATAGATGGGGTGTTGTAACTTGACGTAATGGATCCATATTTTTGTTCAAGAACAAATGCAATGTTGGCGTGATTGTAATGTCATAGTGGCTAGACAGTGAGATTTGGCCAGCAAAATAGAAATAGTTACTGCGGTGACAATAACGCTCATGGACAGATGATACGCATAAGTTACATGCCTCCTTGACGAATAGGATGCCGTGAATTGCAAAGTGTATGCACGCTTGAGTGTGGAAATGAAGTTACTGTGCGTCTCCTCATATAAGTCTAAAGTTGTGTACCATGGCTGCCGTGCTGCACAGAGCAAGGCTACTCTGTGTTATCCAATGTTGGATGGCAGTGCTGGTGTCAGACCAGCAGTCTAGCTGCAAACCACATGAAGTACTTCCGTTGCTCCTCTACAGGTAACCCACAGCAAACTGGAGTTTTCCTGGTCTTTCTGCAAACGTACCTCCCTGGCCAGATGATGAGTACAATCGAACTACTTCCCGAACAGCTGTGCTTTGATGCAGGAAGAAAACTGGCTCAGATGGATCAACTTCTCTGGGTAAAACTTCGCATTCCTAGAAATTTTCACTTGAGGAAATCCGTCTAATTACTGAGTTCGTTGCGCTTAATGCCAATCAGGATTACCCTCTGCCTGTTCGGATTTGACTAATTTTAATGACCATCTTTTTTTTGCCACTATCTGCCTTGAGCAAAGCATCCCTCATTGATTGAAAAGATCTGTGTTTGTGGGAGTATCCATTTTGTTGGTAGCAACAAAACTGTAATGCTAAAATTGATATTTGAGGAGAGTAAGCCTGCTAGTAGCAGTAATAGTCAATGTTGAGTCTATTTCTGGACGGGTCATAAAGTTTATCGTTTCCCTGGTACAGTTTGTTTAAAAAATCCAAACCTTTTTTTTTTTGCAGGATTTCCCAGACCCTCCTGACAGCTTCAAAGGCAGAGCAGCAGCCAACATCTGGGCCCTGGAGAGTATGCCCAGAGTACGCGACTACATGGGTGAGGTCAAAGACCAGAGGAGACGAGAACTCGTGGAGAGCATTGTCAAGAGCTTTGAGGAGGAGGTTGTCCCCCAAATCAGCTCGCTGAGAAAATGTGAGTGCCTGATGTAATCACGAGAAGCTAGTCTGGTGATACGACTTAATGGAGTGACAAGGACTTTATTAACCACTTCGTGCCGGGGCATTTTGCAATGTTGAGGATGCTGGGCCGGCATGACTATCATTTTTTCCGTTTTCAAAATCCTTCAACAATTCATCATTCCATTTAACAGTCGTTTATAGCCACACAGAGTAATCTTCAGGCACTACTCTAAGTTGACAGGTGACCTTCATTGACGCCCGATTATTTCAGCCAGGCCTGCAGCATTGTAAACAGAGCCCAGATAGTGCGGTATTATATAACTGTCTTTTGTTCACGAACCTGGCTCAGTGCACTGCTGACCTCTTTTCAATAGGGGCCAGATTAGCATGCAGCGGTGCTGTGTGGCTCTTCGCTGCGGTGGTGGAGAGCTTTTGTCCCCGGTGATAATCCGCTTGCTCTAAATACCCCAAACCCTGGTATACAGTTTCAAAATAACGCTGGATTATCACCACTTTTGAGAGTGAAAAATGCCGGTAATGCCCAGCAGCCTGGTCTTTTGTTTGGAGTACGGTCTTTTGTTACAGGGCCCTGTTTCCTTTGTCCGAGTTCGGAGACCCCGGCCACACATATAAACCATACGGCTCCGATTTCGGAGTCCCCGGCTGGTAGTGGTTAAGGCTTGCCTCGCAGTAGCACAGCTATTTTGCCTGGTCTGGAGATGTCCAGGTTCTAACTAGGGACTAAAATTAACTTTTGTTATTTAAATAGTTAAATCACTTGTTTCTCCCACTTGTGATATATCTTAAGGTGATTTGAATTCAAAACTTTGTGTCAATTCTTTTTTAACCACTTCCTGCCGGGGATTCCGGATCCGGACACATATGCTTTATATGCGCGGCCGGGGTCTCCGAACTCGGACAAAGGGAACAGGGCCTTGTAACAAAAGACCGGACTCGGAACAAAAGACCAGGCTGCTGGGCATTACCGACATTTTTTCACTTTCAAAAGTGGAGATAATCCAGCCTTGTTTTGAAATAGTATACCACGGTTGAGGGCATCTAGAGGGAGTGGATTACCACCGGGGACAAAAGTGCTCCACCACCGCAGTGATGAACCACGCAGCACATGCTAATCTGGCCCCTATTGAAAAGAGGTCAGCAGCGCACTGAGCCAAGTTCGTGAACAAAAGTTACATAACACCGCACAATCAGGGCTCTTTTTACAAGGCTGCAGGCCTGGCTGAAATACTCGGGCATCAATGGATTTTGTCTGTCAGGCTAGAGTGGACAACAGACAGTCCTTCATGTGTTTGTAAGTGTTCAGTAAATGAAGATAGGAATTTTTAAAGAATTTAGAAAACAGAAAAAAATGATAATTATCCCGGACCAGCATCATCAACATTGATAACTGCCCTGGGTAGCAAGTGGTTAAGAGTCACAATTTCTTGTTTTGATTGACAGGTCTCATTCACAGTGACTTTAACGATGATAACATCTTAGTTGCTGAAGTATACTCTGGTCCAGATTGTGAAGACGCCGACTTGTTGCCACTGACCAAAAAGAGAAAACGGCACCCTGTGTACAACATCACAGGGGTTGTTGATTTCAGCGACTTCGCCTACAGCTGCCTGGTCTTCGAGATTGCCAGCGCTATGGCCATGATGCTTTACTCCAAGGCGGCTAATCCCACTGCTGCCACCGGCCACCTCCTGGCAGGCTTCCAGTCAATCATTCCCCTTACTGCCGAGGAGCTGGGGCTGCTGTACACCTGCGTAATGGGCAAAATAGGGCAGGAGCTAGTCCTGAGCCTCTACAACAGCCGGATGCAGCCAAGGAACCCCCACGTGGCTTTCACCCAGGGGCAGGGGTGGAAGTACATGGAGGAGCTGTGGGGAGATCCCGGCGCACGAGCCAAGGTTGAAAAGCTGTGGAATGACACCGCTGCTTTGTACAGAACCTGATGACTTGAAGGGTTATGAGTGAAGAAACAGGGAGACAGATTAGAGAAATTGTGCTCATGTATACAACCAAGGCTTTGATGACAAGACCTTCCTCAGGGATGTTACGGCAGGATGTTTAGTTCACTTGTAACTTCAAGGACATTGCACATGTTAAGCTTGTGTTGCACATGTAGTTGAGTCTATCATGTGTCCAAGCAATAGACGCTATGCGTTAAGGTGGAAGTCAGAGGCTATGTGTTATTTTAATATCTTTACAATGAATGTCCAAAAGGTTTACTCAAGCCTATCCCAGAGGGAGAAAGGTATAGCCTCTAACATGACGTCATATGCATAAGTTCTATTCCATCATAGTATCATCAGGTCCCAAGCTATTCAAATAAACTGACAAAAGCATTCCTTGATCATTGTTCACTGTTAACTGAGGCTAGTCTTGTGAACGGACTTGGATGGACTCAACTACATTTCTATTACGCAAATTGATTGTCTTTACTCTGTAGTTAACTATCTATCGCAAATAAAAACAAAGTTGTGCTCAAGTACAAAACCCTTTCATAAAGTATTGCTGGTTATTAACAAAGTCAAGGCAGATGGACATTTTGAAATCTTCGCTGTTGGAGAACTAGGAAAAGGTAAAGGCAAAATTTACGGCTCCAAAGACACCAGTGCTGTCTAGGGACCCGTTTCTCAAGATGCCTCAGGAAACGAGTCCTCACCATTTGTTGTAATAAGCAAACACTTCTTCCATTTCTTTGGACCAAGCCCATTTATCTGATCACATTAATTAAGCCTTTATTGTGAGGTTTCACAAGTCGAAACACAATGTATTTATCTTTACAATACTACACACACTTGAAGCGGAGGCTATATTTTCATGAGATCATTTCTGTATTTAAAAAAAAAGTAAAAATAATGCAACTGAAGCCTTGTCTTTATGCACAAAGTAAACCTGAGTTGTTAACTGAATGTCTGTAATGTTCCTTTTCGTAAGCTTCCTCAGCATGTCACAGTTATTTAAAAAAAAGCCTCTCGGACTTCTGATTGCTTTCTGGAATGTACAAGAATTACCATTGCAGATTTTGGCTGTAGTACAAGGGTAGGAAGTCGTACAGAACTTGGAAAAGTGAATACATGGTGTACGTATATTGCTTTATAGTTGTGCTGTGAAAAATCTTTCAAAAGTTAAAAAGCCGAGAAGTATGGCTCTTGACTTGGGCTTGAGTTTTTTAAGTAACTGAGGCTTTGGTTATGGTGAGCAGTGACTCATTGACTTGTCAGACTTTGGATTAAAGTTGGTAAATTTTACCAGATGATGCATGTAATGATTTAGAAGAATAATTTTTTTTTGTGCTGAGAATGTCCAAAAATGATGAATTATTAACATTATTTGAGACAATGGCAAGATATGGAAAGGAACTAACTAGCTTGTGTGCTCAAATTCTAACTCCTGGCTCTGAATCGAAACATTTGATTATGATAATAAAGAAGATTTTAGGTAAATATTTCATGAGTAATTGAGAACTGGAAATTGAACTGACTTGAGACTTTGGCTCTATACTGTGGCCATGCAGAATCCTATTGAAATACCAAACTCGCTATGAAGACTGTAGTCTGGATCTTTCTTGAGCCCACATGTTTCTCAGCCAGTGTTTCGTCTCGTCGTCGGCGAATATGCACGCTATGCTGCCAAAGGACAGTTCCCACATCTGCTCGTGGGTCAGGTTGAAGGTGGTAGCCGCGATCTGGTACTCTTGGGACAGGCTTGTGGCAAAGATGCCTTTGTCATCAGTCTGGAGAAAAACCAAGAAAGATACAGAGAGCCCAAGATTGCATTTGAAATGGCTACAGCTGCTGACTGCAGCATATGAGTTAAAAAGAAAAACTAAAGCCACAGCCTGTTTACATGGCTTGTGGGCTATGTGCATTGCGAAGAGGGCTTTCTGTAACTTAGCTTAGGCTTCATTGTTACAAATTTACCCCCTTTTGATGAAGTTATCAAGTTTCAATGCAGCTCTGTTTTCTGGTAAGTCAAATTGTTACATGCACTGTTACATGTATTTCGATATAGTTCTAATGTTGGATGTCTGAAACCGGTGGAGAATGAGACGAAGCTGTGATGGGGAATAAAGTCTATGCTTACCAGTGAAGGTTATTCACTGGTTCCCGTGTTTCCATTTGAGAATGCAAACCACGGCAGAGATTTGCTTCAGATGAACTCGGTAAACTAGGCTGGTTCCCCTCGGGGACAGGAACTTCTCTGAGTTTTGAGAACTCTCCCTAACCCAGTACTTACACATATGACACACGGGTGGCCACGCTCGTACCAGTACTTGAAGTGGTGGTTGTCGAACGATTTCACCGTCTGGCCTACCATGTTGGAAGTGAGGCAGAGCTCTGCCAAGTTAAAGAGTGGAAGGGAAAACAGTTTAGAAATACAGCATGATGTCTGCTTACTGCTCGACACTGGTGTGACGGGACTTGTTATAACCCCAATGGAAGTAATTTCTGGACAATTGTATATGTCATATCCAGAAAATAAACGTTCTTTTCTGCTTCAGTGCAGTCCTGTGCGTGATTGCATTTTCTCCCTGGTGCAGGTTATTGACGGAGATAGATATTGTCGGTTTTAAACGCGATAGCGTTCACCCCAGTTAGTTCGCAATTTAGAAGTTATATGTGAACAAGTTGGGGATCGCCAACCAATCCACTTACCTGATGGGATTAAGCAAAGGGGTCACTAGAGGTCAAAGGTGAGGAAAAGAGATGTCCCACTGTAAACATCACCGACATTGCCCCCCTCAATTAACAGTCACCTCCCACTGTTACCTAATGGTGTTCGATGTTTGCTGACAGCTTCCACAATCTCTTCCGATCCACCATCATCCGACTGTAGGAAAGTACCGTGGCCAATTCTGTCTGGAGGCACATGCACTAGTGACAGACTCTCGGCTGTGTTGGGAATCTAGAGGTAAATAAAGAAGAAAACTTGCCTCGCTCTGGTGAATTTGAAAATTGACCTTATTTGATACTGCACAACACTGTGATATTCTTACAGTATAGCAATATGCCCACTAAATAGCCTGGCATGCTGTGGGCATTGCCAGGAATTCTTTCCTGGAGGGAGGCAAAATGTTTCTTTCAGGGAGAAAAGCAAGGGGGGGCATTCGGCAGCAGCAAACTAATAAATAATTAACAGCAGAAGGATGTCGATTCCAAGCTAGTTTCAAACAAATTGGTGATTTCCATCCCATTTCATTTCTATCATTTATTTTCTTTTCGTTTCTTCCTTTTTAGTTTTATTTTTTTTCGGGGAGGGGCAAGTATCTAACGCCTCCAAAGCCTCCTTCCACTCTGCAAGAAACCAATGCCCGGAAAGTAAGCATTGAAGCCAATACTTGGGCTTCCAGCTTCCTAGCTGGCAAAGGTTCAGCCACAAATGCATTTAGCTGGAACCTGAATACCGCTTAACTGCTATCACCCCACAGGGTAATTTGTTCACAGCAATTCACCTCTGCTATGTGTAGTGCAAGCTTCAGTCCACTCTCCCTTGCATCAAGGAGCAGAGGTATGTACTGCCTCGCATCATTCTTCTGTAGGAAAAGTGCACGCAATGTCACTGGATGTTTAACCGCACGGAGAAAGTGCTGGCAAAATAGGAGTACGTCAACCTTGACTTCTGGTAAGGTGATAAATGTTAATTTGCTTACAAGCTTTTGAAAAGCTATGAAGGTATTCGTGAATTGCTTTCTAAAAAATAAGGAAACAGGTCCTCCTTGAAAACAAGGACGAAAGACTGGGCTTTGTACAATGGTGAATACATGTCGTTGTCATGTGATTGGCATGAACCACTTCAACATAGCATAAAAGGACACACCCGAATGGACATTGTCCAGGTGCTGTAGATGACTGTGGCAAATATATAAGATGACAAAGGAAACAAATGACACGACAACTTTCCACTGAATGTGCCCAAATTGAAACAGCATTGAGGTGTCCACAAATTTCACATTTTTACAGCTCCAAGATTAGTTTGGCCCAAAATTCCTTCAAGAAAATAGTCCATACGTAGGCCTTGGCGCATCCCTACTGTGACATGTACCTTCGGGTCCCCACTGAAGTCGATGCCCACCACCACACCATCACTGCTGGCCTGGAACTCCCTTGCAAGCTGAACCGTCTCACGGGCCGTCTCCAGATCTCGACCGCGGTCGATCGTCAACAGAAATCTGGGACGGAAGGGGAATTACAGGATGGCATTGTGCAGTCAGATGCAACAGACCCTTTGCCGATGGTAGCCACCTAGGTATCTTTTCTTGTTGTAATTCACTGACAGTAAACATTACTTTGTATGCCCTGTGCTACAGCAGACATGCAACTCTGTGATGGGTGGCAAGCAAAGAATTCCCTGAAATTTCTGTGAGGAAACTTTGGAAGGTGATATTTGGCCAACTCACAGGAAAATAGACTTGCTTCCTCAGTCCGGTATGCCCACTGGGGTTTCTTTGTTTTTTTGGAAGCATGTCTTCAGTCAGATATAAGCACTTCAGGTACATGGACCAAAGAGATTTTTTGAAACACAAAACCCAGACCCAATAGCTACCATCAATTACATTATGATCATAACAAATATCGTCAGTACACAAAAGGAAAATAAGGGGCAAACTAGGTAACCTTGCATACGGGAGAGACGAAATCAGGAATGAGTTGCTCTGAAGTGACCTACCAAGGATCTTCACGACCATCGGATACCAATGCCTGAGATTGGCTGGCCACTGCGTACGACATCCAGAGATTGCTGCAAACCAACTCATTCGATGGGAACCAACATATGGACCAGCTTCTAGAGGAGGGGACAGACACTAACTCATATGGACCAACTGTGTTGAGTCACTGAACTAGCCTCCACAGCGGAGATTACGATCATGGGAGATCGTTATGTGTGGCATGCCTTTGTTGTTGTCTGACGACAGTCGACCCGATGATTATGATGGCAAGGGCCATGTGAAACACTTCAACGGAAAAAGGTCACATGCTTCCCAAATATGGGAGCTACAGAAGTCCATAACGATAGCCCTGCACACCTGCAAACTCACCTGACTGTGATGTCAATGCCATCGTCTTTACACTGCTTTATTGAAGACAAAACTGCTTCCACATAGCTTCTCTTTGTCATTCCTATATTTAGAAGAAAACAAATGACAGCAGCTCAGGTTCTACCTCCCTTAATCCTCCAAAATTCCCCAAAGGGTAGGTTAAGATATAATTCCAAAAATCTTTGGGAGAGAAGTCTTCCCTATTACCTAATACTTATCCATCCAAGCCACCTACCAGTCTCCGGTACATCTTTAGGAGTGCTCCGCAACTCCAAATACTTGATGCCATCCTCAGCAAACTCTCGGATGACATTGCGGGTCACTATCGCAACAGCTTCGCAACTGTCAACAAGCTGGTGGATTAACTTGAACATTTCAAAGCAGCTAAAGGTGAAAAATGGAAGAAGGCATGTCAGAAAGAGATTGAAGGCAACTCATTCCTCAGAATATCCTGCTGTAATGAAACCAGCAGGTCTCATGAGGCATGATCGTTGAAGTATTTCAAGGACAAATGAAACCTAAAAATCCCTCCATGCCAGCTGAAGTGGGGAGGTATTTGAACTTGGTTTCCATCCAGGGTTTCAGTTTCACACATATCCGACAGGATATAATTTTATCCCCCCCCCCGTGAGAACTCTTCACGACATGTCTGATGTGTAAAACGATAAAAACCTTTCGAACATGACTCTCCACATAAAGCAGGAAATGAAACCCCAGACTGGAAAACAGCCTACATAGCACGAGGCCCAACACAATCATGTGAGAAAAACTCACTGACTGTATTTGCTACTGCATAGAAAATGCAAGCAGATTTCCAAGGGAAAAACAATTATTAGACCTGTAATTACAACAAAAATAAGAGTAGGGGATACAGATGGACAGAGAGAAGAAAATACTAGGTACCCATCCAGTGTCATTTGTTCTCCTTTCTCCACTTTGTTCTTCCATTGCCGTAGCGGACTGATATCTGGTTGCGGTTTCCCTTGTTCCTGATTCTTTGCAAGTAGTTCTTCAATGGTTTCTGTACTTATTGAACCATTGATATGGGCATGGAGCTCCTAATTTAACAAATGAAAACCACATTGTCACAATGAGCGTGGTAAAAATATGTGGCAGACATGGCAGAGGTTGTGGATAACATTTTTGTTAAAAGTGACATAGGCCCTAGGCCTATCTATCATCAGAGAGTCCTCTATATATCCTAAAAAATCTAGACATGCTAGTTGATTTCGATTCAACAGTCATGGCCCGTATCACGGTAGCCATGGCCCTGTGGGGTTTTTCATTCGCTGCGCTCCCGCCTTCGTCGTGAGAGCTCTGTCTCATCTCAGTCATGTCACGTCAGTGACAGCGTCCACGGGTCTGGGAGTCCGACAGACAACGGAGGCAAAGTCCATAAATTCGTCTTCTGAACACTTACGATTTTAGGCAGGTGCTTGTAAAAAGATTCAACTTCCATTTCCGAGTTTTTGTCGTGGACCAAAGCAATAATCGATGACCGCTGAATACAGGCCCAACCCACTTTTACCCTGAAAATATCATGAACTCGTGATCATGGGCGCTGCCATATTGTAAATTATTAATATCATCCTATAGAGGGCGACATTCATTTGGACCATTGATGTCACAGACATGAAGTTAACTATGTCTGTGGTTGATTCAGAAATCAGTTGCATCCAAAAGTTGAGCGTTTCCGTCAAAGTCTGAATATTACCTTTATATGAAGGGTGGGTGGCTCTGTTTCGAAAAAAATTCGTAAACAATCAGAACAAAACAGCACCCAAGTTACCAACACATTGTGATAGATTAACTTGAAGCTTAGCACCTATTTATTCACATTCACAAATGCAAAATATATAAATAGGGAATACCAGATGAACACAAGATCAAGGGAGTTGGAACCATTTCCAAATAACAAACTGACATAGGGGTGTCAATGGTCTGATACACATATCTCCGAGCCTTTTGGACAAAATTATTGACAAAATATTGTATGCCAAAGGGGTGTTGAAGCTGAAACAATGCATCCAACACAAGGAACACAATTGTCCTTGTAACAATGCCACAATAAATTAAGACCTGCCTACTAAAATCAAATAACGTAACCTTTTCCCGTCCCATATCAGAGGTGTTTTTTTTTTCTCACAAAGTTGATCCTGTACTAAGGATATCCCACCAAGCAGCGATGTGTTCTAAGGAGGAATCTCGGGGTGAAATGTAATGAAAATATTTGCACTGAAAGCTTGAAAAAACAGGGAAATATGTTGAACACTCAGTTCTCCTCTAATGGAGAATGGAACATTCCCGGTGTGCTATGCTCAGCAAACAATGTTGGTTTAAAAGCAAAGTATTACAGTGATAACGGCACTAGCTGAAATGGACCAAATTTGATTTTGGTACAAAAGTGCTTTCAGCTTCATGCATTTGCCAATTTTTTTTTTTCTCACCAGAATACTACACAGAAAGTAATGTCTCGCTACTATAGAAGGCTTATCACAAAACTGGTCCAGAAAACCTAAAAAACAACAAAATTTAACACTGTGGGCATAAAATATAAACCTTCAAGCATAAATGGCCGGTAACAGCTTACACAAAATAAAGATCATTTAGCATCAAAGCCAACAATGCGAATGCTTTATGTTTTGTCTCTATTTTCAACCTCAAACTTCAGTCTTATTTTTTTTAGTTTTTCAGAACGAATAAAATGTTTGTCAAGCCCATAACCAGGGGTCTCATTGCACAAATAACCTTTTTTTTTCTTTACAAAAGTTGCCAACTTTTTCCAAAAATCTTAAGACACTCTATTTAAACTGCTCTTATATTTGATACAGTGCAGTTCTGAATTTGTTTCATCTGAGTTTTAATAAAAGATCAATCGTCACTCAGCCGGTGTCATCTTCAAGAAGACAGAGCATCACTCAGCAGCTCTCAAGAAATCCCGTCTTCAAATGTGTGCACAGCACAATTGAAGTCTAGTCCATGGGCTGGTGTCTGACATGGAAATTGACCACATACTCTGTGTTAGTCCGCTGGACTGATATTGCGAAGGGCTCGTAGGGGTGAAAGGTGAAAGCCACTAAGCGGCGAGCTGACGGTGGAGATGGTCGGCCAAGCATCCCTGCGTGGATCTTGAACTTCAAGATGCCAGAGTCCCGAGCATAGAACCTTCATCGGTAAGACAAAAAGCAGAAAGTAATGTACTTATCATAAATACTGATAACAGGATCATACTCCGCTGTGGGATGAAAGGCTTTCACAGATGAATTCCAATAAACAATTTTTAGGATATTGGAAATATTTCTGTGGAGATTCTACTGAATTAGTGAATTATGGAATGTACGCTGGATGTGGAGTCTGTTAAATCTATTTAAGTATTGTACATGATAAAAAGGATTAGTTCTCCCATTGAACTGATGTGCAGGAGATCAGATAATACTTTTGGCATTTCTGGTAATTAATACAGAAAAACTGGCTTTGACAGCCAGCTGTAAAGTTACCCATTCCTGGCCCCTGGTTCACTAAAACAAACCGCTTTCATAGAAATGCCAAGCTCTTCCTCCAACATAGCTTCCATCCATTTCAGGGAGACTGTTTGGAAATTCTGAGGTAGATTGCGCTGATAAAAAAACTGATATAGCATGGACAATGCAGCAGCAGAAATCTCTGTGATTAACTGCATATCCCTCCAGTGACACAGTGAGCAGCTCAATGACACTGACCCCTTGCTAACAAAATGACCAGTGAACAGTCAGTCACCATTACACAGCAAGAAAAAGTGCTTTCAAAGGGTATTTCATGAAAATTAATGTGCCCGGAAGTCTACCTGATTGGGTGATCTCCACATGCTTTGGGTCTCTCCATAACCGACACCCACTTGTCATCGTAGCTGAACAGAGAGAGGTCCAGGTAGGGGCTGCTGCTGTATGACTGGGAGCTGATTGGGAGCTGGGCCAAGAGCCTCTTTACTGCCTCCGTATGCCCACCGTACCGCGCGTTGATGATGGTGTGCTTGAACCGTCTCTGGATCTGCCGGGCATAGATGTTGCTGGACGCGGAGCAGGTGAACTGGGCGTGAGCGTGCAGAGTGGCATTGCGGAAGAGATCGCAGAAGTTCTCAAAGAGCTCCAGGAGCTCCTCGGAAGTGTTCTCGAAGACTGCCACCACCTCAGTGGTCAGCATGTTGTAGACGACAAAGAAGGAGGGCTGGGAGTTGGGGTCCTGGGTCCGAAGCGTCACCACGTCCTCGCTAGCGTACTTTATCAGGAGGTGGTTCTCGTCCAGCAGCTGGATCTTCCACATTCGCAGCCAGCGGAAGTAGTCAAAGTACTGGAAGAAGCGGCGCATGGCTGTCGGCGTGCCCTGGTCATGGGCCTGCCGCCACAGGTACACCAGGAGCCGGTGTTTTAGGGAGTTGATGCTTGTGTCCCGGTAGGGCCGTGCCAGGGAAGAATTGGGCGGGAGTAGGCTGCCCTCCTGGCTCGCCAGCAACACCAGTCCGTCATCTTCATAGCAGAACCGTCCTATTGTCCGCACATCGATGAAATTGCCATCTGAGGTGACCTGGAAGATGTGGATAGTCTGCTGTTGAACTGATAAAACCGCTAGGATATTCTTGTAAAGGTAGAGTCCCTGGTTGTGGGACAGGAAAACCTTGTCGCATTTGAAGGTCCGTGAATCACAGAGAACCCCTAGCTGCAGGTCCACCAGGTGTAAGGAATAGTCCTCCAATGGTGAACGCGGGTTGGGGGAAACTGACTCATTGTTCCGGTAAACATCATAGAAATGTGGATATGGTTCTTCGGGCACGTAGGCCGCAGATCCCACAATGACGTAGCGGCCGTCGTCCGTGAAGAGACTACACTCACGGTTGAGGTGCTCCCCATTGGGGGCAACGCTGACAACATGATGCAATGCAAAGAATCTCTGGAAGAGCTGTCCACGAATTCCCTGCGCTTCCACAACATCCACAGGTGCTTTTTTGCTTATCCTCTGCAACAGGTCACACGCTGCAGCTGGCCCTTGGAACCTGTAAATCTCCAGTGATGTCTGGTCGGCAGAGAAGGCGATGAAGTACTTCCCATCCGGAGAGAACTTTCGCAGGAAACAAGGTGGTTTCTCAACATTCACCACCGTGAATCCTGGAAACACGTTCTGGTGGAAGGACCTGGCGACATGGAACTGCGTGCCTGGTTTGCACCGATGGGTCTGGCGATGGAAGAGCCTATAGACTATGTTCTGGTGAGGAATTTTCCGAGGGCGGATGAATTCTTCTTCTGGCAGATTTACGCTATGTTTTGTAGTTTTTCCAAAGTTCCCTGTGGAATCACTACCACTGTTACTATTTACAATCAACCCATTTTGTGAGATTTCTTTTGGGGTGGTCATAACTCATATTTGCAAAGCAGAAACAGGCAGAATTTCTGAAACTCTGTTAACCTGAAAGCAAAAAAAATCAAATACAGTTGTAAACATTCTACATAATTTACTTTCCTAACTGCTACAAAGTTCTAAATCTTTATTACCAACAATTAACATGGTTATATAGAGATGTGCCTGTTTGGCATGATCAGTCGATCTTCCACAACTGTGAATGAGAATGGTGATCAGCTGATGGTGGAAATATTAACAAATCTTGTTAAAAGATTGACCAATCAGGCAACAGTCGACTGACTGCACTCATGCTGCACAAACTGTACTCAATACACAAATGGATTAGGATTCATGAGTACAAACAAGGTGCATGTATGGGCTACACATGTCATGTATTTTTATAAGGACGTATCACATAAATACATGCATAATGCTTTGAACTTGCGAAAAATAAATTCGCAGCCTTACCCAGACTAGGCCTAGGCCTATGTCGGACATTAACGTGTGTGATAGTATAGTCACCGGGTCCCTAATTTCGCCACTTACTAAGAAAACCAATCAGACTTAACAATTGGTGATGAAATTAGGGACCTGGCGACTATACCATCACGCACGTTAGTCATGCTATGAGTATTTGACTGGGCTACACTTTGTAACTCAAACAGGACAGACATGATAAAACAATCAGTGAATCACTGTGATGTGACATGGGGAGCAAAAACATTTACCATCATTTCTAACAGTGACATTCTTCAGGAGATCATGTTCAGGGAGTTAGGGGCCTACAGTAATAGTACGTTTTCACTCACCACACAGTCAGTAATTAGGACATGAAGGATGGCACTGGCAGTGTCTTACAAACATCAGCACAGCAGGCCGGGCACGATCAGGGCGATTTCCAGCACGCAAAAAGCTGAACAAATTCTAACGATCAATTGATTAATTAAATAACAAATCTTGCACTTAAAAATAAGCGCGTTTATTATTCCTTTAATCTCGAAAAATATACCCAGGTATAGGCTGCTCGTATTATATTACATTTCACAAAGCAAAGAAATGTTGACGTGAGCGTGAGGCATCACGCAAATTACTCCATGGAGGCAGCCATATTGAAGGTACGTTTACCATAGTCTTGAGTGATTTTTCCGTGTTAAAGAAAAAAATGCAACAAATGCAAATTGGACATTTGAAATATTGCCAATATATATCTAACGAAAGGCTGTAATGAAAATATACATTTTTCATGTTTAATGATTATTATATTTTATTTTCAAAGCTCAGTTTAACAAGTTGAGACTATGGTAAATCACGCGGGCATATGAGTTTATGTACTGCGTGCACGCGCCCGCATGCACGCAACATGCCTGAATGAGCTGCATTTTATACAAACGACGTACACGTACTGAACGTACGTACATGTACACCCAACGCTATATCCTTCCTTTGTGCGGGATGCTCAAGGTACTTCCTCGTTTGTTTGCGTATGGTAAGTACTTTTCTCCTAAAAAATGCACGTTCACTGTTGTTTATCTTGTAAAATATATCATTGTTAGACAAAGCATGAAACACACGTTTATTTTAAAGTTGCAAAGCTGCATTTTATACTCGTTTAAAGAATTTTCACGACGGTATTTATTTTGATGGAACCGTCGACATCAACCCACTCGTCGTGCCGTGTGCGTCGTGCATGTTGCATACAGTGTATTGGGTTGCAGTGTGTGAATTTCGTTGTGCCTGGGCACCATGCGTTTCCATCGGCTTCGAGTTGAAGTCAGCTCGGTCACACAGCAGTTCGGAAGAAGTAGTCATCCCATTTCTAAGGCAACAGGTTTTTAAAAAAAAGTTACTAAACGTACCAAGATCTAACATTGTTAACAAGACTTTGGCCTAGGTTTTATTACTATGAGTATGAGAACTGACTATCATAACCTTTTTGATGCTCGCAATGCACAAAGCCTTATTTCTAATACCACTTGAGTGATTTTGCATAATTATTATTATTAGGCTATTACTGGTTTATTTTTAAAAGTACTCTTACTGCCAGTGGCAGAATTGTGAATACAGTTTACATGTACATTAAAACAGATTAATATAAAATTATACATACATTTAAAAGGGAAAAATTATAAGAAAACTGAAGGCCTTGAATACCTTCAATACCTTGCAGTAAAAAGCACATTAATATCAGTTAAAACATGCAAAAAAGGGTAAAATTAAATAACACAAAAATACAAATTGATGCCATGATGGAAAACAATGCCGTTTACAAAATGTTATACATATAGTAAATAGAGATAAGGGGGAAAGTGCAGGAGGGAGAAAGGGACATAAATATTGGATAAGGCCAGGAAGGGGTCAAAGGGAAGGGGAGGGAGGGGGTCAGGGGTCAAAGGGAAGGGGAGGGAGGGGGGTCAGGGGTCAAAGGGAGGAGGAAAGGAAGAATCGATAAACGAAAGTAATAGAGAATAAAAAGCAGGAAGGGGATATGGACTTAAATATCGGATAAGGTCAAAAAGGGGTCAGTGGGAGGGGAAACAAGGGGAGGGGGTCAAAGGGAGGGAGGGGAGGAATAGATACACAAACTACATGTAGCAGGAAACGTGAAAGAAACATTTAACCAGTGCAAGAAAAAGGAGATCTATTTTACTGTTAACCCCTTTGCGCCGGGACGCGGCTAGAGCCGCCGTAAAAATTGAGATCCTCAGCCCGCTTTCAGCTATTATTCTCGGCCCACGCTCGAGCGAACACTGTGAAAGAAGGCAGACCCTGGCTCTTGTATATATGGTGATTGGCCTTTGTGTGTAGCCCAGAAATGAAAAAACCGAATTTGCATCATAACAGGGCCACAAACCGAGAATTTGCGGTTTGGCAGGTGGCCTTCGTGGCCAAGCGAGGCTGGAATTCTTGGAGTCGGCTTTCGAAAAGAAATTCCCGTCGTCAAGGGGTTAACATTTATATTTTCAGAATTTGTGACTGCAAACATGGATACTGATGAATAAAGATGAAAAATGGATCATTCAGTAAGAAATCCTACATAGCATTGTGTTTCCAAGTGCTACACTTCCTAAGCTTTTTCTTGATAAGTGCTTTAATTGAATCCAAAAATGTGGATATACAAATGTCTAAATATCTCTGGAACGCAGTGCACTACAGGGGTCCTTCATAAATCAAATTGCTTTTGATGTACTCAATCCAGCTGTATCAAAAACTGATAACCTGAATCTGGTGACTCATTACCCATTTTTCTAGGCTGCTATGAGCCAAAACATGGTGCAGCATACCGGTAGACCGACCTGATTTCATTCTTCAAATGTTGTCAAGCTTCCTGAAGTATAAACTGAAATAGGGACATTTTAGGGAAAATTACGGTACTCCATGAACATGTACATGTCTAGTTGGGGTGCTCACAATAGGGAACTCATGGCAGGGTGGTTGCAACTCACCTTCGTTTGTTATCGATACCTGCTGCGGGCACTGGGCCATGTTGAAACAGGCATGCTTTATGGAAGCGGGTGCATCATGCTTCATGCACGCACCTCCCGCGTGCTTCGCAGTCGTTAAACCTCGATAAATCTGCGGTCAGCTGTCGGGCGTGCAACGTGTTGATGCTACACGTAAATGGGATCGTGGTATGAGGGCTGACCGCATGCGAACGATCATCGTGTTTATCGTGCACGTATTAACTCTCTCCATAAGTGTGCCCGTACATGTACAATTTTTCCCCATTAGGAGCCAATGGCTACCAAATACTGTTTTTCTGTTTAAAGGGTTGTATGCATGACCGTGAAAGGCAGACTTTCCTTGTCCACATGAAGGGTCATGGGAGCCCTGAAAGGTGTGAGCTATCAAGTAGGAAATGGAATTGGGGAAAAAAAAGGTTCCATTTTGATAAATATGATAATAAATGATACACTTCAAAATTTCGATTTTGGAACATGACCTTTGTCTCTGACCTTTGTTTGTATTTGTAAACGATAAGGAAATAGCAAGGTTCTTGGTGAAAGGAGTTCATTTTATTGATTGTCAGAGTGTGAATTATTTGGTTTAAATACAGGTACCTGTAGACTGTAGTTTGGGCATGGCATAAAATAGTATAAATTTTATCGTCAAATATTGTAGAAAAGGAATGATGTTAGGGTGAGGAGCCATCTTGCTTCATTGCTTGGTAAATATTCATGCTTTCCATATAGGGAGTTCACTGTAATCATGCGGAAACAGCTGCTCTCATGAGCCACTTCTGGGCAACACATTCCAGTGTGTGAATGAGTACATGTACAGTACCTGTCTGGACTGGACACATGTACAGTACATCAGTACTCAAGATTGTACATGTCCATGTAATCAACGTGCTGAAGTGACAACTACAGTATTGTCAGAGTGGCAGCTTTTGCTTGTGATGAGCACCCTCTGTTGGCAGATAGTAGAGAGGTTTCAGGCACAGATATTGTGAGGTGACCCACTGCTGTGTACAGCAGATTGTTTCCATGGTGACTACTCACCAGCGGTTGTCTGAAGATGGTTATTTACACATGCAGGTGACTCCTGCCCTCTGTTGTCATGCTGAAGGCAGTTTGGGATGAGAATAACGGGAAGAACATTGTCAGTCCCCCCCCCCCCGAAAAAAAGACAACAGACAGTTCACTTTTGTTTTCACATGTGCTGTGTATCACTGATGCACAGAACTAATGCCACTGAAAGATCTTTTGTCTGCACATTGATCATGGGTGCACGAGTTTTTCAGAGTTGCCATTTGATGTGTGATCGAGACCATATGAAATAGATGGGTCCGGTGCTACCCTGAACCTTGAGTTCTTTTGTTTGGTTTCGAGGGTTTTTTGGAATCAAAAGTGAAAAGCCCTCGTATTTTCCTGTAACATTTCACCAGTGAGTTCAAGTAGTGATTTAGTCAGTCATACCACTGTCTTCCCACTTTGTGTGGCCAGTTGGTGAAAATTTGTTGATGTCACGGGGGAGACTCACAGAGTCAGCTGAATAATGCACAGTGTCCCAAATGGTAGATTTTGAATAAAGCTAATGGCAAAACTTCTAGCTACATATATATGTGCTGTATTTTTGCTACTAAATTCTTTTAATGGAGTGCTTAGTGTAAATTCCTTCTTGCTACCAGTAGTTGGTCAGGAAAATTGCAGATTTTGTAATTATTCGTCAACGGGTGACTGACAACTGAAATCCTGCATAATCTACACTCGGTATAAATGGTAGAGTTGCAGAGCCATTTAATTTCTCCCGTGTTGAATTTCATGTTTGTGATGGAAATGTGGAAGGCCACAAATGGCTCATGAGAACAAAACGGGCTTGGGGAGTCCATGTTTACTCTGCATTTTTGAAAACAGAATGGCCCAACTGTCCAATGTCTAAAAGCCCCTTAGGCTGTTAACAGACAAAACGTAAAGCTCATGTTTGCTTTGTGGCTGTCTTCCTGCCACGAGGTTCATCTCTTGCACTTTGCACACACAAATCAAAGATGGACTCTTTTCCTGCTCTTTTTTTTTTTTTTTTTTTTTTTTACTTGGAGACTAATTGATGAAAAAATAATTTTCATGCAGCCACGCGTGTGCTTCGGAGTATCTCCTGCAGAAGAAAGAACGGCGGCAAATTAAATTGCTTCTCTTCATTTTGCTTTCACTGGTTGGGTAAAGTGAATGAAAATGGGGATGCCGAAAATAGAAATTTAATTTACCTCCTGAAATAAAAAGGGAGAAAGATGACTTGGCACCAGACATGTACACATGCAGAATGTTTCTGGAATTGTAGATGGCTTGTTTTTTTTTTATTTGTGCGTTTGATATACGGACGAGGTGATTAGAAAGACTTGAATGAGGTAGCAGTCATTCCAAACAGTGTAAACTGTAAAATGAGAACTAAATGAAGGTTTGTGCACAGGTGAAAATTGTATACCCGTATTTCTTCTTTGATAGCCTTTTATGTAAATTTTAGACACCTGACCTGAAGGGAAGTACACATTCATAAGTGTCACTCTGAAACCGACTTACGATAATTTACCAGTCTCTAGAATAGTTTGAGGTTCTTTCTTTGCTCGTAAACATACATGTACAGTACCGGTATTCAGTGTTCCTTGACATGCTGCGCTAAAAAAGTAAAAACAAATGGGCATTCAACTGAAGCTTTTGCCAGTCGGAACCCTGTTCAGTTCTGCAGTGTCCTGAAGAAAATCCTGGGTTTTGTGTGAAGACCAAGTGGCAAGTCCCATCATATACCGGTACATGCATGTACATGTATGTACTCTTGTGTTAAGGCCTTGTAACATGCCACACAAGTTTCTCATGCCAATTTATGACTATTTTTTTGAAGAAATTGGACATAAATTTTGGCATTTAGTACAGTCATTCGTCATCTTAAAAAATTAACATCATTCACTTAAAATGTCTCACATGTCGAGTGTCTTTATGTGCTCTTGATCGTTGTCATTTTTAATGCCCTTTCGCATTAATTTCTTGGGTTTTACGCAACAAATGTATTCATGTTTTCCATGAAAACTGGCAAATTACGTTCATTGTTCATTTATTGGTTTACACCAGTATCAAACATTTATTTGTCATCTATTTTCTATGTTGAGCCTGTCAGGTTTTGTAAATTTGTCTTTTGTGTGTTAGTAGTGAGCCTTTATGTTCTGTGGGTTTTCTGACAATGGGGTCAATTTTTTAATGGTTGTAATAATTTGAGCATATCCCACTAGATGAGTTTTCAAGTAAAAGCAATTTATTGCATTAGAAAGACCAAACTGGGGTCTTTGTTGTGATGTACATGTATCACTTAGTTTGGCGTCCTGATGAATGTGGACACTACGTGTACATGTATGTCCAGGCGAAAATAAACAGGGTTGATTTACATGTACCGGTACATGTGGGTGATTCTAGAAATTAGGGGTCCATTTTTTTCATGTCCCGGTCACATCTGACATACAGGTACATGTATGATTTTGCAAGTTCAGAACACATTTTGTGATTTCCAGAGTGAGGAATTAATGCAAATTACCTGCCAAAGAAATAGTTATACCCGTACGTGTAGTTTGAAATCAATTCCGGTGATATTTCCCATGTCAAATAGCAAAGATAAGATGTAACAGGGACACAAAAATGTCACACTTTTGGACCCCTAATTTCTGGTATTACCCATGTACAGTACCACTCAGGCAAGATTGTTGTAATGGCTTTTTACTTGGAACTGGCATTGGTGACTTGAGACTCAGTTTATGTACATGTACATGAGGCCATATTTTGCTTCCTTCGTACAGACCTTATCCACATGGAAGCCATTTTTGAACTTATTCCCTAGGGAGTCCCTGAATCTGTTTTATACTTTGTAAACTGTTGATTATGGTTGCTCCAAACTGTTCAATAATTGCCATGTGTTCCAAGCCCCTCTTTCAATATTTTCTAACTATGGCTGAAAGTACTGACATGTACATGTACTATACATATTTGTACATATAATCATTAGTTTGAAATTATCAGAGTAGATGGGCACTAGTTTGTCATGATATTTCATTTTATTGCTTTCATTGCAACTCTAACATTCAAAAATGAAGAGTAAACTGCATTCAATTTCGATATGGCTGACTCATGAATAAAGGCTGTTACATTATTTTGCGAGGGCAATGTCCTTATGGCACTTGCGGCATCTTGTGTGCCATTTGAAGATTGTCACCCCCACAAAGCCCACTGCAAACCTTTTTGATTTGACCAGTTCACCAAGATCCTCAGGCCATCAGCAGCACAGACCAGAGAGGTGTGTGCTGACAAATCAGACCAATCTGATCTTACACTGGGCAAGTGAAGGAAATCAAACGTGTCTGAGTTTTTGCATCCGATATTATCGTATCGGGTTTCTCTGGAGCCAGTTTTTCCAGAAAGGTGTGTGCGGGCACCGAGTGCAGTGCTGGTCATTCCGTCCAAATTAGGAAGAAATTCATGCAATTCAAAATGGCAGTGTCTGTAAAAACATATCGCAGTCATTTGACTTGCCATCTTGTAATTGGTGAGAACTGTGCATACAGTATGCGTGGGCAGTGTTGTGTATCATAACGGTGACTAAAAGTATCCGTGATGCGAGGATCTTATGCACTGGTCAAATAAGAAACGTGCAGGCGGGCTTAAGAGTTATGATTTAGTAAGAAATGTAGTGTTTGGGGAATGTACATGTATGTATGTAAGGGTCTATTGATCAATGGCATTTAGATAAAAATGGTAACGGTACATGTACATGTAGCTGCAGGTACTTTAACCCTAACCCCCCAGGCTGTTTTTGCCAGGGACCTTCCTCAATCCTCCAGAAACCTCCAATTTGGGGGTGAAAAAAAATTGGATTCTTCCTCGATCCTCCGAAATCCTCCAAAGTTTCCTGAAAATATTATTCAGAGTTGTGCCTACTGCTTCAATCCTTCAAAATCCTCCGGCAATTCCTGTCATTAAGTTGAGGCAGTGTGAATGGGATTCTTGAGCAGTGGGGCTGATTCAAAAGAAATATCGGGCTGAATTTATGCATGACTGAGCAGGAACAACACAAGGTCTAACCCACGACCTTCACTCGTGGCATCCTTCGCAATTAGCCATGCACTATTGCCATTCACCCTCAATCCTCCAAAACCGCCCAAAGAATTTTGGAGGATTGAGGAGGGTTAGGGTTAAATACTTACATTTCTCTCAGAGATGCATTGTAAGTTTATGCCTATTGCATGTGGAATAGGTCACAAGGAAGAAGACTCTACGTACATGTACACTGTACATGTACCAGAGGCTATAGACTCGTTCTTGAGAACAAGAGAAACTTACCGGAACTGTGCCATAAAAATATTTGATTTTTCTCAATTTTGGTTTAAGATCTTAATGTGTTAGTTTGTGTGTGGAACATATTCTCCTTTGTATCGTCTGATGCTGATGTCACTTTGGAACTCTTTACCGGAATCTGTGAGATTATCGAAATCACTTGACACTTTCAAGGACAGATTAAAATCATATTTGTATAGACAGGCGTTTGGTTAATATTCTTCAACTTATCGTTATTGGATGTCTTTGCTTATTAGCGCCGTGAGCGCCGTTAGCGGCATATACTGGCGCTCTATACATGTTCATTATTATTATTATCATTAAAACCAAGAGTCCTACATGTACATGTAAATTCTCCAATTTCAGAACGAATTTACATACACCCTAGGAGGTTCGGATTGAGTGAACATAGTTTCCGAAGGAAACTACATAAGGAATGTCTTGACATTCTAACAAGACAGGGCAATGCGTAAGCTTTTCTTTAATAGTGACACGTCAGGGCTGTGGTTTAGGAGAGCGGTAAACACAAGTCACTCATCTGATCGAAACTTGTGAGTTAAATGCTGTTGCTCAAAGCAGCATGAAACCTTTTGGTCTGTGCCAGGGGAAAACATCATTCATGTGACACCTTCTTGACGAGCTACACGTGGCAGTGCATGTGCGTGTAGAAGCCAGAAACCGTAGCGAGATGGGAGGGGGTAACTCTTCCCAGAATATATGGCAAGATGCTTTGTGTGAAGCTGAGCCTAGTCTTACTGTGCTTGTACAGTTGGGGGAAAAAAAGTTTATGTACATGTACATTGTACACTTGGTAAACAAACGGTTTTCCTCAATTTTTTGCTGTTTGAAACAGTTTTGCCAACTTCTGTGTGAGGTCAGACAAATTGTGTCTCGGCTAAATGTGCATCGTGTGTGCTTCAATTGAAAATACAGACATTTATTATGGTTCAAAATATTAATATTTCTGAAACATCATTTTGTGAAAATTTTCATCTACCCCCTTATTGTCGTTTAAAAACACTTCAGAAAGTGGTCCTTGCGACTATGAGATGTGACAAAAAATATGGAAAGTGGCAGTAAATATTACGGTTGGAGTATGTTGAATTTAGACTTGTTTTGGTAAACATGAATACATGTACCGGTAAGAATCTTGTCGCTGGGTGTTTCATTTGAGGCATAAACCATGTACATTAAGTACAGGCCCATCTTGTCAGTCCTCATGAAAAGAAAAGTTGGTAGGAATGAGTGAAGTTGTGAAATTCATGGAAAACTGTTTTGTTCTACCAAGTGTAAACTTTTGGCTCCAACTGTTCGTGTACCGGGTATAACAATGACTTCCACCCCTCCAGCTCGCGGTCAAGTATCTTGATGTGAACTGATTTAATCTCAACATGCTCATGAATATAAAAACAGTGCAGGGGTAGGTGTAACATTTATAATGAGCCTTAGCGGGGAAATTCAAATTTTTAGAATTTGCATGGAGTGCCCAGGTCACTTTTAAACTTCTTTCCTAGTCTACTCTCAATCTGCTGAAATTCAGTACTAGACTTTGTGATTGTATGGTCTGTCGTTACATGTACACATGTACGTAATTTATAATAAGTTTACGGCCACCTGTAGGTTAAATTAAAAATAGTAATACTGGTGCAAGCAGTCCTTACCGGTAGGTTATAGCCTGTGAATTCAAGAACGGTCAAAGTTTCCTGTACATATTTAGTGCTCACTTTAAATATCCCTACCACGTCATGTTTATGTGGTGTGTATGCAGAACTTATGATGTCTTGTCGTAACCAATTAAAATCTCATTCTAAAGCAGGTGGAATACTTATTTTTCCTAATATGCATGTACACGTAGGGATCATTTTCTCGTTTCATAGAATCAGGAATGGGGAAATTAAATCCCAAGTCGGCAACTGAACAAGAAGGGAGATGAATGCAAGAGATGCGCTGAGCTGTCTAGCATCCATCCAATGGTGCACTGGCCAAAGAATTGCAGAAATAGTCACTCTGAGCCTTTTGCCATGTTTGTGTATTTTTAAAGGCTGCATTAGTGTAGGTATTGGTATGAGCAGTTTCACCACTATTACCTGTCAAGAATTTTATCAATTTTCTTGCATTGTATCAGCTACCTTACATGTACCACACTTTACGCCCCCCCAAAATTTGAGCGTTGCGGTACATGTGCCTATTCATTTCAGCTTTGCGCTTTAGAAAAAAAGCCATTCGTTGCTGCCTTCCCTTGACCCATTTTCCTCCTTGCGACCCAAAACGTTTCTCGGAGGAACATTTGTCTCTTTGCCGTGCCTCAACTTGCGGCCGGGATGAGAAGATTGGCTTAATAACGGTAACCATCTTTGACTTGGGCTTTTAAGGTTCCTGTTGTTCTGGAGACCTAGATTCATAATAACAAATGGGGGCTTTCAGAGACCGCTACAAATGAAAACAAATTGCCATTACCACTACGTATTTGTGCACATTCTTTGTCCAGTTATGGCTGTTTTGGAGTGCATCTCTTAAGACTGTTCAACGTTAGCACATTTACAAGTATAGATTTTACGTGTACCCGGTACATTGTCTGAATCTGAAGCTGCTGTGCATGCAGAGAGGCATTCCTCCAATAAATGGACGGAGAAAATTTCAAAGAAATTGAAATAGTTCAAAATGATGTTCTTAGATTTTGTTTGAAATGTGTAGGCTACGACATACACACATGTATCGAACTTTCCTTTTATTATACAAATTTCCGTAAGAAGGGGAGGGGACTTGCACAACAGAAGAAAAAAAAAAGTTATGTACAGTGTATGTATGATGATATAACGCATGATATACTGTACATGTACATGTACAAACAGTATATTACAGTTCCCATCATGGGTAGCATCACTGTTTCAGCTCCTCTCATTGTGTCGGCCGTCTTCAAATTTGCTGTTGTTTTCATCAGTCAGCCATGAATGCCAGTTTGAAGTCTGATGGATCAATATTGAGAGTGACTCCTTCCTGGCGTTTGCCTCCATCCCCCAAATTGTTGTTGATTGTCAACTTGACATTTGAAATTAAACCCTACCGTGGCTTTTGTTTGACTTCTCCCCCCCACACCCCAGTTATAGCAAGCTCCAGCCGACAATGGCTGTATTGTCTCACTGTTTTGTAGGCTAAGACAGTATTTTAGCTTCATTGTGCAAAGAACAGTTCTGATGAGAAATTATACCCTTCATGCCTGCCAGTAATCAAGCACACTGGCTTCTCTTTTCTTTTTCTTTTTTTTCTCCGAGGGTGGAGTTGGAAAGATGCAGCACGCACGTTTCCTCCATATCATGATTGAGTTTTACTTTTCAAGTATATAATATTAAATTGCCTGTCCTTGGTGCATCGATTCATCTGCCGTGGCGCAGGGTCTCTCCATTGTGGACGCTCATCCATGGCACGTCAATATTTCATCGCTGACCAAGCACAAGCAAATTTTGAGAAGCTATATTCATGGCCATTATTAATGAGGATGTGAGCCTGACTTGGCCCCGGTGGCCCAGCCGTGGCTGGCTTCCCCTGCTTTTCCAAGCAGCCAATTGGAATCCCACACATCGGACGGCGCCATCCAATCAGCGGCTCCCGCACGACGCTAGATGCTAATAATGGCACACACTGTGGTCGTTCATTCATAAGACTTTAAAGCGTGTGGCGTGGCCATTGTGTTGTCATCAAGCACTCGGCGGTGACTTAGTCAAGTGGTTAATGGTGAAAAGCTGAGCATGGCGCAACCAATCAGCAGTTGACCTGTCACAGCAACTAACCCGTGTAATTTCCTTGTAACGTTAGGACTTGCATGCTGTGTCTCCTACTAGCATACTCGCAGGAAAAAAAATTAAGCAGCAGATATGCACTTCATACCATTCTTAATGAAGTACTGTACATGTCAGGAAAATTTATTGCCAAACATACATGTATATATTTAAACAAAAAAGAAATATGGCATTATGTTTCCTGTGTCAATGTTGATTTTACAAATTACATTTTAAAGATTGCTCAAGTCATTGACAGTCGAGTTGAAATTTGCATTGTTCTTTAGCTACTCAATTTATGTATATTGTTTTTAAATACGGCAATATGACAATGACAATCTGAAGTGCATAAACCGCTTAATTGTGCTTTGGTTTTCTCACAAGCATTTTACTTTGCAGTGTGTACCGAGCCACTCTTAGATTTTGACATCATTAAATTGTTTTTATTCACGAGCATAAAATGACGGCCTTGAAAGCACTGTTATACCTGTTATATACGTATGTCCCGAGAGGATTTCTTCTAGGTTGGGACGTGATGTCGAAGGGGACTTTTTCCAATGCAACTGTGTCTTGGTTGCTCTGGAAAGTTGTTGACTTTAATAAGTTACGCATTGGAACTGGCATGGCTTTTAGCAGATGACAGGGCCTTCAAGCAGGCTCATGTCTCCAAATTTTTTTTTAAAAGGGGGGGAGAGAACCTACCAGTTTGTATTTCTCTTTTAGACTTTGGCCGCTGCTCCAAGCTACCCACAGCCTTGTGTCTGTCGTTGATGAATCACTAATTCCTAATGTATCAGAAGTCAGGAATTGCAGGTGCGAATTAGCTTTCCCAGAAATTGCATAAATTTTGGTGACAAATAATAATTGAAATCCGGGCATTGTACGTGCATCAGTGGTGTAGCAGATAGCTTCCTGTATGCCTATATGCACTAGTACGTTGTACGTGCACATCTACACAAACACCTGCCTAAGAAAAAAGCTCGTCTTTTAAAAGAGAGGTATCAGCATAAAATTTTATTTCTTGAGCGCAAAGTTAGGTTGTAAATTTGATTATACACAGTGCACGATATGACTATTATGTGCGCGTCAGTGGTTTTAACTATGATCAAGAAATAATCACTTGCATGTACATGTACCGGTAATTTGAAAGCAGTATTTTCTAGAATACTGAGGAATGCTCTGAACATGTGTACAAATACCCGGGGTGAAATTTTTCCTGATTTTTGGACTTTTCATCAGGATTTTCCTGCTTTTCAGGATTTTCCAAACAATTAGGAAAATGCTGGAATGTTCAGTAATGTGTTTTTGCTGATAAAGGACAAGAAATGGGTATTTTAAGGGGTGCTGATAGCTGATAGCATGGATACCGGTAGATGTACCAATCACAAATGTACGTATTTGGGTCATTCCGTGAGGTTAGGGCACAATTTGTGACGGTGTCCTAGTTACATGGGTAACTTTTACCACCTGCCATGACCTGTAAAGTAGGTCATTTACTCTGTAAAATAAAGTGTGTACCGCTGTATTCAGCCTTGCAAGATGTATGTGCCGGTACATGTATGTACGAGTATAGCAATGTCGGTTTGGAATCCACATGCAGGGAAATAGCTGTTCATTTTTATGGAACCCTCGCAAGAAATGGACACCGTCGCAAATTGTGCCCCTACCTCATGGAATGACCCATTTGCTGTGGGGCCCTCAAAGCCTCTGGTGGTTAATTTCATGGACGTTTCATTTTCCTCCGTTCACATGTATGCACTGGTACCTGTACAGTGTACCGTACATGTATGTACAATGTACATGTTCTGGTAAGCAGACTGTACATGTACAATCTCTGTGAGTACTTGTGGGCACATTGTCACGTGTGCAATGTACTTCCAAATGAAAAGAAAATCAGCTTTCACAAATATTGGTGGTATTAAAAATACATGTGTGAAACTGGCACATGGGATGATTTCCAATACAGTAGATTCACCTGGAAGCAAGATTCACGTGTGATGAATGAAGTGTGTTTCATGAATTCTTTGATGGAAAAGACGGTCCACGCTTGTCACGAGGGCTGACTTGGGAGCACTGACCAGGCCCGAAGAGAAAAACGTGACCAACTGGAGATTGACCTCGTACAGAAAGCAACGAATTTGAAAGCAGAGACACAATTTTTTTATCCGTCTACTTAAGCCTCCAAGACATTCACAGGCAGAAGCCGTCGGTAGGAACAAGTTAATTCCTCTGGAGTACAGATTGGAGTGATTACGCATGGTACACGTGTAATACTGCTTTGCTTGATGAGGTGAATGTTGAGCTGGCTTAGTACGATGCACAGGTACTGGTGTGGTCAAGACTTGGGAAGTAAGGACTCCTTATTTGCAGCATTTTACTTGTTTGCAATCCACTCTGACTAGAAGCATCTCTCCCTTCCCCCCCCCTAGCAAAGAACAGACAGGCTGGTTGGGACAACTTGGTGCACTGTCACTACAAACATTTAACAAAAAAAAAAAACCATGTTGCACTAACAGTGAGCGTCCATTGTTAGTGCACCATACTTTTGTTAGATGTTCATAGTGTGTGCCCTACCGAATAGACATTGGTGGCGTATCCACTAATGGAATCCTTTTTCTAATCTTTGTAAAAACATGTCATCTTTTGTTCCTGCACAGAGCAGATACTGTACATGTACATGTAGGCCTACATTTAGTCTGCTGTTTTGATGTTCTTTATCACTCGTACTACATGTACACGTAGTACGAGTGTAGTACATGTACCAACACATACATAAATTGTTTTATTCGCAAAGGATGCTCTTGTCTAGCATGTCTATTGTGATGGCGTCATGCTCGGGAATGGTTCCAAATTCATGATCACAGTTTTGTCAACCATGCGAGATTAAACTACACATTTGAGCCTGGAGGTACATGTACAATGTACATGTAGTGGTACCCTCCCTGGAACCTGCAAGCAAGCAGGGTACTTGCATGTGGGGTCCCTATCAAACTAGTCCCACAAAGCTTCCCTTAACTGCGAGTTTTCAGTGAGCACAAATGACAGCAGGTGCAAAACCGGATTGCCCATTGTATAGATTCATTTGTCTGATTGCAGACTACATGTACATGTATGACAGAAATTATCTCAGCACTCACAGACCATTTAAATGTATTGAAATATGCCGGTACATTAGCCCAGTGGATGTCATCTACATTGCATTGCGACTGATGTCCAGGGTATAAAAGTCCAATTACAATGGGAAATTTTTTTTCAATGGTGTTTCTCACTTTTTTACCTGGCGGAGGCAGTTCAAATGTTGTTCACAAGTGCCTTGTGTCCCAAATTCCCTAAATACTGTGTTGAAATTACTAAATATGCCTGCAGACAGCGTTTTTTGCAGGAAATTTAACTTTATTCTTTCCGTCATGAACAGCCTATGTTCCTCTAGTATCTAGTATACTCGTTTGCACATGCACGATATGCGTAGCAACCGACCGCCCTTCATGCATGCGTGGAAGAGCTGTGGGTGTGAAGAAGTCGCAGATAAAATGGGCTTCCAGAGCTATGGCTAGGTCTGTTGTCCGCTCGTCTCCATGCATTTTCAATGGGGCGAAGACCTAGACCTAGCTCTGAACAACACAACTGACCCAGTGTGGGCTGAGCCATTTCGCGAATGCGCAAATGCATGATACTAGACGAATGTAGATTGTTCGCACTGTTGGAGGACTTTTATACCCTGGACGCCAGTGGTACTGTAAATGAAGACAATGTCCAACCTGGGCTACATGTACATGTACTGTACATGTACTCACTGGTGGATCAGCAGGAACATGTTAGATGTAAATGCAGTAAAGGTTCTGAATGTACATTACGTACCATATTACCAGTGCAGGTGCAGCTACATGTACATGTAGTTGGTGCTATAAGAGACATGAACCGGTAGATGAAGACAGTACCGGTACATGTACATGTGCAGTGCCAAATGGGAGTAGCCAGCTAATCATCTCTCCCATGTCCACTGAGAGGTTTTCACAATTTTTTCATTATTTTTCTGTTATTTGTCAGTATTTATTTAATGAACTGAGCTGCACGGACATACGTGTCATGTCTTCCTGTCATTGCATCACCAATCAACAAACGACTTCTGCTTGACGCCAATCGTCTGAATTTGTCTCAGACAGAATTCACACATAGATGTATGAGTATATTGTATGAATGCAGAATTGACTTACTGAGCTTTTCAGAGCCTGCAGTTGAATGTCCTTCTTTGGAGAATTGCGCATGCATCGGAGCATGTTTCAGACCGTTCACCTAATGTGGATGAACTTTTTTGACCTTGTGATGTCTTGCCAGAGAATTAAAAGATTTTAAAAAACAGTGATTTTTTCCTCGTATATTTGTAGCTGGTTTACTTGTGCTGTGACATGAGTACTAGTGTGGAACATACATGTGCCTGCACATACATGTACATGCATTGTGAAACATTCTGCTCATTTTCAGTGAGTTTAATAAGTTTATCTGATGAAAGTGCATTTTCTTAAACATACCGGTACCAGTCAGAATTTTCTGTGCTTTTCCTGACAAAAACACGTACATGCATGGGCGGTGTTACTGAGATGCTGTTTGAGGAAACAATATTCATCACAGGTTTTTTAGTTAAAATTGTGACTCCACAATGTGCTTATTGAAAACATTTTGGGGAAGACTTGGCTCACTAGTTTACTGTCATGAACTGAAACAGCAACAAATCCCTAGTGACAAAAAACTTGATGAAATATCCCAAATTCTTGCAAATCTTGGTGCTGAAACAACATACATTGTTCACCTGTACACCTGTCATTTCAAACTAGCCGATATGAGGACATGTATAACCACCACATGGTAATTTCAGAATTAATAATTGGCTAATTTATCAGTAGAAAATCCTGAAGGTTACAAACTGCTCTTAAAAATGGCAAATTTAAAAAAAAAAAGAAAATCAGGTTTAGTGTGGAGACAGGTGCATTTACAAGTACTGCATTGAAAACTGTTTATTGCGTAGGCCTTTTATTTTTGGATGTGCTGTTGGCATTTAGGTAATGTAATCATGTGCAAGATTTGTTACTTACATGCACGATTTTGTAAATATGTGACATTATGACATGTATGATTATGTAATGGTACATGTACATGCAGTGTAAGGGTATGTACAATGTTTGTATGTATTTGTATGTGCCGGTATCCATTGCTGATTTTTTTCTGTCGGTGTATTCTGAACTGGAAACTACCGGTAAAACTAAAAAAAAAAAAATCCTCAACAGGTACATGTACGTACACGTATGTGCTTACTCTACATGTACTGGTATGTGTACATGAGTTATTTATGAGCGCCTTAATGAAAATGAAAATAAAGATCGTTGCACATCGTGTACAAGTATGCCCGTCACTTGGTCATAAAAAGTACAAATGCCTCCCGGGGTGGCGTCAGTGTACCGTACATGCTGGCAAGTTGCATCACTGCACTTTTATGCCAGAAATTGCCTGCGTTAATGGCTCTGACCTCTTTTTTTCTCTCTTTTTTTCCCCCCTATACGGCATTACAATTTGTTTGATGAACAAGGAGGCATGATCTTTAATGACCAGTTGGGTTGCCGGTAGTGATACAACATGTAAGAACGAATTGGGGGAAAGAGCCGAAATGAAGCAACTAAACAGAGTCATATCGGGGGGGAGGGGGGATGGGTCATCGCTGTGAAAAACCGACACGGTGCATGTTTGTCTACACGTGAAACATGGACTCATGCATCGACATAAAAAGGCTCGCAGATGGTAGATTTGAGCGAAATGCAGCCACGTACCTTTCTGTACAGTGCTACCCCGATACTTGCACACGTACAATGCAATTTCTGAAAAAAGCCTGACCCAGCCAAGACAGCTACCGTACTACATGAACATGTATGACAGCACACGTTTAATGTCATACGTGTACCTGTGAGTGGCATGTGCTTTTTTTTTTTGACCGACCAATTCTGACCCAACAGTGTGACGTCAACAGTGAGCAGAGCTAACAAACTAAAAACTCAGCTAAAAAGCTGAAGTTTGTCTCCATTAAACTTACCGGTAGTGGTCTGAACGATAGATTGTCCAATCAAGTGCGACATACAATTAATATATATTTGTTGTTATTTTTCTTTGTATCTAGCGCCTTCAGCGCCTTCCATCAGGTGGATACGTGCGCTTTACAAATCTCCATTATTATTAATGTTATTATTACACAATTGCATAAATTATACATTTAATAGCAAAAAGTGGTGTACACTACTCCATTTCCATTTTCAGCAATGCCAGTTTATCACACTGCTGCTACATGTACATATATGTACAGTGTACATGTACCGTGCATTGTACATGTCACCTACATGTACTGTGAGTTAAATGCAGCTATCTTCGTACTTTGTTGAGCATTTGGAGACTGATGTGACTACCGACTTTGAAGTAATCTGACGCAGACATTCATCTGTTACTTTATCTTTCCAATATCTGACCTACTTGTGCATGTTTATGTACATGTATGAGTTTCGAAGATTTGTTGGACATGTAATAGTATATGTGGGTAATTCCAGGAATTAGGGACCAAAAGTGTGAGATTTTTGTGTCCCTGTTACATCTGAAGTTTGTTATTTGATATTGATTTAAAACTATTACTGTTTAGCAGGTAATTTGCATTAATTCATCACTCTTGGAAATTAGAAAGTGTGTTCTAAACTTACAAAATCATATGTCAGATGTGACAGGGACACCAAAAAAAAAAGTACCCTAATTTCTGGAATTAGCCATATTCATGTATATGTACGGTACATATTTACAAGAATGTGAACCCTCGTTTATTTTGAATTATGGGTGTACATGTACCGGGTATTGCGTGTGTATATCAGTTTAAAAAAAATAGATCTATGTGTGCACCCTGTTTTCCTCTCCCGGCATGCAGAGAAGTAACGATGAAGAACTCACCTGACTGTACTGGTGATAAGCCTTCTGATTCTTCCTGACCTGTCTTTTTCTGTTGTGGCTGCTCAGAGCAGTAAGAACCCAGAAAGCATCTCAGAGTGGTTATGTTTGATGTCTCAGACAGTATCAGGTTAATGTCACACCAGGTCATCCACCCAAAGAAAAATCGACCGTGTATAATAGGAGCCCCGTCCAGTCTGGACGAACGGCCTGAACCGCAGCGCACGGTGTTTACCACATTAAAAGGTAGACAGAGGCAAAATGTTGCCTGCTGTACCGGGCACATGCATGCTCTTGTAGGCTTGGACTTATCCATACTCCTGTTTGTGTGCAAATGAATAGCTGATGTTTGTTAATATCGGTGGGTACCGTACATGTAGGTGTTCACCATGTAAAGGGGATAATTTTGTTGTGAAGACAGCTGGGACTATCGGTTGATTGTGGGGGAAAAAAAAGTTGTCCCGCAATGTTTTTGATCCCCACAACATCTACATGTTATTTCAACATGTGTGTGTGGTTCTCCCACAACTATGAAACCAGTACTTGCAGAACCTGACAAACGAGGTCTGGCATGGTGGGTTGAGGCGCCCCCCCAGAATAAGCAAAATTTCTGTGAGCAAAAGTGCACCACCAAGCAGTGGTCGGGATTGGACAAGCAGCTTTATTATATCCCAGCAAGATTCAACCGGAGACAATAGCTGGTTGAACTAGTGGTATGTCGATCTCAACAGAGCATACATAAATTTTACATTCGGTCTTGTGATACAGGTACATGTACATTGTGCGGTGTCGATGATGAACTGATTGTACATGTACTGTATATGCCTTCATGTAGTTGTATTGTGCTCGGCCTCACATTTCTCAGCCCCATCTGCTTGTGGTTTTCATTTCTAGTTGCATGTACGTGTCCATGTATAACATACTCAAACTGCAATGGATGTACAGTACGTACATGTACCGGTATACTTGCACATACATGTCTGTGCGGTCTTGGCTCCATACTTTTTAGCCATTAATAAAAATGCCATCAAAAATTTGCCGGACTGTTCATCAAGTGAATCAATTGGGGCACCGGGTACAATATCAAGCGTGCCAACACTGGGCAAACATTTACACTTTTGCCGTCTGCCATACCAATAACAACCCCCGCACCAAGTCTCCCAATCAGCCTCCATAACATTGTCGGGCTTGGGTATCCATTTTATCGACTACCTGTGACACAGGAGCAGGTTCCCACGTCTCATTACCCCCTTCCCCATCCTAGCCTCCTTCCCCCCCCCGTTTCTGAATGGCCTTTTGGTGGTAAAGGCCTCTGTATATACTGGTTACTAAACAGAAAGTAGGGTTTTCCATACATACAGTACATCTTGCCACCGTCCACCCAGTCAGTGCGTATCTTAGTATTGACCCAGCACACTAGCTGGGGTCTTCCCATCGATTGGATGATTGGCTCCAGGCTGCCTCAGTATTTTTTCTTGTCTCGTCTCTCCCCCTCCCCCCCCTCCCATTTTTCTCTCCGTCATTTTCCTTCTCTTCCAAGAGACCAACAGTGTTTCCTGTCTTCTTCGCCAATCAGTGAAAATACAGTGCTATTGTTGGTATTCCAAAAAAAGGTTTTTTTTTTCTGCCTTATGCATTTTGTTGGTGAAGCTGTGGTTGGATGACATGTGAAGTGTCATATCAGGCATGCATTCAGCACACGTTGATGGACATGTACATGAACATGTGTATCAAGTACATTTACTATACCGGTACTTCTACTGGGCAGTAATGTAGTCGAGTACTTTTCGAGTACCAAGGATCTCTGCAAAATTGTGAACTGGGTAAGAGGGAATAAAGCTAGAGTGCATGCATGTAGGCATTTGATGGTACATGTAAATGCACAAAGGTAAGGTTACAAATTAAATACGACTTCAAATATCCCCAGTTTTGTAAAATTTAAGTTTTAAGGAGAAAAGTATTCAGAGAGTACTCAGCTGAGTACATGTACTTTTCAAGTACTGGTAGTTTTGTCCTAAAAACTTATCTTTTTTTTATTAAAAAACAGTGATTGTCTGGAGTCATCATCGTACTTTGTAAGCTCACCGGTACCTTTGTGCATGCACCATCAAATGCCCATGTATCAGCACCTCACCTTTGTTACCTCCCAACTAGTCAAATATTAAATAGGCAGAAAACTTGGTACTCAAAAAGTACTCGACTGCAACACTGGTGCTGGGTGCTGGTACATGTACCTTGATCAATCGAGAGAAAGCTGTGCAAGAAGCATGCATGTGTACTGGCACATGTACGTGCACAGGTAGTTGGGTTACAGAGACATTGGCCTACATGTAATGTACAAGTGATCATGAGGCTTACCTGTATACATGTATATTGAAACACAAAAGGACTTCACTAGTTTTAATTTGGAACAAGCAACATGATAATGTACATTCAGCACCTGACATGCCTGACGTCTTTTGGTTGAACTCCCTGTTTGCTTGTACCCAGCCTGTTCACCCCTTTTTCCGGTATCATTTTTCATGTACATGTACATGATGAATGGTTGTGACACCTGCAACTTCATGTACTGTACTGATACTGGTACATGTACATGTTTATTGGGACAGGATGGGAACATTATACATAACGGTTTGCCCGTACCCAACGTATATTAATAAGCACTGTATGCTCAGTGCTTGTCCGAGAGATGGGAACAGTTATTCTTGTTGTACCGGGTGCGGTGTGTTTGGACAAGCTGAAGCACACTTAGTACTGTTCAGTGATGAAACTTCCACGGATTTATCCGGAAATCTGGATATCCGCGCGTCAGAAATATGTTTCCCAGATTTTCCGGATTTTCATTGATTTTCCGTCCCTGGTGAAAATACTGTACGCGTTATAGCGAGCCTAAATCTCGTGCCGTATCATGTAAAAAATGTGAGCAGAACGAGCTAACATGAGTAGTCTAAAGAACAGATCCATCTACAGACATCACACATGGACACGACTTCACGCTCGCATATAAAAAAGGCCCTCTTCCCTTTTGGGTAGAATAACACCTTGAACAAAGACTAGAAGCTGGATCTCTCATGCACATGCGCGTTGCTACTCATCTGACATTTTTTGTTCTGAGCCGTGTGTCATGTCAAGCTGTCAAGCGAAATAATCTGCTTTTCATCCAACAATTGGCAACATGTACAAAGTGGTAGATCGGTCACACAATATAAAGGACAAAAATATCAGAAATGTCTTTAGTTGGAAATAGTTGGAGGAGAAGGATTGCACCCGAGATTTTCTGTCGGATTACGTCCGGAAAATAGACCAGCTGGGATATGCAATTTGTTCATGGTGCAATGACAGACTCAAGTACAGCTCTTCTGGTAAGAAGGACTTGAAAAACACACCAACTTGTTCAATGTAGGCCTACAAATCTCACCTTAATTTCATGCTGTAAACAGGAGAAAATGTCAGGAAAATGTGCCAGAAAATGCCTCAGTTTGCACCACAGAGCATCTAGAACCCAAAATTTCCTGGGGTCCTTAAGCAGCCATGGACCCCATGCCGTAGGGGCTTTGTGCTTCGCGCTCGCATTATTACAACCGCCATGATATTTCATGGTTTTTAGGATCTCAGGATATTTGGGAAATTTTGAGTTTCATCATTGAACAGTCTGGACTCAATAGTTTCAAACTTAACAGTACAAAGTCCAGTAAATTGAATAACACATGTCATTTCTCTTTTCAAAGGGGTGTGGCATAATTTGCAAGTCATAATCATCAACAATGTGGTTTTTAGACAAGTCATTACACATTTTCTTTTGCAAATTTGCTCCTAAAATCCAGTCTGTCTCCAATCTCCTGTGGTTGCTTTGAACAGAGCTTACTTTGAAATGTTCCACGGGGCATGTACTTTGCATAAACTTGATAACCCAAGAGACATAACCCTAACCTACCTTAATCCTCCGGGTGGTTTTGGAGGATTTGGAAGGATTCAGGATGAATGATGATCTGAACATTGGAGGATTTTGGAGGACTGAGGATGAATGGTGATAGGAGCATGGAGGATTTTGGAGGATTGAGGATGAATGGTGATTGGAGCATGGAGGATTTTGGAGGATTGAGGATGAATGGTGATAGGAGCATGGAGGATTTTGGAGGATTGAGGATGAATGGTGATTGGAGCATGGAGGATTTTGGAGGATTGAGGATGAATGGTGTTTTAAAAGGCTGGAGGATTTCAGAGGATTGACGATGAATGCTGATTTAAAAGCTGGAGGATTTTGGAGGATTGAGTTTGAGGATTGAGGATTGAGGATTGAAGTACTAAAAATCAGTCAAATAGTGGTGCTTATGGTCACACATTATACTGTTTCAACAGATATGTACCCAAGGGCATTGTGTTCCATTGTTCACTGCTGCTGGTCATAAATTACGCAATCCTCAACTGCAATGCGTTAACACAAAGGCACATGTCTGCTTTGTTTACATTTTACAAAAGTAAAGCCATCAGCAAAAAACCAGCTTCAGTCCAGTAACCAACCTGATGTGCCCACCAACTAAGCCCCCCCCAAAAAAAGCCATAGTAGGGCCATGGAGGATTTGGGAGGATTGAGGATTCAGGTACCTTTCATTTTGTGCGCAAGCAAAAAAAAAAAAAAAAAACAGGATTGGAGAGGATTGAGGATTAGCCCTAGTTAAAAAGCCCTAGTGGGTTAGGGTTACAGTCTATCAATCTGATTTGAACAGCTGTTGGATGTCTCACCATGTCAGGATGCATTGTCCAGGTACATGTACATTTATGTGCCCATATCTGAATGGCCTTACTCTTTTATTGCAAATTTCCATATTATGAAAATATAAATTCTTGATTGACAAGACTATTTGCATCCTGTGTAGTGTGCATGGAAACTGCACACGGGTACAGTACATATCCATGTCTGGTGGAGGATTTTTCAGTAAAAGATCATCAATTTCTCATACCAGTATTTACCAAGACATTTTCTGGGGGCATTAAGTTCTGTGCACTCTGCATAAGGGCAAGTTGCCGTGATTAACTTCTTTATTTGTCCAAAAAAGAACTAATTATTTGGACAACTGTACATGTATTTCTCCCCCCAACCTTTATCATAGCGGTACATTTACGTTATGGTACTGGGATCATACAATCCAGAATACTAATAAGAAAATGAGTTCAAAAAATTCTTACAATGGTCACATTATTTGTTTGAATTGACAAGGAGACTTTGCCCAGATCAAGGCACAAGTCACCGTGTACACGGTGAATGCACCTGCATCCAGAGGGTTTTGGTAAATTTATTTGGAGGATACCGGTACATGTACATGTAGGTTAGATGCTGGACATTGCTTTCTGTCCTCTACACCACTTCAGTGCCGGTGATTTTTCCTTTGGTTCGTGCAAATTCTCTCCGCTTTTGACTAACCCGGGCATTGACGTCACTGAGATTCTCTCTCCCCCCTCCCGAGTTTACCATATCCTAGGCCGGTTCCCTGAGGGCCTTGGAAAAGATGATTTCCCCAGGAATATGACGGAGTCAGCGCTGGCCGTGGTAACAGTATGCCATAGTAAAACCCTGGTGTTTTGTTAGTCTCGATGACTTTATTGTAAGTACATAGGCAAGCGTTGACTGGGGCTGATAGCTTCTCGTACATCGAGATGATTTAGCTGTTATTAAGCTTCCATCGATACCTCTCAAAATTATGGACTTTTGTAATAAAATCTCCATTCCATTTTCTTTAAGGATTTGTTGAAGTACGAAAACATTTGTCTTTGTGACCCATGTAATTTGGTCAACAAGATTGTACTTATGGCGGGAAAAACCCCAAATCAACTGCCATACGTGTACCTGTCCCAAGTGATCAGCCGTCAGGGAGATGTCAGACTGCCTTATTCACTCTTTGGGACTCTTGGATTTGAAAGAAAAATTGGAGTGGATGCTGATAAGATAGTTTCAACGGGTCTATAATTTCTTCCTTTTTTCAAGTTGCATTACTTCTCTGTGCATTCTGTGCTTATTTCCTGTGCAGTGTGCATTGCCTTTGAAATTCTGAGTGTTAGATGGGGAACAAATTAGCCCCATTTCTTTTGTTTGCTGTGACTACCGTAGCACCACACTGTGTTGGGGAGACTCCTTCTATAAGATAGTGATGCTCCGTGTCCCCATCGGTTTTGCAGCCATGTACATAAACATGTACATGTACATATGTACCCGTATCTGTACCGATATCATTCAACAGTTCTGTTCAGTTCCCACAACCGCATGGTGTTTTCTCTAAATATTAAAACTTGAACATTTAGGTGCTTTGATACATTCAGGTTTTAAGAATCGTAAATTATATTTTTCACATCTTTGACATCAAGCGTGTTGACAGGTACATGTATAGATGTCAGGTGCCACTATCTACAGAATTCGCCAGAATGTAAGGGTAAGGACGCAGGAAAATCCAGCACATTTACATGTCATCTGGTGTGATGTGGTTAAGCACCCCATGTAGAGTAGAAAAGTCACAGTCACGTGCACTAATAGCACCTGTACATTGGAATTCACTGAAGAACATTTGAGTACAGATTGTAGAAGCTGCGCTCGGCCAGCGAAAAGCTGAATCATTGGTTTGCCCCTGTACTGACCAGTATTTTGAAAGAAAATGCCGGTTCTAAAAAATTCCATGGCATCATCATCCCTTGCTCCTCGGACTTCAGAGGCTGAAGTACCGTGCTTGTTTTTATTAACCCGTTCCCTGTGTGTTTGCATGTACTGTCATGTACACTCAGTGAGCAGTGCATGCTGAATTTTTTGTCATTACAAGGACCCATGGTCGGCTAACATGCAACTTGGCAGCAGACTTCAGATTGTCCGTTGTGACAATTCTGGTGGACATTGCCTGCAGTGTACGGAGTACATTGTACATGTACATGTACATGCACTGGCTCTGTTTGTTACAGTTTTTTCAAGTGCCCACATACTGTATGTACATTCAAATGGAAGACCTGTTGCTTTGTAAACTTTTGCAAACCCTTGGCATAAACAAGTAAGTCTCTGAAAACTTCACTTTTAGCTGACAAATTTCTCCCATTTTGAGGCCTCCAAAATAGCACTAGTGTTGCCAGATTCAGCAATTTTTAACGGAAAAAATGTCGGAAGCACCGATGTGACTGTTTTTAGATCAGTGGCTGATTAAATTGTGGCAACATAAATCAAGGTTTTGCATTATTGTTTTGTTTGGTAAGTACGTGTACCAGTATTTTGATACGTGCATGTACACCGCACACATGAGTAGTGAGGGGCACTACGACTGGTAAAGTGACAGTGGAGATCCTTTCCCGAACCTGAGAGGCACATCCATCCACGTCCATGGACATGGTTGTACATGTAGTTTATTGAGGTACACGTACAAATGTACATTTCTACTTGTAGGATATTCACGTGAACAGAAGATCTGAATACAGTGTACCCTCCAAATAGTACATACATGTACCTGCTATAAATTCAAAAGAATTGTAAAAAGATCAAATTGATTTTGAAGGACGTAGTCACCTTAACAGATTCAATAGATTCTTTGAAGGCATTAGCAGTTGTTAGTGTAGCTGGTGGGAGACAGGTGCATGTATGGTACATGTACATGTGCTAGTATTTCTGGTTATGCAACTCTGCTGGATATTGTACTGCAGGTTCAATTTGTTAATTGTCAAATGTTAATTGTCACAGTTGGGCTTGCGATGAACAGAAATCTGGAGCAAGGAATACATTCTACCTGCACATTGTACAACACATGTACCTTCATGTCAGATGCATGTACGTGTACATGAACATGGGAATGTCGTAAACATGAGGCATTTGAACAATTCAAGCTTGTCATCATGTCTGTGGTTGGTAGGACACTTGCAGTAACAACTTGAACAAAGATTAAACCAGAGACTGGGCTGAGATAATTGACAACCCAGTCCCTCTTCGTAAAAATGAATCTTTTTTGTAATTACATCGCACTCATTTGTGTCAACTCACATGTACATGTACTGGTACTGGTACATTTTTGACGTCCATGCATATACATGTATGCACAAATGTTGGGCTCCAGATCACATCGTCATAGTTGAGTTGAGTCAACAACTTGTAATGGTACCAATTAAAAATGTGGGGGGGGGACCTCTGTAATAACGCTAATTGCGGGAGGGGCTGATCCATTAACATAATGTCCTTGTAGAAGCATCAGGTGGTATCCGGGTGTACACTTGCTAATTGATGACTGGGCCGCCAGCTTGACATTAAACCACAAGAAACCTGCCATCCAACGCTGCCTCGCAGGGCTGGCTCATGTGATGCCAACTGTGACCGTCGTCAAAAACCCATTTGTGGAATTTTTAATGTAGCCCTGTGGATAATGTCCAAGTTATAATATACAATACATGTAATGCTGGACGGCAAGAAGTATGGTACATCACAGTTAACCTCGGGTTAATGTGGGGGGGGATGTGACTATACAGTTGTTGAATGGTGTAAATGTACTTTTTGGCTTTGGCCCTGTAAATCATCTTAGTAGGTTTTTGTAAACATTGTACAAGTTACAACTTGGGTGAGCACTTCTATGCTCCATCATAAAACTGATCCATATATGCTCTGGCTGCTAACCCATGATTAAATCTGCCAGCAGCACAACTGTGCACCTTCTTCTATGGCGGTAGCAAAATGCTGTGAAGACCTCTTTGAAACTCTTCCGGAACACTTTGTTTCAGATGTTGCCAAAGACAACACTGCTGAAGGAATGCAATCTTATTGCACTCTGTCTCACAAAATACTTTTTCCTTTCCTGTCTGAACTTGATCATTCCAGTGTACATGCATGTACAAATGTCTACAAGCACCATCGTACATAATAGATTCTGTATAGAGGTGCATGTTGTATGAACACTTTCAAAACCCTTGAGTTGAGAAATCCCTTGATGTACATGTACAGGTATATGTACATGTACAGGCAAGAAGTACATGTACATGTTTATTACATGAGTGTGCATAAATGATGCTGGAAATTATCAGTTTAATACCAGAATACCCATAATCCTGTTTGAAAAAATGAAATCAGTGGTTTCATGAAGAGATGAATTTCTTGAATTTATTCCTCCACCATGCTAAATTTGTATCCTTGATGTTGATCATTTTGAACCATGTGAGAAAATTTAATGTTTTCATGAACTGATAAATTTCATAGCCCTCACCACATTGTTTGGCCCCCCCCAGCGATAAAATGGTTTTCAACACTGAACAGTTACATGTTCATGTAGCCGGCATTGATGTATTTCCATGATGAAAGATGTCTGGTTGATAAACTAGACCCACTTTACAGTTTTGAAGTGATCCCCCTCCAAATCAGGTCACCACGGCAACATTTCTTGTGACATCTTAAGTGCTCTCCAGCCCGTACCTCTGGGGCCCTGCGTACCCGTACATGTACATCCATCCGCATACGGTTGGACCACCCCGGCTGGCAATTTCAGTACAAGTCATTTGTACAGGATTTGTCCTGTTGCGTTTCAGGTGGGATAATCTACAGTGACACAATAGCGCCGAAGATTAATGTCTAATTATGCAGATTAAATTGTCAGGTCAATTTACTGGGAATGTCGTAAATTTTCTCTTTTGCTGAAGTCCCATATATATGTACATGTAGATGGAATACTTTAGGCCCTTTATGGATGGAATGCATACCATGAGTATAGTGCATAGTGCTCCACCATTCTTTGTCTGGTGCGTGGTGACATTTCATGGGCCTGCCTTGCACTGTGAACATGTACAGTATTCAGCTGTTGCAGTGAAATGTACAGAAGAATTTTCCCACTGTGTACATTACTTGTACATGGCAACCATACATTTACATTTATTTCAATGCTACTCTAGTTAATCAAGGGTGATACAATGATACAATCACATTGACAAACCGTGTACAGTGTATCTAGATATATTGACAGCTACTTGCAGTTACATCAATATAAATTGATATTTAAACTCAATAGGCAACATCTTGCTCTGGAGTGAACCAACAGCCATTGTGCTCCAGCGTATGAACAGACAAACAGACGAGAGACAGTCATGAAGACAAAGCACATGAAATGTGTAATACAGTAATCAATTATCCCCATGACAATGTTTCAGTAATATGTAATTGGAAAGTAACGTTGAAGTTTTCTTGTAAAACCATGGAGACTAGGTGATGATCCTGACTATTGTGGATGATTCTCTGGTAATTCTGGTGTCATGTGCCCCCGGTGCACATTGGTCAAACGGTTTTGGAGATTAAAGTTCGCTGCTAGAATGGACTGGTACTGTTTGTAGAAATGAATGTTGGTGACACGTGGACTTGCTGGGATTGCGTTTCAAACAGTCCATGTTCACTATTGCACTCAGTGATTGTTCACTGTATGTGACCTGCACCTGTTGAACGAAGCAAGGCAGAAGGAAGGGAGAATTTTCTTTTGTTTTAAATTTATGAGCAAAATTGCACTGTGGAGGTTTGTTCAAAGCAGACTCAAATGAAAAGTGGCAGGATTATATACCTTATGATTCAAAAAGAGTAAATCAGTCATACAAAATTAAAAGGCAACAGAAATTTTCAACAGGGCAAGATGTATTATTCGTCTCTTAAATCTTGCTAAATCATGGCTGGAGATACATGTACATGTAATCCTAGATGTGAGAAGCTATTACATGTGTATACATGTAGATCATAATGTAAATTTGTGTGCGTTATTGAAGTATGGTTTGTTCATCGACAATCTGCCAGTCGGTACGACCGAATGTTCAGATATTCGATTGATGTGAAGGTCGAATAGTGAATTATTTGAATTGACTCTGCCCTTTTGACCTCATTGCACATGCACATGTACACGTGTAAGTTCTCGACTGACCATTTTACAAAATGATGGTGTTTGCAAACTTTTTGACTGCAGACATCCTTAAGAGAACTTACACGTAAAAGTAGTCATGTACAGTAGTCACATTGTAAGTCTCTATTTGCTGCTTGCAATGTATGTATGGGTACCAGTACGTGTTGCACTCATTCATTTTGGTTACCGGTACCTTCTGGAGAAGACCTTCACGTTATTGACAAACCGATCAGGGAGAATAGAAGGCATCGTGTGTCGCGTTCTTGATATTAAAAGTGAACAATAACATCAGCTTCAGCTCTGTAGCTCGCTGCTCGTGCCAAATTAAGTACATGCACACGTAGCTCCATTTGTGCAGAGTCTTCATGATGTCCGGCCTTCCACTTTGATACACCGAGTAACAGGTACCAAAAAAAAAAATAATAATAATAATAAATAAAATAAGATTTAAAAAAAAAGAGGGGAGAAAAATCATTAAACGTTAATTTGTGCCAGACCCGTGTCGGCACTGCGTCTTCCACTCAATGACTTTCCTCAAAGGATGCCTTGGAAAGCAAAGGCCTTCAGAATGTATTATTTCTCTTTTATTGACTGGGGGGCTACCTTGGTGCTCTTTTGACATGTTGTTACGAAGGTAGTTTCATTGGGAGTCAGTGGCGTTTCACGTTTCTTTTGACTGGCAGCCAGAATTTGATGTGACAATACGTGTCCCATATATACAATTCATGGCCCTATCTAGTCTTTGTATGCATGCCCTAGACATCTTCATTACCGAGTGCTGCATCGTAGTTGCTGAGTTGCTTTATTGTGTGGTATGGACTTCCAAGGGTTTTTATTCTGAGCCATCAGGACCTTGCCCATTGGATTCACCTGCAATTGCGGTGCTGCTAATTGAGGACTCTATTCCTATGTGCACAGAGTGCCTCTGTGACTTGACAGTGATGTCGGTTTAATAACCAGCCTGACACTGCCAAGTTTTTTTGATTGGGAAATCTGCCGGTATTGAGATTGCTGCTGGATTCCATAATTGCCGTGCTCGGGAGAGATGAGGGAGGGGTGGGGATGTGGAGCACAGGTACATGTACATGAAGTTGGCTGCCTTTATAAAGATAGATTTATTTGGGAAAAACCAAGAACAGACTCCTGTTTGAAGTATTTGCATTTGCTGAAACCAGCAGCAAGAACAAAGGAGATTTTGTTCTCTTCTCAGCTCAGCAACGGAGTGTGCTCTTCTGCGTCACAGCTGTATTTTTTCCCTACCAATTGACTCGTAAAACTACTGGTAGCCGATACGACTTGGTGTCAGTACACAAGCTAAAAAAAAATCACTGTGTTAACAAATCTCACACAGGTGCTGGTATCATACAGTGTATGTAGCAGCACAGAATAAATGCTGCTACTGAATATCAAATTGAATTTTTCATTTTAAAATTTCATAATTGATTTAATTTAAATGAAAATACAACCCTCTTTTTAAGTGTAATGGGGCAAAGGTATGGTATTTCTGCAAACGTTGGCTTCCCGTGGAAAAGGTAGGAAATATGAGAGTGGTCTATACCCCTCCGAAACAAAACTGAAACAAAAACAATCAAACAGTTCCTCTAAAAAAACAAAAACAACGAGGAAAAGAGACAACAACAACGAATCCAAGAAGAGAGGTTGCTGAGAGTTTGTTAGGTGCACTCAACCAGTGGTTTTTATACATGTAGTTTGGGGGAAACATACCGGCACAGGTATGGTGCTGTAATGTGTGCACCTACATGTACGTGTACATGTAGGAGTTGTTCACCATGTTTTGGAAGGGATGGAACCAAAGAAATGAGTTACTTTATGCATCCATTGGCATGTCCGACAAGCTGCGCTCTTGTTCTCACTGGGGTTGACATACATGTACATGTACCCTTACGTAGGTGTGTATATCTTTCTCGACTACCAAAGTGGATGGGAAAGTTTTTATGCTTTTAATTGATACTATGGAATGGACATTTGTTGAAGTTTTATTGGTCGAGTGTCATGCTTGTGAGTACACCGCTATGCACATGGTAGTGGCAGCAGTAGCCGTGTTTGCTTAATTAGCGGCCTTGCTTCCAGTGGAGGTATAGGGACGCCTATTGTTCACTGCATGCATCACCTGTTGCGCGGCTGCCAGCCCTCCCTGGTGTGCGTGTGTTGGAATTTCCCTGACTCTGGAGAAAAGTTGTGGCAGAAGCTGATTGGCCGAGCCAGGGGCGTGGGCCGAGAGGCCTCTTTGCTACGTGGACGCATCTCAGAGGGGAAGAATGGGGAAGAATTTTTTGTTGACTATAATGAAGCCGGTAACATTTGTATTTTAGGTCCAGCTCCCACGTTGAGTCTGAAATGCCTCGAGAATATAAATGTCTCTTCACAATGCTGCAACCAAATCTGCACATTTGTCACGCACATGTACCGTATATTTGCATGTGTTAGCTGCATGCCGTTCTTCCTGTTGAAATGTGTGTAAAATGAATCTTATCAAAACAGTATGATCACAAATTTCCATGGTAATCAAATGGAATTTTGAAGATGCATGTACCAGTAGTCACCTGCATGATCATGGCTTCAGTAAATTCTGCATTTGTTTTTCTCCTCCGTAGATTGTGTGCGACATGCGCTGCATTTCTCCTATAGATTTGTCTAAAATGACATGAATTTTAACAAGAGTCGAAGAAAATTCGTGATTTGAAATAAAGATGGAATGAAAAGGGAACATTTTTGTTTCCTTACACAGTGCCACCGTGACTCATAGCACAATAACAGGCACGTGTAGCGGCACCTGTTTTTTCGGTCATAAAGTAACACCAGTAACTTTGCCTGACAAAGAAGTGACATGCACATCCGTCCGTGTGTACATGTACACGATCCAAGTTGTATGATGATCAGTTTCGTTCTGACCAGCCAGCACTGTTCAGTTTTATGTGCAGAGGATGCTGCAGTTACTCCCCAATGGAGCAGGCCGTAGTCTCAATTACGGTAATGCATTCTGAGTGAGTGTAATTTTTGGTACAAAGGACACGCACAAACGTGCACAACTACATGTAATAATCATGCAGTTCTCTTAGCTGAAATGGCAATTAGAGCATTATTTTACCTCTTAGTTAAAAAAAAAACCCTACGCGGCATGTTGAACCACATGCATTTTGGTTCCTGCAAAACACTTGGCAGAAAGTGAATACTACGTACATATAAAAAGAGCACGCTCTCTGTGTAAAGGGATTGTTTCTCCATACCTTTTTTTCTCAAGTTGGGCCCCATTTTCTATATTAACCTTTCCACCTGCCCCTTAAAAGCTGTGTGTACATGTGTATGTAAGTGAAACCCCCCCAAATGAAAATTTCTACACAATATGTACTGATCTCGAATTTTCAAAGCAGGTTTCTGAAGTGCAAATGTCAAATAACACTGAGGAATGCAGAAAGAATAAAGCTTTAAGAAGTGTACACGTATGTATAAGATTCTGTTTGAGTACATGTACAGGTAGGTTATTGTAAGGTGTTCCAAACCTGGCAATGTTGGGTGCTTTCATAGAACAACTTTGGACTGATGCAACATACTGGAGATTACATGTAACCATGGTAACTGGAAACTGAACTGATGTTTTGTGTGAACATTTTGTACATCGTTATTTTATGGTCAGATTGATGGATTAATTTGCATACATTTGGCAAAAGCACTAGATAAGCACTTTATATTTTTATATTTTATAAAATTTTTGGCTCCTAAACCTTTCGTGGTGAAGCAGTTTTTTGGGTTTTTGGTGCATATTGTTACTAACATGAATCATTTCCCATTAGATGGAGCCATGCTCTGGGACAGAAATCAAGGCTCTAAGTTCTAACCATCTTGTCTAGTTCCTTCCACGACATTGCATTCCCCCCAAAATTACATGAAGTCGATAGTTTCATTATATTTTCATTAGGCACGCTCGGGGCAGAGTTTTATTACGTTAAAGGCATGGTACAACTGTCATTTCGTGCCATGGATCTGATCTGCCTCCCCCCCAAAAAAAGAGTGAAGAATAAAATCAGATCAATAAATCAGATTTATGATAATCCGAAGACGGAAAAAGAATTGAACTCAACTTTATCCTTTGACCTGTGGAAAAATGATTGCTCTATCAGTATTCAAATCCTGTTTCCATTTGTTGGTCCTCTTGTAGTATTGCTTGGAATGATATGGCTGTGGGAAAGGCAAGGGGAAATATTGGCTAATGAGTGATGCCATGGCTGTCTTGCTGTGTCTAATTACAAGTAGCAGCCAGTCTCTCTCCCCCTGTAATTGGCAATTACCGTTGATGTCTAAATTGCCCCCCAATTGGTCACGGATGAAGCATCCAAGGTTGGGTGCAACTATGGTACAACAAAGGAAACGACCCCAGACTGGATAGGGATGGGGGGAGGGATTCTGTCAGTCAAGGGAGGGGTGTATGAGCCCCTCCCTTCAGCACAGTTCAGCACAAGTTCACTGATTGTCCAAGGATAAAAGGAAACTTGATAGGCGACCTTTTCCAAACTAGGGTCTACATCTAGGCTCTGTTAGATTTCTCTTCTGCATTTTCATCACATAAACTTCAAGTGTTTGTACATTCTGAATGATAGGTGGAGACGTTGGTCTCTCCTGATTGTGCTTTCACTGCATAAAATGTGACTACCTTTTGAATCCTTGGTAGTGTTCAAATTTGGTTGTTTTCTTGTTGAGCGCACGTGTCTTGTACTGGTACATGTACATGTATGCCCCCGGGAGGCCTTTGGACTGGAATCCCCAGGTCAGGCTGTGCAAAGCAAACGATTTAAATTCAGGTGAGCGGCGCTCTGTGGAAGACCATGTTAACAGACGTGCATGTGTCTCTGTAATTTTCCTGTCAAATGGACTGACTACAGCAAACAAAATTTCTACATTGTGCTTTAGCAAGGTGTATTGATACATGCAAAGCCGGGTCCCTTGGTGACGACCAAGTTGCAAGGAGGGAAAAAGGGATGGGGAAATCATGGCTCGCGCTTGGCATGAGCTTTGAATGCAGTTTATTTGTCTTGACTCATTGACAACGACACTGTTCAGCAAAGAAGTCTTGAGGATTTGCCACAGTTTTTAGGAATTTGAATGGTGTTGGAGCAGGGTATTCACTTGTATATACACCCAGCATATTATCATAACTCTACATGTTTACACACATAGTGGACCTTCATGTACATGTAGCATTTGCAGTGTTTTTCTTCTTCTCTGGGCCACAGCGTAGTTCATTGCACTTCATAGTTACACAAGATCAAACACTATTTTATGTGACGTTTTGATTTTTGTGTACTGTGAACCGTGTTTCATGGAAATGCTCACACAAATGGGATTTCATGAAAAACAAAAGTGAAAATGCATGTACTGTTGAGGTTTCCAATTTTGTTCATAAGTCCAAACGAAAATTTTGTGGAATTTTCAACTGAAAATTTTTCCATCCTTTGTGTTTTCTAGGCCTTTGGGAAACTTCAGACTACTAGTACAAGCATGTGTACATGTCTACACTCACGTTCATGGAAATTGATTGCCTTTGGCAGCTTTACTTGTGTCTACACTGGTTTTAATGGTTCTTGTGACAAAATCCATGTACACGTAGCACATGCATGTGAGTGAGAAGTACATACATTGACGTTGACCTCTCCAGGGCTCCAAAATCCATGGGTCAGAAGGTTTTGGAATATTTGACAGGATTTGGGAAGATACCGCACGGCCCCCATGCATTCGTGTTGGTACAATGTACATTTACCTCAGGATGTTCAAGGGGCTTGATGCTCGTGAGAAGTGAAGTACAAAGAATTCCTTTACTGTTCCAGGATTCTGATTCATTCTCAGTGAGGATGCCGAGGGAGTTAATGCACTTGTAAGATTGAAGATGCACTTGTAAACGTGAAGGGGTCAAGGTCTCTAGAGCGTGTTACGGTGTGGCAGGTACATGTATGCATGCGTGAAAATATGCATACCTGTACATTATATATAACTGTGGGTTCATACTACATACCCTGTGGTCTTTGCCGTATGGCTGCATACATGTTACTATAGTTGATACTCGTACCAAAGAATGTTCACCCCCTTGCTGAGAAACCATTCAGCTCCAGTGTCCCAGAAAAGCTATAGAAATCGCATGAGATTACATGTACATGTACTTTGTATTTAAGCCAACACTTTTTTGGCTGAATTAATGTTTCCTTGGGGATGTTCGTGTACTTTCTTGGGAAGAAGGAGCATCATTGTAGAATCTTTTCATAAGAATTGGAAAAGTACATCCTGTATACATGTATGTACATGTTTGTGTACTGTGAAGCTGTTTTGCTTGTACATGTATGTGGAAACATACTGTACAATAAAGCAAAAAAAAAGCATAGCAACTACATACATGTACATGAACAGGGTCATTCTCCAATCTCCATCCCCTTTGTGGTTTCAAATTGTTGCACAGTTACGTACATGTACATGTACATGTACGTGTACATGTACACGTACATGTACATGTACACGTACAGTTACATGTACATGTACACCTACTGTATATGTAGGTCTGTGGCCACTTCTTCAGCCCACAGGTTGCAGGTACATCTACACTGTACCTGTACTGTGAGTGGTGTGGCAGAGGGCACCGCCTTCCCTGTAAATTTCTCCTTCGTCGTCGAGATTAATGTGGCTGCAAGTAGAGTGCAGCGAAGTGCATGCACTGTGCAGTTGAACTTGGTTGGAAAGTACTTTCAGATAGATGTGTACAGTGCTGTTCATGTAGGGGTACTGAGATGTGTACTTGGTCTTGAACCTCTCCATCAATGTCACAGTTTTAAGTGGGAGAAACTACATGCACATTGCAGTATGTGTGTACCTTAAGGTCCTGGTTTATCTTCCAAGCAGCTTGAATTGAAATACAGGGTCTTTGCACGTGTCGTCCTTTATTATGTGAATTTTCATGTTGAATGAAAAAAAAAAAATCTGCATTATCTATACAATGTCCTAAAAAATAAAGGATGCTTCAGCTGTTTTTCCCATCGCTATTAATTTGTGATATTTTTGTTTTTTTAGTCCTCAACTATGGGCTTCATAAACAGAATCATTGCGTGTACTGTATGCTTAAATATGCATGGCGTCTTATTTCAGTAACAAGTAGTGATGTTTCATCTGTGCATGAGGGGGATACGTACATGTACAATGTATGTGTACACGTGCAGTACCAGTATGGAGGGAGTTGTGCGCAGAGAGCCCTGTACACCTGCCATAGCCAGTCTGGTGTGGCTCGTTAATATTTCATCTCTAATTTCCCCAGTGAAAGGTATGCTGGTGCACTCATTTGTTTGCAAATTGACATTGATGAATATATGTATGTCTCTGTGTCCAACCTCCCCCCCCCACACACACACACACTCACCATTCACGGAGTCATTGTGCGCCTTTTTTTTTTGCTTTTTCCATGGAATCTCAAATGTGGCATTCTCCCTCTACGTGTGCCTCAGGGACTACCGGTATTTCTCAAAAACAAATTTTTCTCATCAAGTCTCAAAAAGTGGAAGGTACCGGTAGTACAATTTTGGTACTGTTAATTCCTACCCCCTCCACCGACTTCAAGATGTTTACTCCTACATGCTGCAATACAGAGGTATAAATACATGTAAACGTGTGTTTTGAAGACACATTTTTGCCCGAGATAAAAGGGTATTGTACATTGATTTTGATAAAATAGTAAGTCTTTATGATTTACTGTACATGTATGGTGTTTCCTTGTATTTATCTTGTGTTGTAAATATCTTGTGCCCCTCTTTAAACATTTCAGATTTGCTCTCTTCAGTGTAGAAAAAAACTGAATAAATTCGAATGTCTGTGTATTTTTAAAATTTGAACCACAAAAAAATGGGAAAAAAAAATAGGTCTCAGTACATGTACATGTATACATGTATGTTTTGAACCATGAAATTTGAGCAATGGCACACAGCTGTGAAATTGATCTGAATATGAAACGAACCATAATCTGATTTAGTCATGACCACTGATTCATTTCGAAGGGTACTTTTGTCTCTCCCATATCCTTTGACAATTGTGCGTACAGGTCTGAAACACACGTGCTACGTTGCGTTTTTAGCGCTTGTACTCACGAAAGGTGATGTGCAGGAAAAAAAATTTTTTCTGGCCAAGCTTTGCGCCAACTTGGAAAACCTTGCAAAATATCTGACAGCCCCTCTCAAGCGTGTAATGATAGCCCAAAGCTCGCTACTCTGGTCGCACGAAACTCGTTCCTATGAAATTACATCCTGTCCCCTTCCAAGACAGTGTCGGATGAACATGCACAATGTACCGATGCGCATGTGTGACCCGATCTGACGAAAATGAGTCGCAAGTCACAACAACCACTGTGAGGTGGAGAGACCTGTAAGACTCTTCCCATGATAGAAATCAAGAGGAACCCTCACCATTTTCACTGTGTGATACTTCAAAACAGCGAGCTCAGATCATTCTTTCAGATCAAAATCAAAAACAAAATTAGTTGTAAACGATTGACTTCCGTACATGTGCCTTCACTGCCAAAAAATGGTTTTCTTATTTGGAGGGAAAAAAAAATTCTTTTCCTACGGAGTGAAACAAGGAAATATTTTGGTTCGATCACTTCTTGTTCTGAGAAACAATTGTTTCTTGTTTTTGTATCTTATTCATCTTAGAATTCTGAAGTAAACATTTTTTTTCCTACCCCTTTCTCACTCTTATGGTGGAAGAAAAACAAGCTAGGTTAAGATTTAATTAGCCGTTTGGCTACACCGCCAAAGCAGCTATTGTTTTCGTTCTCTGGTTCACGATGGTGAAGTATAGGACACTTTTCAAGAGACAAGAACAGAAACTCCTCAAAATGTCCTTCTTTTTCTACAGTTCTAACAATGAACAATGCCACAGACAGTCTGTCACGTTTTTTTTGAGAAAACTGCAAGGTACAGTTGCAAACATTTGAAGTACATATGAATGTTCATGCAACCTCACCAAATCACACTTTCCAAATATTTTTCTCCCACCTAAAATTCAGTACATGTACATGTAGGTTTTTACCTCTTGGCAGAAGAGAGCTGTTGTGGTTTTTATTGTCTGAGACATGTTAGATGGATGTGCATGCACACGTTTCACAATCAGATTTTTGTTCGGAGGCCGAATAGTTGCCGTCCATGCTTATGCATAGGAAGGCACAATGCCTGCCAGGTTATTAATATTTTTTATTAACTTTGTTGGGGGTCTGTAACCCTGACGACAAATCTTCCGGACAAATTCTCACCAGTGACCGAGCTTTGGTGGTAAGCTTTATCCTATTATGACCCATTATTTTCAGGAGAGGCCTTTCACATGTATGAAGGAGGCAGATGATGATTTTTTTTTTTTTCCTAGTTCATGCCTGGGACCGCTGTGGTGGATGTATTGTAGCCTCTGATTTAGTAGTCTTTGCCGTCCTTCCTCACAATACAATCCAAGGTGAAGTCGCTCTCGAAGAAATTGACATGCAAGGGGGGGAGATAAAAAGAATTGTGTGCTCGCTAAAGCGACCTTTGTTTACATCAACCAAAATACATTTCATATTAACGACGAGAATCTTTGCCTAAGAAGGGTCTCTTTAAGTGGAGATTTTAAGGGGCTCTTTGGAGTCTGGCTTTTCCATTACGCTGCATCCTTTAACCTTCCTCCTCACTCTTCATGGTAGGACAAAAGTGACGGGTGAAGAAGAAATTTAAAAGCACCCTTGAATGTGTGACGCTGGCGTCAGGCAGGAAGTATTTTTATCTTAATCTTCAAGGGACGTTTTGAAACTGGTGATTGAATAAGTTCTGTTTTTTCTTCAAATTAGTTACTCGGCTCTGGATACATGTACATGTAATAACTGCTGGTGGTGTGGGTATACATGTACATGTACTTGTCTGCATGCTTTGAATGTGGTGCACATGCCTGCACATGTACTAGTCATCTGTAAATTTGTGTATCATCTTTGCATTGGTGCCAGGCACACAGCACCCATGGTGTGTAGTTGTGGCCCATGCCTCTCTGTTGGTCACCAGTGGCAGGGTACCAATGCAGCGAATGTGGTACATGTATACATGTACATGTTCCGGTACATGTGTACCGTACAGATGCATGTTGCTTATAAATACCAGAATGCAAATGTACATGTACCGGTACTAGTACATGTACATGCATGTTTTTGAGTGGTATTTGCAGGTAACATTTTCTTTTTTTGTTTAATTCTAGCGTCTTGTAAGGTACAGGTGGCACCTGTCATTTTTGGGAAAGTTCTACACGTTCACATGTGGAAGTAGCGGTACATGCTGTCATAAAATTCGGGCTTTTCATTTGATTTAAGCAATATACTCATCTCCATCAAAGGGTGTGGCATTGAGTAAAATACTGTATGACGTGAAACGTCGAAAGGAACAAACCGAGTAAATGATGATGGCGACCGTACGTGTACATTTGTAATTTGCCCATAACAAGGCCAAGTGGGCTCGGGACAGCTGCACCGCCTGGAACACAAGCAGGAAACATCTCCTCATCCCAAAGTCCGCTTTGCACCGAGATTGGCGTTCATTAAGCCCACCGCTCCATCATTTGGCTGGCAGTTGAGCCTCTTCTTCCTTCGTCTTCTCAGCTCGTCCTGATTCGCAGCGCGGTATGTCAGTGATCTCATCGTGGGAGGCTGTTGTTATCATTCCGTGGGATTTCATATTTAAAAAGGAAAAAAAAGAAAAAGTTTCTCCAAAGACCAACCAGTAGATCAAACTTCATACTGGCATCGCCAAGTGCTGATTTTAATGCTCTCAAATAACTCAATAAAAAAATTAGATTTACCGTTGTAGACGTGTCACACGTACAAGTTGTATACACGTATGTCTATATACATGTACAAGTCATGAACAGACAGCTGTGTATGAATGATGATATTTCCCCTTTAATCATTCATATTATGTAAATACTCTTTATGCTTTATCACTCTATAGTGCAGGTAAGGTTGGAATATATTTTATTCTTTATTCATGCAGCTGCGGGTGATCATATCTTGTTAACACACGTTGTATGCTTTATCACCGTCAAGTACCGGTATAGGTAAAGTTTGCATGCAGTTTATTCTTCGTTCCCATTGCTTGTGTCGTTATTATTGCATTTTCATGGAGTTGTACGCGTACCTCGGTGATACGTCAGCGCCTATCTCTGCTCAGTTACAGTGACATGCTGTTGGTGACACGGATTTCCTTGCTGTTTTTGTCCAGCATTTGTGTACATGTATGTCAGGGTTGTTATTGAAAGAATTTCTTTTCTTTTAAGAGCACCACGGCATAAACCTGATATGCAGTAGCATGTGAAATATACATGTAGCATGTGGAACCGTACAAGTCTGTACATGTTTTGTGGTTTGATATTTACATGTAGCATATTATCCCCATGGCAAAATTGTCGGTCCCCAGTTATGATCGGTAGAGGACGCTGTGCGGTTACATTTTAAGGATACTTGTACATTGTCATGTACGTGACTCCAGAATACTTTTGACCATACCGAGTACATACAGAGAAATCAGAGCTACGCATACAAGTACTCTCACTGGTACCTTGCTAGCACATGTTGATCTAATTTAGGAAGAATGACTAAATCTCTCACAAATGACGCATACCGATCATCTGCAGATTTTGGGTGCAACCCTTATTTTTGTTATTGGTTTTTTTTTTCATTTTCTTGCAAACAAAGTATTGGTTAAGTATTGTGTTAGCATGTCAGAAATATTGGACAAGAGCACTACTGTATTTTAGCCTGGGGAATAGCCATTCTTCATACCAGTCCATGTAAAGGGAATCAGTAACAGAGCCTTTGCTGTCCTTGTGTCTTTGACGTAAACATTTAAATTTATCTGGTAAGTTTGTCACACAACGTTTTTCCAGCTGGTGTTTGACTCGCCATTTTGTCTACGTGATTATTGAGAAAAAAAAGTAGTTAGCTGCTGAAATGTCACAGTGGCTGAAATACAGACTTGAAGGTCCCTCTCGCAGCTTGGTACATGCCTGCCTGATGTCGGCTCACTTGCCTCTTGTTTTTTCCCTTCAAGTCATGCAAAAGTAATGGGAGGCCATGGTGAAGTGACATTCGTAAAGGCCAGAATCACTCAGACGTGTAACGCTCTGTGTTTGCTACACGTTCAATATCATCAGGATGAGTTACCTGTACGTTTAGCTAGGATGGAGATTAGCGGGGGGTAGATGGAGTTGGAAGGGGGGGTTACGTTTAGTAAATGAGCTTGGCCGTGAGAGCTATAAACTGAAAAACCATGCTGGGCAAATACGACACTATTGTGCTCACCGTCATAATTGCACTATTTATTGTGGTCACTGTAGCCGGCCGTACCACTTTCTAACAACAATAATGACAACGGGCGTTATTGCATGGCTTGTGGGTAGTTCAACCCATCATCACAGGCAGACGCATGGCACACTTGGCTCAAGGCCCTCATTTGAATTGCTAATCAGGCAGCCCTCTCTCCCGGTCTCCAATCCTAGCAGGTCCACAGTTACACACTGCATGCATGTCCCATCTCCTAATGGTCTCATTTGTCATTCCAGAACCCACCTGCTCATTGAGACGGCAGCAGCGGATTGGACGAACCCGCATCCATAAAAAAGGAACCCGTGCCTGTCACACGGCAGTCTGTCAACAGCTAGCGACGACGGGATTTACAACGTGCCAAGTACTGGCTCTGCTTACTGTAGAACGATGAACATCGACAACAAGCTGCAAAGCATGGCAGACGGCGGAGACGGTGAGTACTGATCTTCTCATATTGAAAAAAAAAAAGAAGAAATCCTTCCCCTTTCCCACCCCTGTATCATTTTTAACGTCCAAATCTTTGCAGTGGTACAATCTGACCCATCAACCGTATCATCTTCCAGCCCCTGAATCCCACGGTAAACGTTCAGTGATTGCAGTACTTGCATTCACCATTCCCATTTTTTGGGGGGATGGAGTTCTTTGAAAATGTCAAGCCTTGATATGATTGCATCAGTCTTGCCTTTGAAAGATTGCATTTTTCCTTTGCACGAGCGGACAGACCTTGGTGATGTTTGTCAGTTTTGTGCGCGGAGCACAATGGAAGTACGGCAGGGTAATTTTTTTCCTCTGTGATGACTGCAACAACAAAAGCAAAAAAAAAAAAGAAAAAAAAGAAGATTGACTGGCATTGTTTATGGTTCCAGGCAGGCAAACAGTCCCTAGCGATGTGTGTTCAAAAATCAGCTTCTGTTGCCTCTACTTTATAGGGTTTTTAAGCATATGCTCAGGGATAGATTCAGGGAGATTCAGGCATAATTAGGGATTAATCTTCAGAGAAATCCGCGAAGGCTCTGTCACCAGATAATGTGAGCTGCCGAAATGTAGCTGTGGGCGACAGAGAAAAACTAAACACAGTGGAAAGTGGATGGAGAGTGGAGGCAGGAAAGATGGGATGATTCAAAGAAATGGCTTGACCAGACAAATCTATGAATAAAGGGAAAAGCTATACATGTGATAAAAGGACTGAGAATAAGGATGTTGGATGAGGAGATGTACATGTAGCCTGAAAACAAGAAACATGTTTGTAGCAGTGCTGAAAAACATATTGTTTCCAAGTGCTATCTGTGTTAGTGTTCATCTTCTTTGCGTGGCTGTTTTGCTTTTTACACGGTCAGCATCATGCGCGCCGGCTGAGAGCAAAATGTGCTCACTTCAGTGAGTTCAGGCGTTTGGCTTTAGGAAGAGGGGTTAGGAATATTCCAATAACAAGATTACTCGCTTCTTGCGCATTGCCCGAGTCTATCACCCGAGGCATGCAACTGACAAGGGCTGTTTGTCACAAAGTTATTCCGCCCGAATGGGCCCATTCTTGTCTCTCAGATGATTACAAACAAGACAGGAGTGGATGACGCCAATGGCTGTTTGCAGACGTAATTTTACAACAACACAGGTTTCCCCTTCCCCCCAAATTTAGGCATCAGTGAAACACAAAAAAAGATGGGAAAATAAATGAAGTGCTAAATGCTTGTTTGCTTCCAACTGCAGATCTCTACTATTCAGGTGTCTTCATTTATTCAGGTACATGTGCATGCATCTACATGTACATTTACAGTGTATGCAAAAAGATTGTCTCTGCTTGAGTTTTCACGGGGGGAGGGGGCAGTGTCTCTATTATGTGCATACAGTACGTGTAGCTGGTACATGCAGAAAAATTGTTTGTCATGCTGTGAAGAGGAAAAGCAAGGGAAATTGCCTGAGTGGAGTAATGCTTGGTTGCTAGGATGAACAAACAATCCCTCCAGCATAATGCATGTGTTTTACACGAGGCTGCTTCAGTAGTGAAGTGGGATGCCTGGCTCTTTGCATTGCAATGACTCATTAATAATTCAGCCCATGGGATCCACTTCATTTCATGAAATATTGAATGACCACTCTCCCAAGGATCAGAAATTCAGACGGGTCTCTTTTTTTTTTGTTCTTTTGTTTTTAATGTATGTGAGGTAAAATTTCTGTTGTATACATATAGGTCGTAACAGTGCGTGTTGGAAATTTGGGTGTGGTTGAGTGCAATCTTGCGCAACATTGATGGCTCGATACTAGGTAAACACACTCTCTTTGTCGCTAGTATCACGATTAGCTGGGCTGCGCGCCCTTCTCCTAGTCTCCATCATGGATGGCTGGCGATGCTAATCGAGCTGTTGGATGATTCCTATGAATATCATCATGAGCATTTTTTTCTGCTTGGCAACAGAAGAATGTTGAGATCACATGGGTAATGCCAGGACCAACTGGCATTCATTAATCTGGCATGAGATAATTTTTAATTTAGCATGCACAGGGTGTTGTTTTCTCGTGTGGGATCCCTGTAACAGCGTACAATTTGCATGTACGGTATGTGAATGGAATAGCCCATGAAATTCACTGGTAAAAAAGGGAAGCAGGTTGAATTTAATACTACAGTGCCAGGCATTTTGCTGTCCACAGCAAGAAACAATACAGAGGAAAGAAAGTAATATTTCCAGATTGATGAAAAACATCTTGTTAGGTGCTGTGAAGAATTCATTTTGAACCACTTGTACAGAGTACATGCTCCTGGATACTGCAGTGAATTTGAAGGAGCACACATGTAATGGACATTGTACGTATGTACTACGGTAGGTTTGGGATATTGTATTGTATTGTATTGGTTCTGGTAGGGTACATGTACATGTACATCATCTGTACTGCTGGTAGTACATTATGCCTGTTGGAAGAGCATAAATTACTGCATGTTCATGGCTGAATTATATTCTGATGAATAATGGTGCCAGTGCCTATGCACTGTACATGTACATGTACATGTACAGTACACATGCATGTGGCTTGATATTCTGTGACATGACTTTGAACGTCAGCAGGCACAAGCAACAAACTGGCCTACACGTGCATGCTTATTATGTGCCGGTACTTTTAACTGGTTCCCGCAAAATGAGCAGTTTCATTAGTTTGGTGCTTTTGTGTGCATCAGAAAGGGCAAACTCAGCTGTCTGTTTTAATGCACACGTAGATGTACATGTACGTTACACCTCAGTTTGGCATCCTGATAGACATAAATGTAATTGTGTCGGTGGAAATACGATGAGGTTCCCATTGATTTGCATTGTGCAGGATTCTTTGAAAGGCCTTATAAATTCATATTGTACTTGCAGTACATGTATGAATCAGAGTGACACTGGTTTGTAATGTTACCTTAACATTAATGTTACATTAGGTTTTCAAAATGAATCACTATCCTGGGCTGTAGTTTTAACCAAATGTGCCTTATATAAAACACTTCAATTTGCGACAGATTTTTACACATTAAAAATTGCTCCTTTTTGAGCGGCTCCAAATACCTGGTATCTTGTTCATGAAATCCTTGAGGAGACCAATACACCTTAGAAATTCCTTGTGGAGACCTGTTCAACCCATTCTCCTGGGTCTCCACATGGTACCATGTACATGTACATGTATCTGTCCACAGCGGACAAAGCCATGTCTCCACTGGGGTACAAATTTTGGTATGTGTGTACATGTATGTGTACATGTATGTACTTTGACAAATAAATTCCCCATCCCGCTTACTGCATCAATGCCACCTGAGCCTGCCCTCTGTTTCCTGCTCTTGCACATGTTCATACATCCCTCCTCAATGAAAAGGGATAAATAAAAACTTTAAAAAAAAAAACAAACAAAAAAAACAAAAAAACGACTCTTGCCCTGTCTCCAGCCACTACCATTTAGGCTTTCAGTGCATTACCTGCGCTCAGCGGCCAGACATGAAGGATGTGGATATGAGCTTGTGGGAGATGGATGGGTTGTTGCACGATGGTTGCCAGAAGGGCATTTGGCTCTTTGTACTCTTTAGTTTTCTGTCTTTGCTGCCTCTTCCTTCCACCCCCCCCCGCTTTGCTTCCAGATATTTTCACGGTAAATGCTGACGTACGCCAGTGATGAAACACCTGATGTTGTGCAAGCGACACTCCATATGAGTTTGGGCTGCATGAAGTCATTTCATTCTAATCTGCTTGTGTTTTTCTTCTTACACCTGTTCATAAAATACTTGTTAAACCCCAGGCAGTGATTTGTTTTAGCTGTAACCCCCCCCACCACCACTACTACAGCAAGAAGAGGATTCATGTTCACCCGCGCTCGCTGAACATCGGGCAATAAAATTCTAGAGGCCTTCACAACTGTTCCAGAGACTTGATTATACCGTACATGTGCATATGTGCTTGTACATGTAGTTAAACTTTTTTTGCACTTTGAATAAGACTCCAAAGGTTTACGTACCGGCACATGTATGTGCATGTCACCAATTCTGCACTTGGATGCAAAATCTATGCTGTCCATGTACTGAAGATACACAGGGTTCCAGGCTCAAGTTGGCAAATTTTTAAACATTTACCATAGTTTCAGCTAAATACAGTATGCATGTATGTTGGCAGCCAGTTCCAGCATGTACAGTGCTGTGATTGATAAAACTGACAACAATTGCCATGAATGGCTTAATCCCTTCCTGGTACATTTTAAATGCCAAATTACAATATATAATGCTTTCCACGTGACTTGAGAATTTGCTTCTTTTTAAGTGTGGTTGAAACCCAAATTTGTCATTTTTGTGGCAAAAATATATACGTGTACATGTAGGTTTTTGCCAACATTTGGTCACCAGATATTGAGAAAGATGCATTTTGTATAATATTTTTTGCATGTTTTATTAAAAATTTGTTTGAATGTTTATATTTCGAAGGTTAATCTTCACAAGGAATTTTCAGTAGTTGAAATTTTACCTGTTTATGCTGTATATTGCACTGTACTGGTACTGACCATGTGTGATTCCTATTGAAATGATAACAAGAGTGACTTTTTCCCCCGTCCACTACTGGTTATTCTAATGTGTCACATCGACGGTTATCGGACAGTAAATGCTTCAAAACCAGGGCAGCAAACATTAGATTCGCTCCTTCTCAAGTGAGCTTTCCGGAATAAGAAAACAAGGTCCGATCCTCTCGATGGTGAGCCTTCACTGCCGAGGATTCGGAAACCCGACACTGTAGGGCGAAAGATTTTCAATGACCGTACATAACCTATAAAGTGTTCTCTAAATGTCACCAACCTTCTCAGTTAGGCAGTCCTGTCCATTTTTTTCCCCCTTCTTTCTCTCTACCAATGAAATTCAGAATTATTTCCTTCCCATACTGAATTCCATTGCCGGTTGTTTTCCCGCATTGGGGTTTTTTTTTTCTTCTTCTCGCTTTCCCTGTCACTATCGGAGAATCTTGACGGGTGTCTGATTTCTTTGTCTCCTCTCGTTTTGTGAATTCTCTGCAGTTTGAGGTTCTCGGGGAATTGTTTTTAGGAGTCACAGCCTGAATATAATTTTGTTTTAAATCCATTGCAAATCAGAGTTTTGCTGCCTTCTGCTGGCTTGTGTGACATGAGAGTGTGAAATCAGATCGCCTGTAAACCTTTATTCATTTTTCTATCATTGCTTCATCCATTCTGTTGCTACGAAAAATTCTGTCGTGTAATATGAGCTGTGAGAGGACGGTGAGTTACTCATCCTTTTCCATGTGTTCGTTCATCTAGAAGTCCGCTTTAGATGTGGTTCGTGTTTTATTAAGAAATAGTAGGAGCTTGAGTAGAGATTTTTTTTTTTTTTTTACAATTTAGAAATGAGGTTGATGTCCACAGTTGATTGGTCACCACTGTATGAAGTAGGCCTCGATTATTGTATCAAGTAGTGGGCAGGTGTTACAGAAACACACTCATTCATATCCTTTTGGGCTATTCTGAAAATAGACATTCTCCCAATTTCCTCCGCTTTCCTGGTCTTGAATTCCACCCATGAGGTGTTCATCTTGCGTGCACATCACGCCTGACTGATCAATTCGAAAGAACGATCGGAGCTAAATTACCTACATGGACGGTCGGAGTCTGGTTTGACATTGATGCCCCCGTGGGTCCACTGTCAGTGGCCTCTCTCCTTTCTTTCATCTTCCCCCCCCCTTCAAATCCATATTAATCTCATGGAAATTTACCAGGAGGGGCATGGGCCTTGTGCTGGCCTTGCCTGGTTTAGGGAGGAAAAAAAATAAAAAAGAAAAAAAGCTACGGTATCTACAATTCCTGCGTCTGCATACACAGCCGTCGTCACCATCTCTTGTCGTGCAGGCCGTGGTTGAACTTGGAACCCCGACGAAGATTGATTTCTCGTTTGGGGGCCGGCATATTTCGTCCCGTTGCTGTAGCACAATTAATGAAATCTGCCTTGTGATGGTTCCAGTCCTGCTAATTAATGGATGACAGTTTGGTGTACACACGCAGGCCTCCAGCTTGAGCTTAATTCCCCCCTCCGCCCGTGCTACTGCGTATCAGAGGTCACTTTGTTAAAATGCGCCAGAAATTAGGCAGGGCATTTAGTAACCAGAGTTCTGACTCATAATGTTTGGTCTATCAAAACAGTTACATGTAACTATGAAGCCAAAATGAGTCTGTATACAAGGAAGGGAATTTATTTACACACTCTGTATGCAAGTATACCCTGCCTTTGGGAACTCAGTCAATATTTGACTAGCCATAAAGGTATCCATATTGTCTCTAAGCCCTTTTTTTTTTACTTGCTTGCTGACCTAAAAAAAAAAAAAAATCGCCCCTGTTTGTCCAAAGATTTGGGGTCTCTGCTCCTGAGGTTTTCTCTTCAGAGTGAGGGGGAACTGAAATCTAATTGACAGGAGGGGGAAGGGGGAGAAGGCAAACACAATAGGGTAGAAGTGCTGGGGCTGAGGGGAGGGGCGTGAGTGAATTGTGGCCTGGGTTTATTTGCTTGAGTCCCGCTCGGTTTGGTACATCGAGGCTTTGTGTCGAGATGGAACACCCTGATGTCAAAAGATGGGCCATTTCCAGGTACACAAAGAGAGATCATCCGCGAAATTACTTGCCGTCGTTTAATATCAGTCCAGTCTCCGCCTTTTTAACAAATAGTTCCATTGTGTGTACCTGTGCATATGTATGCGTGACTCCATAGGATTTGCATTGAAAAGTTTACATTGGTTGATTGCGCGTGTATATACAAACAGGGTTGATGCAGTGGTTTGGATTGGTTTAGAATCTGTTCATGCACCATTTGTGAGCACTGGTCACTGCAGTTTATGTACAGTTGGTACGTGTACATGTATGTATATAGTTTTGTTCCATATACAGTGTAATTCCCGGTCTGCAGATCTTCGTGTGTAACGCACTTCCGAACTGTTGTGTCCCGGTCATTGTTGCCAAGTATATTTTTTGACAAATTTGTTACTGAACTGGTGATCTGTTTTTGCCCAGAAAAAAAGAAAAATGTAATTAAATAAATTTGGTACATGTAAATGTGCAATGTATATGTGGCAAGTATGTAGAGTGTGGTCTCTCAGGAAGTGAGCAATTTCTCAAAGTCTGTACAAGAAGAATTCAAAGACACACACATATGGGTACTTTACATATACGTGCATATTTGTATAAATGAAGCAGTTGTGCTGTACCGCAGTTGATTTCAATGGCTTTTAAAATGATAATGTCCACAATTTGGTTGGAAAAATACATTAACATGTACCGGTAAGTGCTGCTCATGGACTTCAGTATGTCACATGAAGAGGCGCTTTGCTCTGATCAGTCTTAATGAGAAATCTACACGGTGGCTCTCTGTGTATTATCGCTGCTATCTGGCCACCTGATCCCACATTGCACAGCGTATCCCTTGCATTGTGCTGGACGATTGATATGCAATGAAAGCCAGATTGGAGAGCAAGGAGGAGAGAGATGGGAGAACAGAGGCCAAAACGAAAGACGAAAAGAAGAAGGAAGAGGGAGGGAAAAAAATGGTTTGTCTCGGGCTTTGATGATATCATCCAAGTCTGCTGCATGTATACATGTAGCGCCGCACTCCCAGTGCAAGCTGGGAATCTTTGCAGGTCTGCTACTGCTAGTCACCATCTGCTTTTCCTCCTGTAATAGGCCAAGAGTGGCCGAGAGAGCTTGGGCCCCAAAAGCCATCATATTCCATCACCTGAATCAATTTTGGTTGTGGCATTACACCGTTATCTTGGAGGGGAGCTTTGAATGGCTGAGAGGACAGTGCCGGCCTGTCGAAGGTTCGCAGCTTCCATGAAGCTGGGTCTGTGTATTTTTTGCACTGTTGTTTTCTTTCGTTTTTCTCTTCACTTTCAGTTGCTGAAATTAAATTTAACCTGTTTTGAATAATTCCCACTGAATGACAAACTCAAAAGAGATGCAAGAACGTGGGTTCTGCAGGGAAATGTGCCACTCAGCAGTACAATTATAAATGTGTCTGTCCTGCACGAGTGCATGAATATTTATGTTTGTATCGGAGCACAGTGGCAGATAGCATCGTTTTTTAGCGGCCGATTCCTATCGGGCTTGATTCAGCCAGAGCGCCTGATGCTATCGAAGGCGCGCGGGGCCAAGACTGTTTCCAAAAATTGCATCTGACAAGAGTATTGCTGTAGATGCATGGCAATTCTGGCTGCTAAATTAATGCATTTTGAGGAGAGGGTTTGGGATGGGTGGGGGTAGACAGCAAAGGAAAAGACTTACCACCGAATTATTTACTTGAGAGCTTTATCTCTGGTAGAGCTTTTTCTTTTTTCCCAAAACTGTGGAGCTTCACTTATAAAGGCATAATACCGGTGGACAGGACACCATTTTTTCCCTTTTGTTTCCTCAAAAGGCATTATCACATGTCCATTAAGAAGTTTTATTAGTGTACAGTGTAGGTGCTTTTTATTACAAGCTCTTGAGTCCTGCAAATATAAATTTGTTGCTGGGAATTAAAAAAAAAAGGCCAGAAATTTGCTGGACATACATTTACATTTGTGTGTACTGTCACAAATTGCATGAAATTGAATTGTGACAGTTGGTTTCTTTCTTTTTTTGGGGGGTTCATAACAAGTGAACATGTGTGCCTTTGTTAGCATCTAAATTTGCATCAAACTGAATACAGGTAGATGTGTCAACATGAAAATAAAAAAGAAAATAAAAAAGGACCTGCCATTGATGGATACTCCCACTTGTTATGATTGAGGGCACCCACGGCCCCCAGAGATTGAGAATCTACAATCCTCAATTAAATATGGCACATGGGCAGAGGTGGGGGTGGGGAGTTTTGTCGCACCTGTCATGGCCTGTGCGGGTCAGAGATTGACAGGTGAACCGTGAGGGAGATCGGTGCTGTTTATTTTTGATAGCCCAATTCTGTGCAAAGAATTTAAAGCAGGCACACCAAGAAAATCTTAATGTTTATTAATTCTTAATAGTGGACTGGTGATGCAGTCTTCAAAATTTATCAAATATTGCTTTGAAAAAAAGAAAAAAGAGTGGAAATGTAAAGTTTTATTGTTTTGGGCCGGACGAAAGCACTCAATTTTGATACCCACTTCCTCCTGGCAATTGATGCACAAAAAGATACATCCATAAATCGAATTTATTCACCACTTGTAGTTGCTCCACCTGCACAGTGTGTCTATTGCGAGGGGGAATTGGCGCACAGCCGTAATTTCCCTGGTGTTGCAACTTTCTGGCACGCGAGGGGCGACGGGACGCAAGCCCGCTCGACCACATTGAGCACGTTACTGGGGATTTACGAGACTTGAGTTTGAATATGTCTGCATCGATCGATAGCTGGAAGCTTTTACAAGAAGGTAGAGACTGACATCAGTTGTCCAGTCATAGGATTGGCAAGGGATAAATGAAATGCGGAGGGGATGGGGGAGAGGCCTTGGTAAATGTACAGTACATGCACATGTATGCAGAAAATCTAATCAGAACTACCGGGGTACGGTAGATGTGCATGCACAGGTGCATAAACCTGTAGGTCCCGGTGAAATACATGCTATTGCTACATGTACATGTACATGTATGTGTACATGTGTACCAGCATTTGTACATGTATTTACCTGTGCAGTGGACATGTGTACCAAGTGACATGTGCAAGCCATTGCCACAGTGGACATTGCGATAAAGAAAACAAATTATCTCACAATCCGAGCTTAGCTTACTGGGAATGGTCTTGCTGCATGAAGTCGATTCAGTCAAAAGTCCTGTCTTCCTTTGATAGCAATGCAACCATGGATAGAGTAGAAGTAGACTTGTGTCACTGGGATTGAACATGTTGAAAGAGTATGTACATGTACCAGTGCATTACCCCGGCACCAGTATGTACATGTAACTATGTATGTTCATCAGAGGGCTTGGGATGTGATACGTCCATTCAAATACCTATTGCCTGCTTGCTGTCAGGATATTGTACATTTTGCTTGTCTGGAGCAGAGTGGGCAACCCAGCCGGAAATTCGGAAATCCAAGTGCATGTCGGCGTTGCCACGCAGCAGTGCAGTCTGGTTTGGAGTGTTGTTGGCACTGCGCCATGTTCACCTTGCGGCCCGAGCGCTGAAATGCCACCTTGTAGCAGTGTTTCGGTGGAGATATTTTGACAAGGCCCACTTTTGCGGACCTTCAAGTGACATTCACCAGCCGGAATGCATTTGAAAAAAGTAGTAGTGACATATCTGGAGTGTTACAGTACATGTACTACCGGGGCTAATTTTTACAATCCTTGTATTTTGATGTACATGTACATACATTTTGCTGCACTGTATGTCATTCTTAACCATATTGAACCCAGTCCCTCTTGTGTCAAAAGATGGCATTTTCTTTCGGATTTTATTTATGGGATTTAAAAAAGATAACATTACAAACAACCTTTTTAGGTAAATGTAATTGGCACATTGAACAAGCCTCACACTGTTACGCCGTTAGATTCTGTTGCATGTGCATGTATACATGTACATGTATGTGTATATTCACCTGTACATGTACGTGCACTGTACATTGTACGTATAGCAGAATATGGACATGTCCAAAGGCATTATGGTTGAAGGTGAGCAAACTCTTGCAGAGTTATGAGACTTGTCGACTTTTTCTCTCCACTGGTTCCTCTTTGAACCAAATTCAGGATGGTGTTTTGTATTTTTGTGTATGCAAAATGTAGTGCCTGTTTCTCAGCAAAGCAAGTCTGGTCCTAGCTGATTCGGCTCATCAGGCCAGTGTTTATCTCCGGTTTCCTAGGCATGAAATGACTGAGAATATTTCTATTTAAACTGGATGGGATGCCAGTCCATCGCTGGTTGCTTGCCAGCTAATGCTGGTACCCATTTATACTCCTGGGTGGAGAGAGGCAAGCAGGGGTGAAGTGGCTTACCAAGGGCCATAACATACTGTCAGCAGCTGGATTCGAACCTCCAACCCTGTGATTGGAAGCCATAGACCCTAACCACTTAGCCACTTGCCCCCTACATGTAAGTGAAGCCTATCCTTAGACCCTGTATATGGAACCACATTATACACGTATGGTATTATGACAGTACAGTACTTCTGTACATGTAAATGTACATATTAATGCACACTTTGAGGTTTATAACACCCTTGCTTTTCGTGCTTTTCTGTTGCCAAAGAAAGCAATTCCCAACTTTTTGTAGGGGCTTGGATGTCATGTTTATCCATTTCCCCGCTTGGAGCAAGCCCAGTCCTGCCAGTGCTGTTTGCAGGCTCCATTGCCATATTTTCATTGCCTTCACTGTTAAAACAAAATGAGGAGGGACGTGGCGAAGAGCGGTACTGGTTGAGATAGAAGTAAAAGGATGAGGGGACAGGAAGGTGTACCAACAGGTGATGGGCCCCGCACTGAAGCATCCTTCTAAGCTAGGCTCATTGTGGAAGGGAATCTTCAATTTCTCCCAGATCTGTCTTCCTGCTTCATAATGTTGGAATCTTTGTCAAGTTGGGTATTTTCCATGATGGTGACATGCAATTTCCATCCGTCTTCCGTGCGCCTACAGGCTTGCGCCTCTGACCTCAACCCGTAGGACTAAAGCTCTCCCCCTTCTCCTTCAGCCATTGTTGAATTATTTATCCTCTGACGCTCGTAGCGGGATACTGTTACTTTATACCTGGGCATTGTAATTCGGCAGGAGTCATGTTTTTAAGTGAGGCCGTTAATCCCCTCGCCTGACTCCTCGCAAGCGCGGCCCTGGCCAGTGGCAGTACGTGAAAATTGCACTTGCCGCCGGTGAATGCCTTCCAGTGACTGGGGGATTGGGATTCTGTGTCTCCGTCTCTATCCCCTTTTACCCCTTAGCTGGCAGGCTTACATGTACAGTACCTGGGAAATGCTGAGGCTTCTTGCGTTTCTCTGCTTCCGGTGCTGTTCCAACTCTTCTGCTATCAGTACCTCGGCAGATGTGCATGACTGAGACTAAAGATGCCTGCAGACACAAGTGAAAGTAATTATACGCAGCTGTTTGTTCAGAACTACATATCTCATAAATACACATGTAAAAAAAAAAAAAAAAATTCAGCTCCGAGCTGTTCCCCAACAGGATTTGGATGGGTCTGTCAAGATGCTTGACTTTCTTACAGGTGGGCTTGGAGGGAGATTTTCTCAGTATTTGGTAGATTAAGTTGTACAGGAGATTTTGTGTCAGTGACAGTGTTAAAGTGTCAACTTGGACGTGCACATTTTGTACTTGGTCAAACTTGACAATATTACAAAAAGAAACTGATTATTGTTTGGAGCCAGTTTTCAAGGCTTGTAGGAGAGTAATGCATACCTACTTGTAAATGCATGCATTTGGATGCCTGAAAATTGTGTCAAGTTCAAATACATGTACAGGATTCATCAGTCTTATCTACAAAAAAATTCTCTCCCTTGTAAAGACGACAAACCGTCGGCTGTTGCCAGTGACTTGAGATACACTGCGAAATAAGATTGTGCTTATGGGAGGAACGATTCCCAGTAATATTTTCTGCCGCTAGCGTCTCCGTCATTGAGATGAGATTGTATGGCTACACCACTGTGGGATGATGGGGAAAAAAAAAAAATCCTGTGGGCGGCGTGAGATTGCTCCACGAATGAAACCGATTTCTGTGCCCGTCCTCTATTTTCTGAGCAAGCTGTGGTTGGCCAGCTTCTCTCTCCCATTTCTTGTTACGGCGACCTGGGGGAAAAAAATTGTAATCAAATTGAGGAGATAGCTGCTGAAAAACTTGTCTTTTTGCAGCTGCAGTCTGTGTTTTTGTCAAGGTCTGGCAGGGCAATGGAGACTGGACATGTTTGTTTAGTAGGAATTGGATTGTCTGGGTAGGCAGACAAAGTAGGTACATACATGTAACGGCAAACCTTGTGGGGCTTTGTTTTAATACCTCTCAAGTGTTTTTTTTTCTCTCAAGCCATGGAGAAGGGACTCTTTTGGAAGGCTGTCAGATTTAAAAGTCAGATGAAGATTTCTCCCGGAAATCTTGGACGGTTCTGCTTTGGGTTGACGAATTCCTGTTCCTTTAAGGGATGTGGGAAAAGAAGCTCAGAAATGAATCAAGACTGCACATATTGATGAGGGCATCATTGAAAGCAGGTGTCTTCATTTCTTGATTACATACTGGTACCTACACGTACGCGACGCATAAAATGCATAGCATCACCCTGCCAGGAATCACCTCAGTAGTCCCCCTGTGCAGCCGTTGGTGGGGAGATGTCCACAGTTTGCATAATCAGTGGCCCCCAATGCCGTTCCCTCCCATTATGTTGAAGGGCCCCAGAGATGGCAGGTGGCCCAACACGAAAAAAATGTAATGCATGTTGCAATTAAGCTGGCATTTTATGCATGGATTGCCTGGCAGATGTCGGGAGGTGTTGGTTCATATTCGGCGCTTTGGCCCGTCGTTGCTACTTCTCTGTATCTCTTGAGGGGTAAGCCTTCAGTATCACTTAAAAAGAACACACTCTATGTGCATCCATCTAGATCACACTGGAAAACTTCATGAGAGATATTCAAGAGTGATTAATTGAATCCCAAATGATGCCATCAATATTTCTTTGTCAACCAGGAGACTGTAACAAGTTTTGTGTCTCAAGTACTTGCTGCCCAGCTACGGTACGCAATTACTCTTTGAGGAATTTTCCTTCAGTTCAACCCAATATATTTTTTTTTATAGAAAGTGGTCATAAACCATTAATTTCCCCCCCTCCCTTTTTTTTATTTACCTTGCACGTTCAGGTTGCCTCTTTCTGTTAGCAGATCTGAACGTGATTCATGTTTCATGGGGGAAATTTTTTCTTCACTCGGCCAAATGAAGGATACCGTAGCTGGAAGATTTGAGCAGGAGACGTGTTACCATAGTAAGAGCATGCCCCGTGTTTGTGCAGCGGCATATCTAATGAATATTTTACAGAGTGCGCTAATTTTTACGTAAAAAAAAAAGAGGGTTGCCTGCTGTTTGCAAAGGCATCGTAGGTGTACATGGCCTCTTGCTGTTTCTTCCATAAATTTTGGATTGTGGACGTGGCCGGTCTGGCTCTTTTTTTTTTGGTGGAGGAGGGAGGCATTTTTTTTTTTTTTTTCTCAAGCAGGATCGGCAGCGTTAGCATGTTGCCCAGGCCGTGCAGGCGGGGTTTGTCCAACGTAAACCCTCCTTGATCTCAAGTGCCATACTGTGCTGGGCACGAGTGGCTGGCAATGCCACGCATTTCAATATTGCCCTCCTTGTGCACATTCATCAACTGTGCATGGGGTACGTACATACATACGCGTACCCTGATACCTCAGTGCCTTGTGAGTTAATTCTCTTCCCCTTCCCCCTTGGCAATTTCTAAGTACAGGCAGCCCAGTGGACTTGAAATTTTGCCAGATGCTCGGGTTTAAACGTTTGACCAAATCCCAGTACAGGAAGTTGGAGCACTTTGTAAAAATAATTCAGAATGGAGTCTGCAAGGACATGTTTTCATTCACGCAATTGTTCTCACGCCAAGCAGTTTGAATTGGAAGGTTAGTACATGTACTTGATAGTTACAGACACTCCCTGCTACATGTACCAGCATTTGTTCTGTATTTGTGACATTGTCACATTCAGATCCCCCAAATGACCAAAAGAAAGAACCCTGACTACTGTTTATTTTCCGAGCAAAAGCCCTGCAGCCTGCCTCTATCCATTGATGAATTACATGCAATTCTCAGAAAGTTAATGATAAACTTGGGAAGGTATCAGTACATGTATCCCCCAAAAGTGCAATTTAATTTTTTTTGGGGGGGAGGGGAGGGTGGTCCATCTTTGTGAATTCAGCTGATCCGTGACCAGGAATTACTCGCTGTAATCAAATCACTTTGGGTTTTGATCAGATCCTGAAGCTTTTTACCTTCATCAAGTGCTTAAATAAAAATACTCAATCTCTTTGCCGTAGCAGCTATTCCGTATCCAGTGAAGTCTCTTACAGAAGGACCCAGCGCACCTGCATCCGACCGTGTGATCAATAGACGCGACGAGAGTGAGCAAGAGAGAGAATAGTCCCCGACTAACGGAAGGAAAAAAAGTCTCCCTGGTCATTAGCAAAAGGGCAGAGTTCCTGTGGGTAAATGATCCTATTGGATGTGAAAAGGCTGTTATGCCTCGTGCATCCTATTGGATGTGAAAAGGCTGTTATGCCTCGTGCATCCTATTGGATGTGAAAAGGCTGTTATGCCTCGTGCATGGTCACATACATGTATGTTAAAAGAAAAAAAAAAAACCCATTCAGGGAGAGAAATTCTGCAGAGATTTATGCACAGTGGTCTGTAATTTCACTGTTCATTGCAGGAGTGTGGCAATGCCATGTTTATTCCCTTAGTATGATGTGTGACGGTCGTATACTAGTATTTATCCATGTTCACGGATCTTTGTCAGGAAATACGCTGTAGTTCTGCCAAGAGCAAGTAAAGTTGTGGAAGAGCGTATGTTTTTTACAGTAGGATAATAGGAATGAGTACATGTACATTGTATAATGCACCTGAGCTGCTTGTTGTCTTGGGTGTATTTTTTTTTTTCAGCAGAGACCATTTAAGGCAAATTGCCCACGTACATGCATGTACACCAAAGGTAATGGTGTATGGTTTATGCTTAAAAATGTCCAATGTACACATACTGGTATGTACGCTACTGCTACCTCAGGGATGTTTCGGGCCTAGGATGTTGCAGAACAAAAAACCCAGTGAGCATGCATTCTGTGTAATGCAGTGGTGCACTGGATGCGGGGGACACATCACATAGGACAATTCTTCCTCTAATTTGACTTCATTCGATTAGCTACTAATCGGTGCCTCCGTCACAAGAACTTTGTGTCCGCTGAAAGCCGCTGCCCCCCTCCCTTTCATGGCAGAGTCTTTTGTTTCCGTGCCTGGGACTAAGCCGTGGACCATACCAGGTTTTTCTCTTCACAGGACGAAATGATTTTGCCGACACGCCTCATTACATATTCTCCCAGGGTGTTGTCATTCCAGCGTCATGATGTCAATTTGGAACGGGCCCAAGGTCCCTGCGTTTGTATCCAGAAATCCTGAACGGAACCCGTCGCTTTGTGCTGTGTACCTCCATCCGCTCATTAAGAAAATTTACATATCTGCAAGACATTCCCCTAGAGAAAACAGATGACTTGTTTTCTTTCAATTTTCCGATTTTTTTTTCCCCCTCATACATACTTCGGCAGATGACAAAGATGATAAAATTGCATTCAATTTTGAGTGAAATTGAATTCAGTGCTTTGTTCCTCTACCCCTGCTGAGGTTTCTAATGCCCTCCGCCCGCTCTCTAAACATGAAGGGAACTATTGCAGGTACAGCAAGCAATCTTCCGAAATGGCACGGATGACTTATTTCATAAAGTGATGATTCATATTTGGGGGACAAAACGAAAGAAGCTGAAAAGGGGAGTAGGGAACGAGAAAATCTTGTGATGGGGGGACACAGGTGAAGGGAGAGGAATTTTGAGACCGAAAATTGTGTGAAATGTGGTTAGGAGGCAGAAGCATTCAAACAAATTCTGAAAGGGACAGTGGAGAGGTGCATATACCGTACATGCATGTACATGTACGTGTCCTGCAAATCAGATTAATCTTTCCTGCCCCCGGGTCACTCTACCCGGTAGGTGCAGTTGAAACAATACACAGGCATGCAACTTTTCCTGGAATCAGCTGATTTCCTTGTTTTTCACTCCTCACTCATGCCACTGAAAATTGAAAAACATTGAACAAAGTCTGGTTGCATGCCTGAATACATGTACATTTACTAGTTTGGGCGGTCAAACATGTACATGTATCAGTACACTATACTCATGAGCATCCTGCGTGTACCGTGTATTAAGAAAACTGCTATACCGGTACATACATGCGTTACCTGATTCCATGTCAGAATCGATTAAAATTGATTGAACTTGATTCCATTCTTTGAATTAGAATCATGATTCTACTTTTTTGAGGAATTGATTTCCTACGGTCATTGATTCTGTTTCCTACAGGGTACATGTATTTCCCCGAGATTCCAGGGAGTGCCCCAAAAAATAAGATCTATAAGAGTTCCTCAAATCATGACTCCTGGATGGAATGGGATTGATTCCAAAACTGTTATCTTTTAACACTGTTTTGAAATTTAGTTTGAGTCGGTGTTGCCGTGCCCTCTCAGAACCACCCATTATTTTTTGCGAGATTGGAGGAATTCTAACTAGTGATACATGCGCGCGCCAATGTACATATGTACGGGATGACGCATTTATTGTCTTGCCAGCCTCCTGGCCGACTTCTTGCCGGTGTTTTGGTCAGTTTCAATTTAACCTTCTTCTTGTCTCCTATACAAGTCCTCCAAAGTTACTGGTACATGCAAGTGTGGCTCCCAATATGTTGGAAGAAATGGCAGCCATTCCCTAAAAGTTCTCATTTTGGACAGTCCCAGAAACTTTGTCCACGTCTGGACCAGTACCAGTATTTTACAGCATTTGAATATCGTTTGCGTTTTTGAGTTATGCACAAATAAACATATGCACAGTGTATGTATGTATTTGGTATCATCCAGTTAAAGAAAGATGCAAAGTGACTTCTAAACCCTACAACCAGCAGAGCCACTGATAGTAAAAACGTTTTCATTTCAAATGCAAGGAGACCACGATGCACAGTCCAACATACGTACATGTATATTAGATTTACACATCACCTGTTACAAGCAGTTTGGGCTGGAACATCTTATGATCAAATCCCAGATCCGCCGAATGGGTGTGTAGTCTTTTGTTTTGTTTTGGCATTCTTGTTCATACATGTACGCATACAGTGCAATGTTAGTGTTTCAGTGACAGCTGTTTTTTACCCCTTCGGGCTGTAATCTATGAACCCCCTTTGATGGTCTATACATAGGGCCACTTCAATCAGTGTTTGTTACCTCCATAAAATAGCAGACTGTCCACAGATGTGATTGATGTTCATTTTAATACGGCCCATTAAAGGTGTGTACGCTGTCACAGCAGGGCAGGGCAGCACTGAGAACGATTCCAGTGCAAGCTGTGCGTGTGTCTGAACTTGGGCATTGGCTCACAGTTAAACTTGCTGTCCTCTTTTGGATTCTGAGCAATGTTTTTGTGAGGACATGTACGGATTGTAAGTTATTCTTTGCATGAATAACTTGTGGTACTGTGTTTGAGGTCTTTGCCCGTAGTTCTATCGGGGACAGTTTGCATTGAATCACAAATAACTCATTAGTTTATCCCGTATTTGATCATCATCCTGCAACTTCATTCACTTGGGTCCTTTGATGAAGAAAGAATAATCCCTTTGGTAGTCCTCAATCTTGTGACCTGTGTGAATCCATGAATGTGTTTAACAGTTCAGGAGGCAGTGTCAGATAACTCGTAAAATAGCCTGTGAGATCACTCAGCCAATGAGGAATGTGAATCGGGTTCTCTGGCCATCTGCAGCCCCAGAACCGTGATTCACCAGCCTCGCGCCGCCGCATGCAGTGCTTGGTGGTCGCTATCTAAACACGGCATCTCGCTTAAACCCGATCGTCATCAATATTGATGTCTGGGCTTGCTGGAGGCCCCCTCTCTGGAATAGATACTATACATGTTCATATGCGGAGTCCGGGTTTAGCGTATACTGGAAACTAACCGAGGGTCGTTAGTGCGTTTGTTGTGCTGGTGTGGCTTTGCACTGCACCAGACACCCCACCTCTCCTCTGGATCCGATCTCCCGGCAGGATCGGATTACAGGTGGCTCAGTGCAGGAGTCAGTGGTGGTCATAAATTGTGCGGATCGTTAACAATTTACCTGGCCAAGTCGTTTGCTTTTAGGGGAGCCCCTCTCTTAAAGTTTCATCGGGGTGCTGCCGTGTAGATTTGCAGAGTTGGAGATTCGGTGCTGGCGCTTTCCCAAACTGCTTCAAGTTATCAAATTATCAAAATCAATGCTTGCAATGTACACTGTACATGTGCATTTGTGGTACATTGTAGACATGCTTGTTTATGGAACAGTGTTCTAAAGTACATGTGCATGTACATTTAGTTTCAAACTTAAAATGTACATGTACATGTACATGGAGTGCTTATACATGTAAATGCATCATGTGCTGTTGAAATACTGTTTTTGTAGATTAATTCTTGTCAATCAGTGTGTTGGCTGTTCATGTTATTTTGTCCTTTATACTCATGCATCCTGTACATGTACATGTACATGTGGTGGAAGGGGGAGGGGGCAGGGAGGCCACTGGCTCCTCCCACTTTTTCAACCTGGAGATAATGGTCCCACTTTCGGCAGGTCCTTTCATGGCTGTTCAGTGCCTAAATGGTCTCACAAATGTCGTCCCCACCTCACTTTGAAAATGTTCCGCCGCCATTGTGTACATGTATCAAGATAATGTGTTATCCTCATCGCTATTTTTGTAGTGCGTTATTCAGCAGAGGTCATATTACATGTACGTGTTTACTAGGATAGTCAGTCCAGATGAGAACAGCAATCAGTGGAGCAGATGAACCTCGTTGCCACCTGTTAGGGATTTGCCACTGTATCCAACCACTGCTTGGACGCATCCTGCCGGGCCTGTTTGTGACATGTCGGCACACACACGGGCAATCTTACACCCCCGACCCATTCTGATCTTCCCCTTTGATATCACCTGTGGCAGGTGATTTGCATGAGCCTGTCTCCCTGGATCTGAAAAGACCCAACTGATCTCACCCCCAGTTTTCCTTTATTGCATTTTCACAGCATCTGCCTTCAATGTTTCTTTCCCCCTCTCCCCATTTTTTTTCTCTCTTCGTTTGCTCGCCCGCTTGCCTGGACACTGCCAAATTGAAAATCTGCTCTGTGAATCCTGCCGACACATTAAAATTCAGAGTCTGGCCAATTTGCCCCGGAGTCAGGAGAGTGTCTCAACAACTTAGATTACCACCCCTCCTCCCCCCATCGTTGCTTGTACCATTTGTCTTCCTTCTAGTGGAAGACGGGCTTGGTGCAGATCACATTCGGCAAAGCGGGACTATTGGAAACGGAAGGTTGAGAGTGCAGTGGGAAGTGCATTCAGATCTTTGATGGTTTGATATTTGCCAACTGAGTGAAATGTGTTAGTGCAACTGCTCCTTGAAACATTTATCTTGACACCTGAGTGGAGCCGATTTTGTGTGCGTTTGATCAGTGGCTTTTCATGGTCAAAATGCACGCCAGTGCGGATACTGATGCATGTATCAAATCTATTTGTTGCAGCTCAAGAACTCGGCAACAAATTGGCAGTTGAATATATGAGCGTCTTAGTGGCATTGCTTCTTGAAAACTTTTTCTTGAATCTTTGGAAGGATGGGCCAAAATTTCATTGCATTTCTTTGCTTGTGAAATGTACATGTACAGTATGTGTTCTTATGGCCTCATATTAATTGTCAGATTCCTTCTGAAAGTCGATTCACTTACTTTGGATGCTGAGGAGAAATGGGCCAAAATGTTTTCAGCGCACGTAAACGTACATGTACTGGGATATACTCACTTTCCATGTAAACAATCTCATTTATTTAGCCCCTCTTTTTTTTTTTTTACCTCCTTCAGCCCCGAAGCGTTCTGCTGAAGATGGTGGCGGTCAGAACTTCAAGCGTGCCCGGGGAGGCTCCGGCTCAAAGTCTGGGGAAATCGAGCTGCGTGTCCTGATTGAGAGCAAGGTGAGTACCCTAATTCCTGGCCAGGATTTGTACCCCCTTGGGGGAAGGGTGAGGGGTGAGGGGAGGAAATTAGGAAAGCCTTTGCATTGGTGATCTCTTTCTGGAAGAGTTACAGGAATTTGCGGCCCTAGAAACATCCTGCATCTTTCTCCAGGGAAACATTTACATGAATATACTTGGTGATGACTTCCGTTGCGAGCTATTAGGAACAGATTTGGTTACTGTTAAGAGGTTTTGAAATGTGCCGAAGGACATAGCTGTCTCTCGTGAAAATACTAAAGATCAGAATGCTTGGATTATTTTGTCTGCCTTTATTCGTGTGTAATCTATTAAAGAAACCTTGTGTTTCAAACATGAGCGGTGGACAGTTTTGCATGAGAATGGTCACACGAGTAAGGTACAGGTGATAAAAAGATAAATGTTCAACAACAGTCTGTAATGCATGTGCGTGTGGCAAATCTCATCCAATAGTAAAGTGCATTGTATCGCTGAGCAGTTTACCACTTGTGAATCTCAGGTGTCCATTTGCCGAGAGTTTCTGTGTGATTGCCTTCCTCTACATTAGACAAACCAACCATGACCACTGCCGTAAAACTGTCTCAGTGATGGCAATGGATCTTTAAGCTACCAACATTTTTCTTAGCTTTTTTTTTTTTGGGTAGAAACTGCCTTGGGACATTCTCTGTAGTATTAACACCTTCAAGAGTCCTCCAAAAAAAAAAAAAAATTAAAACGATCTTCGCACTGCGTCTCCCTCCTGCAGATGGAACGGCCAAAGTTCTCAAATGACCCAGGGCCACTGTGGGGAGAGCCACTCGTGCTGGCAAGGGAAGACGTGTTGACTCTTCCCAGCCCAGGGGGGTCGTGGATAATGCTGGGGATAGTTGTCTTAGGCATGTCTTAAGACTCTGGGAAGTGTCTTCCCGAGAGTCTGCGCTTCCTCTTCCGTGTCTCTGAGAGGCAAGTCGAGACCACTCACATTTTTTTTTTTTATTTTTGGGTCTGTGCTCTGTCTTGGGGACGTCATAAATAAAAAAAAGCTGCTGAAAAATTAGTCTTTCATTTCTCAGTAGTGTACAGCATTAATTCAGTAGAGTAGTCTTTTCATTGAGTTGCCCCCCCCCAAGATTAAAATAAGGCAAAGAACAATGCTGATTCAAAAATGTAATGAGTACATATTTATATACATGTATCTTCAAAGAGGTGGCAGCATGCAGTCTGGTGACATTGTAGAGGCTGTCTTGGAGTCCCGACAGCAGAGTTCGGACACAAGGACTGCATTCACATGCACGGTGGATGGAGAAAGTGATGAGATGAATCATTGGTCATTTACTGCTTGGGCAGACATTTTGTGTACAGTGCAAGTGCAGTCTGTGCACAATGTGTACAATGCCACACGTGCTATAATGACATGACTCCAAGCTGTTGCCTGTTGTGGGCTCGGATGCCACATTTTAATTACACTGGGAATGCACATGTCGTGTTCTCTGTATTTGCACCGGGAATCATGGAGTAATGGATTGAGTGGGACGCGAATGGGCTGAATGTAATATTTGCACAAAGTGATGGCGACCCTTTCTTAATTAAGTTGACATTACGTCCGCCTCTTGAATGCATGCTAATTTCTAATGCAAATTTCTAATGTCTCTTTCTTTTATGGGGTGTGCGGGCGATGCACAGTTAAGCTCAACCGGGGGGAGCGTTTTCCTGGCTTCCATGGCCTTAATTTAATGAGTGACAAAAGAAACAGGTTTGAATCTTTATGACGTTGGGGTCTTTGTATGGTCACTGTATCATTAAGTGAGGAATTACTCTGTGTCCTTTTTAATTTGAATGCACATGCAACTTTGCTACCTTTGCCAAAGTGTGTAAATAACCGAAGACTTGGATGTCTTTTGTAAGTGCTGTTTTGGTATGTGTGGAAAGGGGGGTGTTGCTTTTCTGACGTCAAGGGTAAATCATGCAAGCAGGTTTAATAAGATGGAGAGAGCACTATCGCATGAGCAGCCCAAAAAAGAGACAACAAATTGCACGCGCACATGTCGTTGGGGAGGGCAGAGGAAGGAGTAGAAGGGACAGAGAGAAAAAAAAAAAAGGAATGAGGTTGTTAGCTGTCGTGCATCTTGTTAGCATGACAATAACATGGAAGGGGGGATGATTTCCCTGGGTAGCTGTAGGCAGGGCCATTAGTTGTTGAGTGTCTTGGCGTGTGCAGTCGTGGCTGGGCTTCTGGCCATTCCCCGGGACTCTTGTCTCTCTCTCCCTGCTCGCACTGGCTGGCGAAGAGTATCGTACGGGAGGGGGGGGGAGAGGGATTGCTAGGTTGATTTATAGCCAGAAAGTTTCTGTCCCCAGGAACGGTCATTCATTAGCAAGGATTAAACAGCGGGAACTGGAAACATTTTACCCATTTTTTAATGAGTTGTTCGGTCCTACTGTATACCACATGTACGTCTTAAGAAGGAGGATGTTGGATGAACGCTGTAAAAAAGCTATAAACATCTGAAAATAGGTTGTAAGGTACATGTACATAAAGAACATTTTATCTGCATACTGTACATGTATCTACATATACATGCCCGCACATGTTGTAAAAGTCTGTGGAATGTGAAGAGTAGATACACATTAAATCAGTGAGAAACTGTAGCCTGTGCATGCATTCTATCATTTCGAGTTATTTGCGGAAATCTTGATCTGACGGGGGAAAGTTATACACACGTGTGTAGAAAGAGAGTGATGAGTGCTGTTCATTGCTGGCATACATGTGAGATCTGATATGGATGGCAGCACTTAACATTGGAAGTTTTGGACGATGAGAAACATTGCAGATAAAAAGTCCTAAAATAGGTCGGATTGGTTGTGAACTATATGAATGCTCCATTTCCTGAGGAGACCCTGGCAGTTCTGGGCTGTAAGACGGTCGATAGTAGTTCCCAGCACATGAAAGGCTTTTAGGAACTCCAGGGACTTGCATAATCGTATTATAACTTTTGTCTCTTATCCTCAAAATGTGAAATTTATTCAGTGCGCGGGTCGGTGTTGAAAGGAAAAAAAAATTGGCTCTGGATGTAATTCGTTTAATTCTGTCCGTGCAGTTGAGAGCCAAGGCCAAAGTATTGTGGCTTGCTGAACACAGGCGGTATTAGGAATTGCTGACGATGCGTGACAAGCCTATTGAGTGCGTAGAGGCCCCCACACGGGCAGACCCTCTCCCCCAAACAAAAGCCAAAGTGTATTTGAACAGTTTGCCCCGTGAATGCATTCATCCCATTAAGCCTGCCACCTGGCTGTATTTTAGTGCCACGCTCGCATTGTCATTCTGTCTCCTGTGGAAAATGACGGTCTTTTTTGGACACAAGGTCTTGTTTTGAGTCATGTATTTGTTTTTGTAATCTGTACTCATCAAATAGCATTTGTCCTGGGAAAAAAACTGACATGTTAGGATGACTAGTACTGAAGCGTATTTGAAACAATAGTCTTCACGAAGTTGTCTTTCAACATTTATGCACATTTGTACTACATGTATGGATGTATCACAATATTCAGTTTACACATGTACATGTAGTTCACATGTATAATTTCTGCAAAAGACAATATCAAACTAAAGGCACATGCCAAAATGTAGATGTACATGTACACATGTACATGTACAAATACATGCTCATATATTTGCATACATGTGCATTTATAATATCGAGAAATTCACAAAACTTGGAGGACCTGATGTTTTGATCCCAGCAGAACCTTTCTCTTTCTTTTTGCCTTTGAGAAAGGTTCTGCTAGGATGGAAACGGGATTTTTATTTTACATGTAGATCACTGCAGTCAGCAAGTAGTTTGCAGCAGTTTTGTATCACACGTGTATATCAAGAGATTGTTTCCATTAATTTAATTGTTTCAAAATTGTATGAGATGCAGCAAGTGTATGTTCATTTTCTTGCTGAATTATCCAGGAGTGTTGTTCAGTGAACTACAGTAAAGGAAAAAAACAAGACAGAAGATAAAATTCCAATAAGAATAATGTAAATCAATCAATACAAGGGCTCTTAATTTTGATTTCTGTACATGAAAGTTAAGTTGTGTTTAAATGTAAAATATTAAAATTGACAGACGTGAGGGTTTAGAGCTTTTCTGTCAATGTAAATGTAAAAACAACAGCAAAAGATGTGTAGTACTGTGAAATGTTTTTATTGAAATGAGTTTTTTGATGAGGCTGTACTCGAAAATGCATGCATAATTTTGAAGGTTCAGTGGTGCCAATGCATCAGTGGGAGGTCAAAAATTGAGAAAAAGAATGACAGCTTTTACCGCATCCAGGAAAGATCGCGCGTGCCCGCCTGCATCTCGGCGGGGTTTGTGCCAAGGGCTTGCCTTTGTAGCAATCACAAAGCCTGCAGCTATTCCCAGCAATGCACCGGGGGTTGTTTGATCATGATCATAGAGCAGTGCGCACATCATTGTTTGGTGATCTCTCAGCTCAGTTTTGATCAGTATACTTTGTGCAGGACCTACATGTGCAATGTACCTTTCATAGGAGGGTATGCATAAAGATTGTACCATGGATTTTGTATTAAGACTCTGGATTGAAAACATTGTTAAAAAGGGAAACTGGCTCTGCGTATCCTTCCCAAATGAAGACCTGGCTATAAAGGATTGTCGATTTCTGGTCATGAGGAAGTTAAAAATGGTCAAGACAAAAGAAAGTTATGATGACCTTTCATGTTTTGAAATAAACGGTTCTGGAATCGAAAATGGGGTTGGGATGAAAGTTTACATAAAATCGCGTCATCACATGAAGTTACATGCAGGCCATCTCTTTGTCCTCCCTGATTCTTCCCAATTCATCGGGAGGTTTGGGGAGGAGTTTGCATGGGACTGAGACCTCTTGAAGCACTTTTGCTCCGTCTTGGAATACGAAAGATTTAGGAAGCCTCCTTGGAGAAACGTCAAGGAAGTTGTGAATAGTGGAGTAACCCAATGATTTACGTGTAGTTCTGTTATTTTTGGTCTTCCTCCCAGAATGCTGGTGGCATTATCGGCAAGCGTGGTGAGAACATCAAGCGTCTGCGTGCCCAGGTTAGTTACTGGTACCATCGTTGCCGTTCCTTTTTTGTTTCGTCGGCCTCAGCTGAATTCTCATGACAAATTGCTGGATCAAATGCAATTAGTTCACTGGGAAAAACAGGTTGTCCGCCCCAATATCCATGATTGAAAGGGGGTCGTCTGAAAGCGAACATACCTGGTGGTGAAATGGTAACTAGGTGACAGAGGAAACAGTGCCTTTTAAGTGAAATTGTTAGAGCCTGTACATGTGCAGTAGATGGTGCTTGGAAAGAAAGATACATGCTACTTGTTATTGGATAACAAAGGTATAAAATTGTCATGGTTTGTGGAAAAATCTACATGTGTACATTTATTTTTGTATTTCATAATGCTACTTTGTGTGGTTTTATTTTGATGAGAAATCTGCAAAGAATTGCTGAAAATCAGACTGTGACAGAGATACCCATTCCCAATACCTGGAAAACCTGTATTTTGAAATAATTTTAAAATTGCTAAATTTCAAGGAATTTTCTTTTTTTTACGCTGAATTCCACACTGGTCTTGTGAGTCGTAATAGAAAGTAACGTCAGTGGGCCTGCAGTCAAATCATGTTGAAGCCGTCAGATTGCACAGTCTTTTCAAGCAGAGAGTTTTATGCAAACTGCAAGCTGTGCTTGATTGTTAACCCATTTTTGTAAAAAAAAAACTGTTTGCTCTTGTTGTCAAATACTATGCTTCTTGATTAACGGGTTCCCATGCCCATTTTCCCATGATGCCCTTCTCTCTTCTCCCCCCTCATTCACGCTGGCCACCCTTTCGACCACCATGGCTCGGGCCCCGCCTTCTCCTCCGTCCGTCCGGCCCTGATTACGATCGACGGCCTTCTTGGTTGTTATGCGATCGCTGTGCCCGATTACCGCCCACTTTGCCCCATGGTCCGGCCCCTTCGAAACACGGATATCCCGACTTCTTCAACCAACGTCCACCGTCCACCGTCACACCATGGCCCGCCTGAACCCCTCGCGGCCCGTGGTCCAACTTCCACTGGTCCAGTACACTCCCCTTGTAGGCGTGCCCGATTGCTGTGGGCCCGAGCGGTATGTCCAACCACCGAGTGCCATCAGGCATTCGCCCCAATTGTAGCTTCACCACTTTAGGTGTATTCTGCTTTGAATTTTTGGCTTTTTTTTTTTTTCAAAGATCTAATCATTCCAGTTGGGACTCTCTCTTTTTTTTGGTTGGTTTGGTTATCTTCTTTTAACACTGAAAGAAAAAAAAAATTTGCCTAGTTGCTTTTTTTTTTCTTTTTAATTTCCTCATTTGATGAGAGTGGAGGGACTCCAGTGAGAGAATTCAATTCAGTGAATTTTGCAACAGGAATTCGGGGTTAGATAAAAATAGCAGAAAAGGGGAATGGTGTTCCAACATGTGTGTGTACGTGCATGTACATGTACTGCACAGAACCCATTGGTAAGGACAAATTACAGAGAAGTCTCAACAGTGTGTCAGACATGTCGGGCTCTGGAAAACAGTATTGTAAAAGGTGGTTTCTTAATCTCTCAGTATTTGTAGTACCTGTACATTACAGTTTCATACTTGTAAATACACGTATTGGTCTGTAATATGTGTGTTTAATGAGAAGCGTGGACATATATGACTGTGTGTCATTTGGGATTTGTTTTGGAGAGGATTTCCTTTTTTTCTTTGACAGTTCATATTTGAGGTGATAGCGTTCCACGCCCTTCTACATGTACATGTATTGCATCTAATATACACTGCACTCATGCTTGAAATCTTTGCTGCATTTTTCACTCTCTCATTTTTTTTTTTTTCTTTTTCTTTTTTTTTTGAATGTCATACAGCGTAGTTTTGAATTTGCATCATGCAAATCATGTTGCTGTGGATTCATTGAGATTTTTGAAATTACCTGCTGAAACATGACCCCCACATTGAAACCTTGATGTGGATTTGCAGCGTTGTGTGTGCTTAAGATTTACAGGCGGTAGTGAATGTGCTGTACGTATCGGTATATGTGCAGTTTTGTTGGTGTACATACATGTACATGTACGTACATGTAAATGTACGTACATGCACATGTACGTACATGTACATGTATGTAATTTTAATAAATGGTCAGGTTTGGATTGTTGAATAAAATGTACATGTAATACATTTTGAATGTGGCGACATGTAAATGTACATGTATGTATGCAGTCAAAATTTGTGGGTCGATGTGTACGTGTAAATATGACTCATCTCAGCACCAATGTTCTGGCTACAATATGCTTCATCAGTTTTTCGTGTCGACTCAGTTCCAACCGCAAACCCGACATGTTGAAATCATCTGTGTCACAAAGCTGTCCACGAGGTGAATTTCCATTGGACTGCTGTACGTGTGAACGGTGTACTGGTTGGGAGCAGAATAAGCTGTCAGGATTCTTTGGATCCTTTGTTGCCAGTGAAGATGGCTTCATGAATTTGACAAATTCCTAGAAATCACCGATTTAAAAAAATAATTTTATTGCAGTGCTCTTCAATTCCCTAGTACTCTGCTTTATGTTTGGGGTACTGCAGTTACTCAAGACAATCGAACATCATATACTGTAGATTACCAAGGTGTTCACAAGAATTGTTGGTGATTGCCAAAGAGGCATGTAAAGTGCAGAAAAGTTTCCGTCAATTTTCAATTTGAAGTGCTGTCATATTTGCCCAGCAGAAGTTCATCCTTAGAATTAGTCCTTTGGCATTCTATTTGCTTTTTTTTCACATAGATTTTATAACCCATGCTTTTGGTTTGACGAGGGATCTTGCTAACACCCTTTGAAAACTAGACAGGTTTTTTTTTCATTTTTCTTTCTGTTTCTGCCGAGAATCAAGGAACTTTTTTTCCCACAAACCTGCCTTTGGGTATCAACGTTTCTTTCTTGTTTTTTTTTTTTGGGTTTATATTGGTTGGACAGGGTTGCAGAAGTCCCTGAGGTGCCATGCTCTCTCATATTCATTTTGGTTTCTGACTGATACTTTTGAGGGTTTTTTTGGGGGGGGGATAAGAGAGTCATCCACACCAGTATGTCCCATCAGCCTCTCCTGGTCTGGCTTGATTGATAAGGCAATCGATAGGTCAAATCGCTGATTGACCACTGAACGTTCATTAATGAGATTGGCTTTACCCCGTTGAGGGGGGGTCTTTAGAGAGAAGCTGATGCTTATTGTTCTCTTTTTCTCCCTGGCTTAGCCTGCTCACCGTCAAAGCAAACAAGGACACTGCCATTGACTGCCTGCTGGAGTGTGTCGCTCTTCAAGTGAGTATATTGTTTTTGAGAATCTGGGTATTTTTTTTTTTTTTTGGTGGGGAGTTTGTTCGTAGAATGAATTTATCCTATCCTTTCTGGAAGAACACCGGAAAGAATTATTTTTTTTTATCTCGTACAATACGCTGTGTGGCCCAGGGGTTACAAGTACATGTATACTGCATATTGATGGCAATTGTGCTTGCTGCTCACGCATATGCAAGTGTGAGTTTGCAAAGGTATAGTTTTGTTTCTTCTTCTGCTTGTATTCTTTCCCCGCTTCTCTTAAGTACTCTTTGTCTTTCAAATTTAGCAGTCATTCATGGGTACAAAAGCCTTTTTTCAATGAAAATCCTCATTTAACTTTTGTTAGCTTGCACAGCACAAAAAAATGAAGTTTTACCAGTTATCGATTATGAAATGTAGGTAATATTTGGGAAAGATTTCAGCTAGGGGTGCATTTTCACTTCAATTTGAGAATTTTTTAATAAGAAATTGGGCAGTTGTTGCACATCTTGGGATAACCCCCCCAAAAAAGGGAAATTCTGTAATACTGTGGAATAAAATACTCCTCGGTAACTGGTATAAAAGTAAAAACAAAAACAAAAAGAAAAGTTATGAATTAATTTCATAGTTCTTTCTTCAACTACTACAAGTCACTTCGAATATTTTGCATTCCAATTTTTATCTTGAACTGTTCGCTCTCTCTCTTGTGTTTAGAAATGTGAGGGGGTGCCGGAGGTTCGTCTTCTCGTTCATCAAAGTCATGCTGGAGCCATCATTGGACGTGCAGGCTTCAAGATCAAGGATCTCCGCACTGTAAGTCAAGGCTGGCTTTGTGTTCTGTAATCTCGGGGGCCTGGACTGTTCTGCAGGCTGCTGATTTTGTCTTGTGTCAGAGGCTTCACGAGGGGGAAGGTGAAACAGTAATTTTTAACAACGAGTTTTTGCCCTGGCACTATCTTCATGACACTCTACCGGTATACTCGGCGCTTGTCCGAGAGCTCGTGAAAAAAATCGCACTGGCTCAGGTGGGTCTCAAATCCACAACCTCCTGCTTACTAGTGCAGTCATCTCAACCACTTGACCGCCGAGCTTGCCGGGGGTCGGCTGGCTGGTCCAATGTAGCAGCTGGTACCGCAAACTGTCTCAATACACGTGCACTCTGTACATGTAGGTGAAAGTTGTTGGATTGAGGAACGCCAGGACCAAAATAAATCCTGAGACAACTCTATCAAAAAAAAGTGGTTTGATGACATCTTTTATTTAATTACAGTGAACTGAGAAAGTTGAAATTCGGGTTCCTGGTGCCAGTCTATTCAGGCGTGCAAAATTTCCTCTCCTGAATACATGTACCTCCCTGGTGAAACTCTTGTCAAATGAAAAACACTACTCCAAGTGTGACACAGCCTCGGATTCCCTTGGTCTTCATATGGCATCTCAGTTCACTTTCAGCAAATTGCTGTGGGACTTGGCACTCCGGTTTGTTGCATTGTCCGAGAAAGTGCAACTGGTGAAATGAAGAGGAAACGGTCATAAGACAGACGGACTTGTTGATGGAGAAAAACCATTAGGAGAGCGCTAAAAATAACTGGGCTCTGTCCAGTTTGTCCGCTGGGTATTTTCAGCCTTGGAGTGAGCTGTGCCTGTCTGTTAAACATTTCAGACCTGTACATGTACCAAGGCAAATATGAAAATCTCAGTATGGTTGCTGCTCCATCAGTTATTATACATAGTGTAGGAAAAAATAATTGGAAAGCTGTCACAGATGTGTTTGTCGCAATCTGTTCTTCTGACAGCTTGGGTTGCACAGATTTATTGTGCTTTAAACTGGTACATGGAAAAAGAGTGGTCCTGAGAAGTCTGTCCAGGGCAGTCCATTCATTAATGGACTGTGATAGGAAAAACACCTCCAGGGGACATGCCTGTTATTTCATCCTACTTGTTGTATTTGATATCCTCCTCTGGATGAAATCAAATATGACTTGGCAAATTTTGGTCGGCTCCTGTAATAAATAAAGTCACCCCGGTGTGAAATATTTTCTGTCTTTGTTGGGGGTATAATAGTGAGGATGGATGATTTGTCTGGCCTTAAAACAAAACAGCTAGGTTTGAGCATTGTTTGTACAAGTCAGGCTTTTTTTTTTTTTTGGCAGCTTGCCAGCTGTCCGTCGGGATGACAGGTGGTATTGGATATGTGTGTGGCTTCTCGTCATAGTTTGGCAGGGTTTAGGAAGGGGGGGAGGGTCGCTGTCTGTTATTGATTCTCTCCACTTCCCCCCCCCTCTCCCTCCCTCACCGTTGTCCCAGACTGTCCTGTCACCCTGGCCTGCCGTCAATGGTGGTTCCTTCTAATTGTATCTGAGATGGGCCAGTGCATTGGGACCTACCCAGGTGTTGAGACGTTAATGATATCAGAAGTATTGATCAGGAGTGCTTGTTGAGGAAATTGAACTTGGAGGCCTTCATGACAGCTTCAGAACCGTATGACTCAGCGATGAAGATGATGATATTGTAGTGTTTTGCCAACCAATCAATGTTGATGTGATGTGTATGTACCAAAGGTTTAATAACTCAGTTATAATTTTATTGTACAAATGATTTTTGATGTCAGTAGAATATAAGGAATTGGAAAGGACGTTCCAATTTAGGTACCGAATTGTAGAATTAGAATGAGAAAAGGAATCAATCATGTGTCATTTAAATTTGATTGTCAAGCCATTTTGTGAGAATCTGAATTTATGAGAAAATATTTTCAGGAGAATACGAGTTATTTGAATTAGGTGTTTGCCTCGTAAGAGTCAAGTACATGTACATATGAGATGTATTTGAACTCCAGATTACCTGTCAAAATTCCTTTCTGGAGTCCTCATCAGTGGAAAGTGCCAGACGGTAAAGTTGAAGCTGTCAAGTCTGGTAAACCTTGCCGTTGAGATGACTGTGGAGATTTTGTTTTTATCATTTTATCTCGCAGAAGACTGGTGCAACCATCAAGGTGTACACAGAGATGTGTCCCAGCTCATCGGAACGTGTTGTTCAAGTATGCGGCACACTGGAAGTCATTGGTGAAGCAGTTAGAGCCATCATGGAGGTGATAGAGGATGTAAGTACATAGTGTTTTAGTGGTTTATAAAAAATACTCTGAATGGCAAGACATCTTCAACCCTATGGAGGAAGGCCTTGTTTTTTCTTGAAATTTTCTGGATTCTGCCAAAGTTTAACATTACAGTATGTAGGCATCCCGCTGTAGGTTGGTCATGCTCTCAGACCACATTAAAGACATGGAAGCTGAGTAAAGTCAAAGTTTGGGCAGCCGTAAATCAATCAACCCTCCCCCCCCCCAGCCATACTGCAGGCTGCTTAGGAAAGAAAATGTGCTTTGCCAGAAAGAGCAGGTAACCAGCCAACGTGTCATATGGTGTATAAAGGAAGTCACTGGTTCCCAGCTAGGTCTTGCTCAGAGGAGAAAATTTGCTGAGCAGTGAGTCACAAGTCACCAGAGCCTCTTTTAGGCAAAATGCCTTTAAAAGATTTTTGCTCAATGGTAGAGGGAACTCCGGAACATTATCCACCCGTCAGATTTGTCAGGATGCCAAACTGATTGATACATCAAAACAAAGACATCAATTTGTTCAGTCTGGAATTGAATCTAAAATGAAATTACCAAATGAAAATGGTCTGAAGACTCATTTCGTGGGGTCCAGTCACATTTTCTGCCATTCAGCTCCATATCGTAGGGCCCTAAACTAAAGCAAGCATGTTTTCCTTGCTGTTATGCAGGTCCCCATCAAGGGCTTCAACCAGAAGTACGACCCCTTCTGTGCCAAGGAGTTTGTGGCACATGGTTACGGGGGCTTTGTCTCCGAAGCCCCCTGGGAGGGTAACCGTGGTGCTCGGCCTGGTCGGGGTGGTGGTGGTGGTGGCGGCGGTGGCGGTGGAGGCTTCCGTCGAGGAGGCGGCGGCGGCGGCGGTCGCATGGACTCCTACGGACCAATGGGCGGTGGCGGCGGGGGTGGCGGAGGAGGTGGCGGCCGAGATTTCGGGGCCGGTGGGGGCGGCGGTGGAGGTTTCTACCCGGATGATGGTGGTTTCAGGCGAGGAGGGTTTGGCGGTGGGCGAGGCAGGGGCGGAGACCGAGGAGGCCGGATGGACAGAGGGGGTGGTGGTGGTCATCGGAACTACAGGTGAGAAGACCGGTATTTGGATTACAACGCGGGCCATTTTTCAAACTGCTTCTTTGTGTACTCCTTTGGCTTTACTGATGGGATACCCCTAACTTCAGAGATTCTATCTGAATAAAAATTTTTTTTTTTTTCACTTCAGAAATATCAGATCATGGGACATAAAGCAAAATACAGAAGCGTTGTCATTTGGTCCGAACCTTAAAGGTGTATATATGGTTCCACAGATAAAGACAGAAATCCAAACCAACACATTTCTTGGTGCATGTGTTTTGTGTAAAACATTGAAATAACTCGATGCACTCTTGGCTTTGTTGCAGTGACGATTCATTTGGTGGAGGTGCCGGTGGAGGGTTCAACCAACAAGGCGATGTAAGTACAGTTGATTTTTTATGGTAGTTTTTTAAGTCGTTGGTTTGCCGTAGCAGCATGCGAAATATCTCTTTTGTGAGTACTTGTGGTTCTGAAGAGATCCGGAGGGTACTCGGCATTTTAGACAGTATGCTCTTAATGTTGATGCATCTCTGTATTAAGATGGAAGGAATTCCGGGGGGAGGGGGGTGAAGGCAAGATCCCTTTAACGATTCTGCCAGCCTGCTTTGACCATCTGCTTAGCACAGAAGTGTGCTTAGATTAGACAACAGGTTACCCGACAAAATGCCATGGAGTGATAGGGATGATTGTTGTAGGCATCCTAGCCTCTTGTGCCTCGACTGCCTCTGGGCATTGTTCTCCCGAATAGATTGTAGTGTGTGGGTAAGTTTAGACACAGTGTGATTCTTCTCTCTGCCAATCACCAATCCTCCAAAATCCAGCACATCGTTCTACATTTTTTTTGGACTGGTCAGCCTGGCCAGGGACACTTTACCTCGGACTTGACATGCCAACTGTGATATTGTGCTAAAAGTGTGGCATTGTCGTGGCTTCTGAAAACTTCCTGGAATGCTTTCCCCTTTGAAATTGAAACCTAGTTGATTGTGAGTGCATCGTGTTATATAATTTCTGCTTATTTTCATCCTCTTGTCATCACAGCCCAGCGGCTACCAGGGAGGCAATTTTGGGGGTGAGTTTGCTACTTTTCTGGCATGGCAACGGAGGGCTTCATTTTAATAAATACGAGGAGAGCTAAAAATCTCTCTCCGTAATTCACCTTGTTGATTTAAGGAGAGCGATTAATAAATCAACATCTGCATCATAAACCAACATCTGCAATCAACATCAACAGTCATAAATCAACATCTGCCGGTTTGAAAAAACCACGCACTCCTTAAATTTTTAAGGAGCGCTTTTTTTTTGCTCTCCTTGTTAAACATTAAGGAGCGCGGAGGAGCGCGAGCGCGAGCGCGCTCCTTTAAAATGAAGCCCTGCAATGTATGTATACAATGTGTATCTCAACAAAACAGGGTTCATTTTTAAGCTGTTCTGCATTGAGGTTCCGATTGCATGGTATGCACTGTTGGCTTAAAAATACAAGTAGCTTGTCTAAGGACATCCCACTTCTAACTTCTGAACGCATTATCTTATTTTTTTCCCCCCCCCCATGATCTGATGTCATGGAAGGGTGCCCTTATCATACGCAAAAAGTGCAAGAATTTTGGAAGGTGGGGTACAGGAGGAAAAACCCTTGATTAGCTTAATGAAAGATTTTGATTGACTCATTTACTTTTTGTTTTGTTTTATAGGATCTGGTGATTCAGGCGAGATACTCACAAGCCAGGTGACTATTCCTAGAGAGGTAAGATCCTGTGTATTATTCCTCTGGATGAAACACTGCTTTGTCTCAATTAAAGGGGGGTACATGTATTGTGCATTCCAAGGTCACTAGGGTCAAAGTGCGTAGGTCATTAGAGACCCCTTGGCATAGAGGCTTTTGAAGACGCGCTCAGAAGATGTGTCAACAAGCCTCTGGCCGATGAGTAACAGTTCATACAAAAGACAGGAGGAAGTGTATTCATTGGTCAAAAACCTGCCGATCTAACTGGAGATTGTTAGTTGGGAGGCAGTGATAATCTCTTTACACCTGGCCGTCAGATTGCAGGTGTTTTTCAGGCCGACTCTTTGATGACGACGTCATTTTTGTTTTGGTGTGCCCTGCGGCCCATTGTCTCTCTGTAACAGTCACTTGTATTGAGCTCAGCATTGGGGGTTCTGGGATTTTCGGTTATTACATTGCAGGCCAATGCCCAGGGCAATGTGGCACTGATAAGATTTTTCCTTTGCCAGGAAATTTGCCGAGTCTACATGGCATCTTTGTAGAGTCTGGCTAGTAAGCAGTGGCTGGCCATTTGCTTGAATTGCTGTTACAGAGTCGAAGGTCACATGGTTCCTTGCTACTTGGTCAAGGGACCATAAACCTCTTGTCAAAATTCCCTCCCATTTATTGGGTCTGCCTTAGAAAACAAATTCCTCTTTATATTCCAACTCCATGTTTTAGCTAGATTGCCAATTATCTGACCCCAAAATAAGGCGCTGAGAGTTGTCATGCTGATCCCCTCAGAGAAAAAAAAAAAAACAACCTGGCTTTCCCTTCAATTAGTTCGAGTCAAAGATATTATCACTTATACACTGTCAGAAGTAAAAATGCATTGAGCAGATTTTTTTTATCAATAAGTTACCCTGTACACTGTCAATAGGTAAAAACCATTCTAAATGGGGGTTAGAAAAATCAAGAGTTTGTCCTACTGGTACATGTATATGGGTAATTTCAGAAATTCAGAAATTGTCCCTGTCACAACTGACATACGAGTTGTAAGTTCAGAACACATTTTCTAATTTCCAAGAGTGTTGAATTAATGCAAATTGCCTGCCAGACAAATAGTAATCGTTTGAAATCAAGTCCTGTGATATTTCCATGTCAAATAACAAAGGTCAGATGTAACAGAGACACAAAAATGTCACACTTTTGGACCCCTAATTTCTGGAATTACCCATATCCCTTGTGCAGAGAGTTTTCTTCTGTTTTCCCATTTTCACTCTGTTTTTCTCTTGCTGTCCGACTCCAGCTGGCTGGTTCCATCATTGGCACCAAGGGCAGCCGGATCCAGGTGATCCGCCAGGGCTGCAAGGCCAAAATCAAGATTGAGGAGCCCGAGGAAGGCAGCTCGGATCGCATCATCACCATCACGGGGACCAAGACCCAGATAGAGAACGCCCAGTGGCTCCTGCAGTCCAGGTACGGCCACCTTCCCCACATTGTCTCTTCTTCCCAGTTCTCTATCGGAACTTTTCTCCCAGATCTGTGAAGACAAACTTCTGCCCAAAGTTTTGGCGGATTCTGCGGCATAGAGCAAGATAATCCCAGCTGCTGTCTGTGTCAAGTACAAAGAGTGGGTTCCTGCACAGTGGTGGGATTTTAGATAAAGGATGTATCCTGGCAATTATTGAAGTAAAGGCAGTTACTTAGGGACACCGGAGAGATGAGGGCGCATCAAACTGTTCTTCCTTCACAGTCGACGAAGTGGATTCAAGAGACTAAGAGAGAGCATTGCATTCAGCTGTGGATTCTTTTTTTTTTGTTTTTGTTTACTTTTTCCATTCACTACGAGTGAACTACACTTCAGAGGGCAGTGTTGGACCCTTGAATGCCTGTCCCCCCATGGAAGACTAGTGATTTTGTTGTTGTACCAAAAGAAAACATAAAATCACTGTCTGCCACTGGGGTGGCTGGCCCAAGCAACGTTGAGAGTCCTGAGCCCGCTTCCAATGAAAGGCATCATTTGTACTCAACTCAAAAGATCACTAGACCCCACTTATAATTTCCTTGGCACTCCCATTGCAAACACAATTTTCTGGCAAACGAATCTTTATCAGGTTTGTGGACGAATGACACTTAATGTGTTAATCTAGGAGCTTTTGTGACCCAAGGTCACAGCAACGCCAAAACACCATCGGCTTGTGATGTAGTGTTTTGATTTCACTGCAAAAGGTCACAATGCTCCAGGATATTACAGAGAGTTGCATCTTTCCATAGAGACTGAGGCATGAGCAGCCTAGAGCACACTGAATTTTGAGGGCAGAAGTTTGCTTCGTTTACTGACGCTGCAATGGAATCTGTCTGCGGGAGGAAGCATGCTTCATCTCTGTGCCTCATTTGCCACCTGTTAAGCAATTCCTAGAAATTAATACCACCACTTGTAAGGTTTTTCTTTTGCTGTTACTATTTGTTTTGCCGACCTCTCCCACTTTGTGCTGCCAGACAGTTGACCAACAGGAATCAGCCGAGTATTAAGCTAAGTATGGTGACACCTGTTGTAAGGGACCCTAAGCCTGACCCTGTCGGATCACCAGTGCAGAACTTGCCTTTCTGTTATCTAGCTTCAAGGCCGGCTCATGCTGACAAGCAAACGAGAATGTAAAATGAACTTCACAGCAAGGATGAAGGGGGATGAAATACAAAAGAATTGAGCTGGGAATTTTTTGTACAAGTACACCTGTCATGCCTGTACTTGCTCCGAGCTCAAAAATTACATCCCCGTACACATTTGACTTGAGTGAACCTGCCCTCTGGCTCTCGCACTGAATGCCAAATTCTCTGAAAAGAATCTTTCTCTGAATTTGTTAAAACTATTAGAATTGTTTTTTTTTGTCTTTACAATGCAGCGTGAGGCAGTATTCTGGACACTTTTTCTAAATGGGCAAGCGAGCTTGAGGGGCTTCAACACCAGCTGGACATCAATGCATCTGGCAACACATCTTCCTTCAGCAGGGAACACAGGATGTTTGTAATCGGCATTTATTGTCAAACTGGAGCTGCTGGCTGCTAGCAATGTTACTGTACATTGGAGTAAACCCAAGGGATGCATATAATGATAATTCCTATGAAAGCAGTTGATTAGTACCAAATGCAACCGTTTAGCCATTTTCCCTTCTGTTTTCCTCTAGCTTTTAGAAAAACATGTATTTTTGTGTGTATAATTTTTATCGACTGATTTGGGTTTTTTGCATTCTTTGAAGTGCTGCTTGTGTACGCAGATGAAATGAAATAATGAAGAGAATGTTTTGTTGAAATTGAGTCAGCCTCTGAAAATTTGATTGCTTCTAGAAGTCTTAATCCATGTTGGTATATTGACCGATGAGATCCTTGCATGGAATTGTTTAATTTTTAGAAAGGTTGTTTTCCTCACATTCGTCTGCCTCTGAAAATTTGATTGCTTCTAGAAGTCTTAATCCATGTTGGTATATTGACCGATTAGATCCTTGCATGGAATTGTTTAATTTTTAGAAAGGTTGTTTTCCTCACATTCGTCTGCCTCTGAAAATTTGATTGCTTCTAGAAGTCTTAATCCATGTTGGTATATTGACCGATTAGATCCTTGCATGGAATTGTTTAATTTTTAGAAAGGTTGTTTTCCTCACATTGGTCAGCCTCTGAAAATTTGATTGCTTCTAGAAGTCTTAATCCATGTTGGTATATTGACCGATTAGATCCTTGCATGGAATTGTTTAATTTTTAGAAAGGTTGTTTTCCTCACATTGGTCAGCCTCTGAAAATTTGATTGCTTCTAGAAGTCTTAATCCATGTTGGTATATTGACCGATTAGATCCTTGCATGGTATTGTTTAATTTTTAGAAAGGTTGTTTTCCTCACATTCGTTTAAATTTTTAATTTCAGCTTACATTTTGAATCGCAACCGTTCACCTGATCTGATTGAGTTGATTAAATTACCAAAATAGTCACAGTGAGGATTTCTTACTGAATTTCCAATGGACAAAAATGCCAAAAGTTTGATTGATTTGAAATCCCCAATTTGTAGGATTTGCACAATTGAATTATAGTTAGGTCATGAATTGACAAGTAGTTACTCAGTTGAAATTGATTGTAAGGTGTAAATCATTTCTGCTTCTAGTTCTGTATTATGGTCTCGGCTACATGTAGTTACCTCACTTATACATGGGTCATATTTACCAATGCATTGCATGCTTTGTCCTTTAAAAAGGCAAACAACTAATGACAAATGTAAATTGCAAATTTTAGTATGGAATTCATGTATGATAATGCCGCCCACCTTGTAAAGTCACGCCCCTCCCCTTTTTTCTATTAACAACAAAAGTAGCAAAAGGCATGCGAGATAAGATAAAAGAACAAGTGTAAATGATGAGAATGGCTGGTGTTTTCAGTTTTGACGGATTTTTCCTTTTTTTTTTACATGGAGTTTTGAGCGGAAATAAACCAGTGATGCCTTTTCCAAAGAATGTTGTTTGGGTACTTGATTAAATGCAAGGTAGTTTAAACAGCATGCACAACGATCGATGGAGCAGCATGAGATGAGGTAGTACCAGTAATGAAAGTCCACGACAAGTAGGTCCTCATCAGTAGTCTATTTGCCTCCCGTTCCTGCGGAGGTTTTACACATTTCCATACAGGTCATTGTCTTAAAAACATCGGCATACTTGCAAATGTGACAGCAAAATACACGTCATCCATTGCTTCAATACATTTCTGGCAAATTTAGAAACTGTGAGTTCAGGGTATAAAAAAATACGTGTACATGTATTCATGTCAGTCCGAAAATGCAGAAAGAAAAATAAAATGTGCATAAAATGATTGCAACTGAAGCAACTAAGCTGCATTGTTCACTGGCTGTAGTTTAAGACACTCCGGAAAAATCTTGTACGACGAAGACTTGGGCACAACGATCTCCTTAAAATTGCCTTTAGCCCATAAAAACCATAGTTTCAAGCTTCATTAATTTATCACAATTGATTTAATCCCTTGCCCTTAGCTTATGCAAAATGCCCTCTGATGTCACGATTTCAATAAAAGTTTGATGACTACAATCTGCTTAACCCAAAGAGGGCGCTGTGTAACCTAGCAATGCCTGTAACGGTGTACATGTAGTTACCACAAGATGACTATCCAAATCGTCTGCCATGGGAATCACTGAAATGGTTAGTTCTGGTGAGAGATCATGTGGCAATGCTGCTGGATGCCAAAGTCCAAGCTGAACCATATTTCTCCTAATGCTGTCCAAAGTATCAAAATCGTGCAGTTTCTGTCTTGTCTATGTACTAGCAATCTAGGATATTTTTGCATCATGTCCTCTGAAACTGAATATTTTCCAGGCTGTAGGAGAAGATCACAGCTTTGACTGCTGCGCCTCCTGTCCCACAATCCCTCTGTCTACCAGGCTCTGAATTTCATCCTCGCTCAGTCCCACTTCCAGGAGCACTGTCTTGGTGCCCTGCCCGACTGCCGTCTGCTCGGTGGTCCTCACAACGGCTGGCGTCCGAGATAGCCTGGGTGCAGGGCCGGGCTCCATGCCTTCCCCGTCCTCGGACTGCAGGAAGGAGCCTCCCCGTGCCTTGTTGTGAGGGTGTTCTGGTGCGTCGTCCCCCGTCAGCACTGGGGTCACACAGGCGTCTGTGCCGTCAAAGATGCGGCACCAGTCTGCCTGGGTTTTGCTGGCGAATATCCTGGTGATGACTTCCTTGGAGGACGGCCAGCTGTGGCGGTCCACTTGAGGGGGGAGGTCAGTCTCAGACAAACCAAGACCTATAAAATATATTTTGATATTTTCAAAAGAAAATCCCGAGACCCACTTTTTATGTAACTTTATACTCTTCAAATCATGAAAGCATAATTAATGTGCATTTTAATATCAACAAATCACCAAAGAAAAAGAAATCTGGGACTGCACAGTATCAAAAATTTTAGCAGTTTGCGCACCAGTCGATGCAACATTGAGTTTTTCTTCCTGGAACCTCACAGTTTTTATCATAAATATGGAAATTACAGTCAGCGCAGAAGCTAAACAGGCATACAAAAATGAGATTACTGAACCACGAAGGTGTATTGTCAAGGGTTGTAGTGAAACATTGAATGCGAGTAAAATTATGTTCTCACACTATCTCAGTTGTATATTGCTTTGGCTGGGTATGCTTTTTGGGCTGTACATTAAATTTCAAAAATTATTATAAAATGCAAATTCCCATTGGCCTATCAGTTTGGTTTTTTTTTTAATAACTGAAAAGGGTCATCAATCCAACAAATTGATGTGAGAGACAATGAAGTCTACCATCTGCTGTCTGCATTATAAATGACGAAAACTCTCCTCAATAACCCATCTGTACCTTTAAGCAGCTCGCTATAAAATTGGGGCTCCAGGGCTCCTACGGCCATGTACTTGCCATCTGATGTCTTGTAGGTGTCGTAGTAAGGGGCACCAGTGTCTAATAGACCAGTGCCCCGCTCCTTACCAGTCAAACCCAAGTCTCGGGTGGTCCAGAGGAATGAGCTGACATAGGCCGAGCCCTCAACCTATGAAAAAAAAAACGTAGGCGAAAAACTTGCAACTGACACTTGTTTAAAAATTTTAAAGGCTAGCTGTCCAACTAATTGCTGTCACTAAAATATTAATGTGTGCATTCTACATGTGCATACCGGTGAGGTTTAACATGTGACATTTTATGGGTATATTGAGAAAGGGCAGACAAAGTGGATATAATCTACTTGTTGTAACAAGTCACTAGATTTGGTGCCTTGAGTAGAGTTGAATCACTTTAACATTGTGAAACAAGTCAAGTCATTAGGTCAAGAAGTTGAGTCGAGTCACTATGCAGTCGAGTCGGGTCCAGTCAAGTACTGAGCTCGAGTCAATTGGAGTCACAAAATTTTGAACAAAAAAACAAATACAAACATAACCACATGTATGTTTTTAGTATTGTTTATTTCCATTTAGACATACTGAAAACAGATTAGGGTGACAGGTATCTAGTCAACTTTTAAAATTTGCTTCTAATTTTTTTGAAACTCGAGTTTTATAAGCTTGTACTCAAGTCAAGTCTCCATGAAAGATTCAAGTTAGCGACTCCAGTTGAGTCATTTACCTGTCAGGACTCGACTCAAGTCACCAAAAAAGTGACGAGAGTTGGATTAGAGTTAAGTAATTGACTCGAGTCATTACAGTTCTGATAATGAGGCAGAATTACGGGGAGCAAATACATTCAGTCATCTCTAAAATTTTCAAGTATGTTGTGTAGGAAGTGGTTAAAGATTATTCTAAGTTCACTTGCGCTTTTAATAATGGGGTTTGCTCTTCTAGTAACATATACATATATAACACTGGACATTCAGTGTTTGTCTGAGAGATCGCGAAAAATTCACTAGATTACTCAGGTGGGACTCAAACCCATGACCTCTTGTTTACTAGTGCAGACATCTTAACCACTGATATTGCCGGGGTCGGCTGGCTGGTCCGAGTCAGCTGTAGCAGCGGATACTTGCAATCTATTACAAGATGTATTTTAGGTCACTTGGGCTCGCTAACCAAAAACAGTTCATTTCAAGATTTTGTATGGACAAACAATCCTAACATAGCAGGTGAGGCTTGAATAAGCTGTCACAAGAGAACAATTAAACACGTGCCCTGCAGAACTGTAACGACTCACTACCAAGTTTGTTTGGTTTAATGAGTTCATCTGCATCATTTAAAGTATGTTCACTGCCAGTCCAATTATCACAGCCTCCAATAATCTGCGTGCTGTACCTACCATGTTGGCATCTATGACTTGACCTTTGCCCGACCGAGTTCTCTCCAGCAGTGCCATGGTGATACCTAGGGCACAGATCATCCCACCACCGGCAAAGTCTGCCATGGTGTTGACTGGTGGGGTAGGCTTCTCGCCTTCACGGCCAAAGAACGACAAGACTCCTGGATAGGGCCCAAGAGACAGTGGAAAAAAAGGTGGGGGGAATTTTAAACCAAGATCCCCAAATTGGATGGGAAACTGCAACCAACCTTTTTAATTTTGGGGGCTATGCTTGGAAATAAGTTCAACAAGGTCAGTTCCCTTGCCAGAATACCCGGGATAAGGTATCAAGAATTCATATCCTGGGTCTATTATCCCGTGGCCATGCAGATGTGAGCTCAAGCTACATGGAAAGAGTCTATCTGTAAAGTAGGTGCAAAATGGATTTCAAACTGACCCATTCTAAATATCTGTGAGCTCCCACTTCATATGGTTACAATTTAAAGCACTCATTGTAAGGTACCAGAAGTGGTTGTCGTACAAATCGTGGTCAATGGTGCAAAAAGTACAAAAACACAAGCAGCTGCCGGTATAGGACCAGGTTTTTTCGAGGATGCATTTATTGGTGTACATTTGTGAGGTGGCATGTCGAATACAGAGTAAAACTGAGGAGAGACGGAACAAAAGTGTAAATTCATCAGTGGTCATGTATGTGCTTTACAAAGTAAACAGGGGGTGCGTTCGCGCGGTTAGTCCTGTTAACATGAGTAGGATGCGTGTGCATTACACTCGGGAACAGGAATATACTCCCCCTCTAGCAAGAGTATATGCTTGCTGACCCTCGGGTCATACTCCAGCCGTTTGAGCGCTGAGAAGTATACTCGTGTCAATGTGAGTAGCTCGCTCGAACGCACCCTTGGTGTCAAAAGAGTCCACAGAAAGTTAAAGTGCATGACCAATAGACATTCTCAGCTTGGATAAAATTTCATTTCTCTACTTAACCTTTTAGGTTGTTTTATTTTACCCGAGAGTCCAATGTAGTTGATGTCGTGTCCAGCCATTTGCTTGAAGGGCCCTGACTGGCCAAACCCTGTCATTCTGGCATAGATTAACCTGGGGTTGTCCGCCATTAACACTTGAGGTCCCAGACCCAACTTCTCCATTACACCTGTGAGAAAAAAAAAAACAAATTGCAAAACATGATCTGCTGATAATCCGAAATTCTTCATATTACATTGCAGAGTCCTAAAGCTACACACTGTGGGAGAATGCATTACTAGGAGATGGTCTGGTGAAAAAAACCCAATCTGTTATCACAAGGTACATTTGGAATCAGTACTCAGTTACTACTTTCCTTCTGCACAATAACATGCTAGCAGGCTATGAACCCCCGAGCTGGACCAAGAAAGGGTGCAATTTTTCTAGCAACAGAGGCTCCTTTGGTGAGAATTGCACTTCGCTGGTTCACAAACGACTATGCATGTGTACAGGTGTGTCGTTACCAGCAAAATGAACACTCCCAACCTGCATGGCTCTTGTGAGTGAGGGAGTGCTTCTGCTTGAGGTGGATTGAATTCCAAATTTTTCTAGTTTGATCCATGCTTCCCATGGTAGGAAGAAAACCCAAGATTTATATCAGGACCTCAAGTTTTCCAAGCAACTGTTTCATGTCTACAACGATGGAATTTTTGGAAAAACTGAATGAGAAAAAGATGGCCAAATTTTTATTTTCACATACATATATTTATTCTTTCAATCCTGGTGATTCCAATCTTGAAAAATATGGAAACTCACACCAGTCTCACATCTCTTCAGAAAGTCTAACCCTTCTGAAAGAAGGCTTTATTAAGCTGACCGAGAGTAACTAGCGATGGAAGGCGGGGGGGGGGGAAGAAAAGGAAAGCTCCCTGGGGTCCCTTAGCCTGGCCCATCAGACCCATCAGATGTCTACCTGGTCTGTAGGGTTCAATCAGAACGTCTGCCGTCTTGCACATCCTCTTGAAGACCTGAACCCCCTCAGTTCTCTTCAAGTCCATACTGATGGACCGCTTCCCCCGGGACAAACGGTCCACGGTGAACAGGCCCTGCCCCAGACGGTCCACCCGGATCACTTTGGCCCCAAAGTCAGCCAGGACCATTCCAGCAAAGGGGGAGGGGGCTAGGCCCGCCAGTTCAATGACTCGGGTACCAGCTAAAGCCATGGCAAATGGATGAGTTTGTTAACTGCAGACACAGCAAATGCTGAAAAAAATGAATTAATTGGGAATAAAGCTTTCAAAATTGCAAATTATGAGTTGGATCTTTATTTCGGTACACTATGCTCTTTGAGCTGTAGAAGAGAGAAAAGGTAAAATAACACGATTGGTATGCCCAAACTACATGCATGAAATAACACTGTTTGGTTCAACAAAAGGTGGAAAGGTCACGACAGCCATACAGCTCTGCCAGGCCAGCTATAATCAGGAAATTTTGATAGAGCCCTAAAAAACCTCAAAAAGTTAATTTATTGAGGGCCCTATTTATTTTTTTGTTGGCTTTGTCCCGGTGGCTCTGTTCCTTGCTCTACGGGACAGTGCGGACATCCGGGATTCCTGCAAAATGACAGGTACTACACCGGTGAAAACAGCGACCTTGGCGACATACGCATGCACCAGCCAGTCCGAGGATTGGGTTATACAATCTTGTCTTTGATCTGTACGTACAAGCGCTCGTTGCAGTTGTTTTTACCGGCCGCGATGTGGTTGCTACCCGTACTTTTGTGAAACTCCCGGATGTCCATGCTGCCCCATAAGCCTTGTCACAAATACTGCATGGGTGATTTTGCACAATGGTAGAAAGGTATTGTGGGAAGGAAAAAGGGGAAATGTTTGCTCCTTTTTCCTTCCCACAATGCCTTTCTACCATTGTGTAAAATCACCCATGCAGTATTTGTGACAAGGCTTATGCTCAAGCCCACCAAAGCTTTAAAAAATCCCAGAAACCGGAACTTTCTTCCCTTGCACTGCATGAGGATTGCTAGAGAAAGTATTGAAATTCTGAACACAACTGGATAGCCTAGTTCTTTTCAAAGATTTTGCTGTTCCAACTTGGTTTTGGTAGGCTAACTAGTAAGGGGGTTACGGGTAATAAAATAAATCTTTCCAAAGTGTATGTAGGATTCATGCTAGCCTATTTGCTTATTCGCTGAAACTGAGGTCCAAAAGGCAGATTACCAATGGGGACAATGAGCCGACAGGTGGCAACAGTGTACTCCCACTATGTGTGCCGTGTACCTGGTCCTAGTGGGAGGCCCTGCGCAAGGCCTCTGCGAGAGATCACCAGGCACCGGCACCAAATAAGCGGAGGCCCGGTGGCCAGCAGTCTAGTGTAAGCATGCAGTGTGTGAGTACGTACATGTACTTCGCCAACAATCAGCGCAGCTAGCTTGCAGTGCGGCGCTTGTGCACATGTCATACATGTCAAGCGCGGGATCACCACTTTTGTGACATTTAGAAACAAAACAGAAAATATACATTAAAGAAATTGTATTTTGAGATAAATTGAAAATACTATTCCATTAAATAATATTTTTACTGATTTTTATAATATTTGAAACTTTTTCTGGTTACATATTTTGTAGTTTTACTCTAAGTACTTGAGATTATTTTTTGAAGTATTGAGAGAGACAGTAAAATTTCAAACATGGCGCCACCCAAGACAAAGTTTGCTGAAGGTCTGTTTGGTTTTAATTTACTGTTTGGTGTTTATTTGACATTCTTCCGGCACGAACTATGAATCAATACTACTTTGATGTGGCTTTGTGATAGGCGTAAATTTTATGTTTCATTATTTACCGAAAAGCTGAAAAAGCATTTGATCATAATTTAGGCCTACCAGTGGTATTGCCATGCGTGTCGGACATGTTTATAACATTATCATAGATTTGTCAGTGCATGGAGGTCATTGTTACGCCCCAACTATAGCGTCTGTCCCAACTATAGCTGGGACAGTCCCAACTGCAGTGCTGCTGTTGGGCTGGCCTAACTATTGTCGACCAATTTCTGTTGAAAATTTATCAATCTTTTTCAAGTGTATGGCATTTTTATGCTTCTCACACTTGGCACTTGGCAAAATATGGCACTTAACCCCTTCATGTCGGGAGGCGTCCACAGCCGCGGCTTTGTGTGAGGATTAGTGCATACCACACATATAGTCTATTACCATGCAGCTGCTGGTTCAATGGGGCCTGCTGCTGGACAGCGCTTGCATACTGGGCATACAACAGCCCAGCATCAGCAGTCACGGTCAAAAGAAACCCAGCGTGAAGGGGTTAATCATGTTAATCTATGACATAACATTGTATTTGTAAACAATATGACTTTGGAACATGCTGGGTGCATGCACACTGGACCTCTGTGCTGTAGTTAGGCCGGCCCAACTACAGCAATCTAGTTGGGACAGGTTTAGTTGGGGCTGATGCTGTATTTGGGGCGTACCTTTATGACTGCAGAATGAACATGATGAACGTAGTCAGGATAGTGAACAGGCATGACAGGTGATGTGTATATTTTGCCATGACTTTGGACTGCATTGTTGCATTAAACAGCCAGCAAGGCACCCACATAATCATGATCATTACCACAAAGCCTTTTTCACATTTCATGTGCGCAAGCTCAGAAGACTAAAACTGAGGGGAACAAATTCATGACAACGATGTTGTGAAACGTTTGTTAAATGTATGCTCGTGATTGTTAGTGTTGTTGAAAATTCGTTCCCTTTTAGCTTTTTCCACTTACTCGTGCAACATGGCGATGAAATGGGAAATTGGCTTACATGAAATAAAGGTGCTCCTAACTGTACGAATGAATCGCAGCCAAACACTAGACTTCAGCACATGCTGCTTGGGAGCCCCATTTCGGGCACTAGGCTTTATACACAAAACCAGGGCCCGAAACCGGACAAAAGAGCTGGCCTTGTAACAAAAGATTGCACTTGGAACAAAAGACCGAGCTGCTGGGAATTGCCAATATTTTTTCAGTTGTCAATAGTGGAGGAAATCCGTCATTATTTTGAGAGATTACATCACTGTTTTCAGGCTTTCAGCACGAGCGGATTACCACCGGGGACAAAAGCAATCCAGCACTCCAGGGATGAGCGATACATACCGCTGCACACTAATCTGGCCCCTGTTGAAAAGACCCAGTAGTGCACTGTGCCAGTTTTTGGAACAAAAGAAAATTACATAACATCACACAATCTGGGCTCTTTTTACAAGGCGGCAGGCCTGGCTGAAATACTCGGGCTTCAATAGATGTTGTCTGTCAGATTAGAGTAGTCACCAGACAGTCACTCTTGTGGGTGTAAACGTCAGTATAAAATGAAGCTATGATTTTTTGAACAATTTTAAAAATGGAAAATCTTGAAAATCACCCGGTTTTATGTTTTGCAACTTCAAATTTCAACCGGCAGCAAGTGGTTAAGGAACGAGAGTAACAACTTTAATGTAACGACAACACATAAGAGGAAAAGATGGCGGCGCCTAAGCAGTAGAGGCGCACATCACTACTTGGGGACTGTCCCTGTGTATTTGGAGAAGTCCCCTTATTTTGGGACCAAAAAACCAGTCCCCTAAAAGAGAGAATGTCTCCTTAAAAGGGGACATTTTTTCCCAAGTGTGCTTAGGTCAAAAATATCCACATGCTATTTTCGATTTTTTCTCTCATATTTTCCATTCTTATTTAGTTATTTAAATTGTTTTTATGAATTTTGTGCAATGTTGCGTGATTAAATGTCTGTTATCATAAAGAATTGATTTTCAGAAAATTGTTTGGATGCAGTCTTTCCCCACCCTTTAGGTTCCATTACAGACTCCTGCTTGTAATCGGAGAAGTAAATGGTAGAATTTTTTTTTAAACAGCAGCCTTGGTGTTTTCTTCTGCTGAATCCAATTAAGGCATTAGAAGGATCCCCAGGGCAAGGGTAGGATCCCCATGCCCACTTGAAAAAAAATTTGTCCCCATTTAGAGGGACATTCTCTCTTTCCAGGGACTGGTTTTGTCCCCAAATAAAGGGACTTCTCCAAATACAAGGACAGTCCCCAAGTTGTGATGTGCATCTCTACTGCTAAGGGAGCCGGATAACAAGTTGTGAGAGGGCACCATAACACAACTGGCAGATCTAGATGATCCAGTGCTCGTGGCCGACACCACAGGCCTGAACAAAAATTATCACAATGACAGAGTGACAGTGTGGTCAAGTGGTAAAGGATATGTCACATGGAACCAAGGCAGCTTACCTCATCAGGCACATCGTGTTCATGTTGCACCACTTTTGGAATTTGTTTCTTCTGTTCTCTCTGACTGCCATTCATCTTTTCCACCATCTTCCCTCACCTAGGCCTGTTAGATAATGCTGTTTAGTAGATGGGTTGATAGTTTCATCATCTTGAAGTTTTTTATTTCTTATTTATCATAAGGGGAGAGAGTTCTTTGTTTTCATGGACCACTGCTGTATGAAGCAAAAGTAAGTAAATACACTGGACAGCAAAAGAAACTTGCCACTTCTGTCAAAGGCAAGTTTCAAAAATTGTACAAAAATTGTTTATTTCTATGAAGTGAATTTTTATGTGTGGGCTTTGACAGAAGTGGCAAGTTTCTTTTGCTGTCCAGTGTAGTTTTGCATCCATAGATATTAAGAATAAATACAAGTTATTAAATTTTTCTGTAAAAAACTTCTGTATCAGTGCATACTGTTGGTGCTAAGAGCTCATTTATGTGTTTACATTTTTTTATTCAGTGTGTAAAAGCAGTGGTCAAAGATAAAACAGTCAAGTACTACATTCATTATAATGGCTGGAATAAAAAGTGAGTATACATATCCTTTCTGTATTTTTTACTGTGAAAATAATGATGCTTCCTTTTCACTGAGGCATATGTATAAGGTTCTGTTTTATTTTTATGGGGAAAAACAATGGTCCCATGGAGAAATTTGTTGAAGATAAGGCAAAAATCAATGCATCCTTGTGCAATATTTGCTGCTGTTATTGTTTGGATAGTGTAACAATGCTATCCTGTTCCCTAAGTCTGATATTGCCGATGGTCTAATTCCTGGAGGTGTTGACATGAATTTCTTTACTTTTATGCATCAGCTGGGACGAATGGGTTCCAGAGAGTCGAGCGCTCAAATTCAACGAAGCCAACCTACAGAAACAAAAAGAACTTTTCCAGGCCCATCAAGCGTGAGTAGAAAGGTCACTGTAGACCAAAGATCGTATAGTGCCAAAGGCGCAAGATGGATAACTCTGCCCAAAAGATGTAACTACCATGGGCGCCATTTGAGCAAGCGATACGCCAGCACAGTTTACGGTAATGCTTGGGCGCAGGCTCACCAGGTGCATGTGGCTGCCGCAGCGCCTGTGCATTAATGTGCATTGCGCAGGTGTATTGCTTGCTTAAATGGCGCCTATGCGATTACAATGTTTCACGTGTATTCACGGTGAAGTTCACCATCTTGCGCCGCTTCGCAGCGCTATACGATCTTTGCTGTAGACCCCTCGCGTTAAGGCGGAGTCAGAGGCTATTCTTTACTGTTTTAAATGAATTGCAGTGAATGCACAAAAGGTTTACTCGAGCCTATCCTAGAGGAAGAAAGAAACGTCCTCTAACGTGACGTCATACGCAGGGGGGTACATTGATCTTCGTCATTTTGGATCCTTCAAAATTTGCCTGGATTGTGGAAGATTCAAAAGATGCGAACACTGTCAAGGGGGATAAGTCACAGTAGCAGGGCTTCTGCTGTGGCTGTAAATTTCTGCAAGTGTTTCCACGCCTGGTTCGTTTTATACTTGTAAACAAGCGCACAGGCTGAAGTTTGAGTGACACGGCAGGAGACTTCATATCTGTTGACAGCCAGTTTTTCCTTTTGCAATCGAAAATGGACAGAACAAAATTTACCTGTCAGTTTTGACATTAGAACTGAATTGTTTTAATTGAAAAACAAAAATCCATCCCTAGTTATTATTCAGATATCTCTTACACAGAGAAAAACAAGCGCAAAAAGAATTGTTTTCTCGGTGTAGATTTTTGGGATGGGTCATTGAGGTCAAACGCCATTTTAACGGGGGGGGTGAAGTCTGCAGATCAGAGATTTTATCACATACCCTCAGAAGAGCTCAATCCATTCCAAACTGATTGTGATTTTATTTGTAGAAAAGCCAAGCGAGCTCGAGCCCAGAAGAAGTCAGACAAGCCCAAGGAGGTGGATAAAGAGAAGGAGAAAGACAGAGAGAAGGAAAGGGAGCGAGCCCCAACGCCCTCGGCAGAGAAACCTCCCACTAAGAGGACCAAAACTGAGACAGGTATGCCACCCCTCTCCCCCTGTGGTGAATGTGCTGTGAATCCCCTTCCTGGGTCTTTTTTCCAAGCATTCAACCTCGGTCCTGTATAATCCTTCAACCGTCTGTTTAAACATTGGATACAGCCTCGATCCTCCAAAATCCCGTTATTTCTTGACTGTGCTCCTTGGAGATGTAACCATTGCCTCATTCCTTCAAAGTCCTCAGAAAACAACTGTCTGTGTTTTGAGGCAGTGCAAAATATATCCATGAGCAGTGAAGATGGTTTTAAGTGTAATCCAGGTCTACACTGACCCATGGTTGAGCTTAAACAACTGAAGATCTGGCCTGAGACCATGATACAATTGATCCTTTAAAGCTATCTACACATTTTTGGGCAGGATGGGGTTAATTGTAAAATATCCTGTGCAGGGTTTTGAAGTGTTTATTAACTGTGATAGGTGTTTTGAGGGACCAGATGGTACATGTGAAATGAAGTGTAATGTGGAAGTGCATTAAACTGCTCACACTAGCCTTATCAACAAAAGATTGTACATGTACAGGGTTTTATCAGGCATTGTGTACTGCACAGAGGATACTTCAATGGTTTTGAAGTCTCTGCACTGGCAGATGTGTCCAGCCGTATCCTGGAGGTCAGTTTCTGTAACTCTGGACTTCATTGCTAGTTTCTATTCATCGATGGTTACTGATTGCTGGGCTCTGATTTTTGTTTCCAGCCGCAACTGCCGTGGAGTCTGTCAGTAGCACACCAACACCAGAGCCACCCAGGAAGAAAAGGGCACGGGTTGATGCCACTGTGGAGAACGTAAGTCTGTAATCAATATATAATGTATTGATCAGATGATTAGTGATTGGGTGGTTAAAGATTAATGTTTGATTAATCAAGGCATTATATAACAGATGATAGTGTATCAGTTGATTACTAGACACTGATGGAGATATTGATTGACAGATTGATTTATTGGTCAGTAGAAATGAATGATACTAAGGGCCTGATAGTTGGCCAAGCCAGAGCTCACTCCTTACCCTGCCAACTTTGAGTGTTTGTCAGTAAGGATATAACTGAAACTCAATTCATTAAATGTCCTATTTTTGATGATGTGAAGCGTTTATCGTTAGGAACTGTTCGAAGCGAACCACAAGGCCTGATGCAACACAGTAATAAGGCTCGCGAACAAAGAAAAAAACGGTCGAATTTGAGAAGATGGATCGGAACATTTTCAAAATCTGTTATGTCCAAGCAGTGCTGCCCCTCTGCAGCCAAACTGAATTTGCAGTAGAGAAAAGAAGTCAATAATTGATTTCAGGAGGAATCTTTTGTGAACAAGGTGGAGATCAAGGTCAAGATTCATGACGAGCTGAAGCCGATCTTGGTGGACGACTGGGACCTCATCACAAGACAGAAGATGGTAAGAAAGGGTTGTCCTTTTGAAGCTTTCTCATTTTTCCCCTTAAAAAAGGTTTTTGTGAAGGGTGAAGATTAATTTTGTTTATTCATGTATGTCTGTTCACAGGGTATATAGATAATATGTGTTAATTCCTAGCTGTAGCTGTCATCATAGATTGGATAAACCACTTCATACTTTGTTAAAGGAAATCAGTTAAACTTACACCTTTCACTTTGTTGCCCTTAACCTATTCCCCTGGGCCATTTTCCCCTTGTTATCCACCCCTTTGTCCTTTTTGTGGCCTGCAGTTGCTTCATTTACCTGCCAAGAATACTGTGGACTCGATCCTGGATGACTACGTCAAGCACAAGAAGTCAAAGAAAGATATCACACCATCCAAGTAAGTGTAGACATTCACAGTTTGTGTACATGTAGTTGTTGGACTCAAATATCAAGATATAGATGTTACTTAGCCAAGTTCTCTTTTCAGCCTCACATAGATGGCAGTACATTGATCTCTAGGTTCAGGTGCACATTTAACAATTATGTTGAATAAATGAAGTGTTGGGTTCAATCACATGCTCATCAGTTGACAAGACTGATGACTCTGTGTGTTGTGTTGGGTTCAAACGTGGCCTTAAAGCATCCCAAGATAATTATATGAAAGTGTAAGGAGAAGAGTTCAGCAGTGAAAATGAATTTGCATCATGAAAATATCATTCAGAACAATTGTGTACCGTTAAGTTTGGTGCCTTCAAGCATTTCCCGGTCATTTTGAGACAAATTTAGTTCTGATTCAACCGGAGACATTTTGAAAATTTGCCCGACATGATGCAGAATTTCAACTCAAAATGTATTTGAAATGGATAACTCAATTGTTTGTTTCTCATCGGTTCTAACGTTACCTATTTGACGTTCCCTCCAGAGAGAGTGCCATTGTGGAGGTAACCCAGGGCTTGAGGGAGTACTTTAACGTCATGCTGGGCACACAGCTGTTGTATAAATATGAGAGACCTCAGTACGCCGAGGTGAGACATCGAAATCCCCCCTCCCTTCCCCCCTTCCCCTCTTGAGAATGTTGTTGTTGGAACATTTGTTCGCCTGGCCCCTGGCACATGGCAGCATACCTCTGCATTGACAATTGTTGAGGTTAGAATGCACTGCTTGTAGCTCAGTGCACTCCAGGCTGGTGGTGCTACCTGCCCCGTTGAGGACTATCCCGTTGTCGGCAACAGACTTCTGCATATTCTGCACTAGAAGTGTGCCAGCACGCATACACACAAGTGAGATTGGAGCTAGGTAAAGGTCACGAAACAAACCCTGATCATGTTAATACTTCGAGCCTGTGGAGCGTAATATACCCATTGTTGTCATCAAGTCTCCTCAAGATTGTCATTGGACCCCTCATGATTATCACAAGACCCCACAAGAGCATCTCAAGACCTCCATTCTGAACTCAAGTCACAAGCTATTCGAACGAAAGGCAACAACAGCATTCCTCTGTCACTGTTCATCCTGTCAGTTGTGACTGGTCTTGTGATGGTCTTAACGACAACACTGAACGTACCACATAAAAATGCTGGAGCTCTAGGTTTACATAACGTGAGGCCAAGTTCCTTGTAATGAACTTCAGTCGAGTCATGTGGTACTTTTCCACGAGTGGGATAGACTAAAATGGTGTATTTCAACGTGGTGTATTTCAACGTCTTTCATGCTTCTTGAGAATGAGAAATCACTTTAATATGATGAAACATCCACAGTGAAATTTAGTTTAGTTGAAATGACATTTTTTTTGGTGAATTTGCAGATACTTGTCTTGAATCACTAATCCATCTATGAGTGGCCTTTACGTGGTATAAAAGATTAAGCTTCACTATAGTGTACAGGTCTCAGTATTTGAAAAAGTGAGTCTCATATTTTTATTGTTTGATTTACTTGCACAGATCCTAGCAAGTAGACCTGATGAACCTCTGAGTAAAATCTACGGGGCGCACCACTTTCTCAGATTATTCGGTAAAGAGACCTAATGGCTTATGACCATGATAGATTGTTGGAAGTTTTATCGGTGACAGCTAGTCAACCATTGGTCGATTTCACCCGGTACTCAGGATATATTATGTGCACTGATTACCAGGGAGAATCGACCAGTGGTCCGTAAATGGTCGCTGATCCAACCTGCCCTGGAATGCAGACTGGAAGATCCGAAGGGTTTTTCTACATCTGGGCTTCCTCTCTGTCTTTTATCTCCAGGCTTCAGTTTTTAGAGATGTAGTCACTGGGGTTGAGACCCTTGAAGATCCACAAAGCTTCATTTTCTGATGCAGACACATCTAATAATATTGAGGCTAACGTTTTAACATCTGGCCACTGGATTCTACAAAATAGGCATTTGAAACTGAGGAACTTAAGAGGAGGTCAAGGATCGAGAAAAACCCTGAGTTTTTTCCCAAATTGCAGCCTTGTCTTATACTTTGTGAGGCTCCCTGCCCTTCCATTATTTTGTAAAGGGGAGAATATGGGAACCGATCTAGAAATGGACCTTAATCATAGCAGTAAATATCCAAGCCTTATTAAATACCACAGAAGTGCCTGATGTACTGGGACATTGTACATTTGAGTCCCATCCTAAAAAATGAGTGACAAGTCATCAAAGCAATCTCTACCAAAACACAGCTTACGGAAAAAATGGGCTTCATTAAGACATGTTTTGTGAGATCTGGGTCCAATTTCATAGAGCTGCTCAAGCACAAAATTTGTTAAAGCACGAGAAAACCTGGCTTGATAATTCAGGTAACCAGCCAAAACTCCATTGAGGTGTCTTTGGTTGTCCTTTCTCTATGGTTAGAATGACAATCAGATAGAGTTTGAGCTGGTAACCTTTGTTCTTTAAGCAAGTTTTTCATGCTTAAGCAAATTTTGTGCTTAAACAGCTCTACGAAATTTGCCCCTGGTCATGAAGTTATGGTGGTTACACACACCAGTTTTGATGTGGCTCTCTGGTTGCAGTGAAGCTGGGCAGTCTGTTGGCCTACACCCCGCTGGACGAGAAGAGCGTGCAGCTTCTCCTGACCCACCTGCAAGACTTCATGAAGTACCTGCACAAGAACTCCTCCACCCTCTTCAGCACCAGCGACTACGAGACGGCGCCACCAGAGTACCACCGCAAGGCCCTCTGAAGATGCGATTGATGGAGTCGGTGCTGTTCATTCATCCCCACCTGCTTTCGTCGGCCTGCGCGACACAATTTCTTCAACTCCTCATAAATTAATGTGAGCAGTAATCGGGGTCAACCGTTTCTTGTTCACCATGAAACGTGCACAGAATGGACTTACACTAAGGTAGTCAATTACCCACAAGGCTCTGTAACACCTGTACTTTACACGTTTCAGTGGAGGGCATAAAGCCCTTTCCTTCACCCTGTTAGGTGCTGGTGACAAGTGAATCTATGTTGCTGTATACAGCTTTGCTGGGGTCGTATTGAATGGGGCTAATTCCTTCCTGGTCGAAGGTCAACGAAAAAGTCCCTACAGTGTCGAAGTCTGTTCAGAAAGTTCAGAGGGAGGAAAGTAGATCTAAATCCCGCAACTAATCCAAGCCTGACTGAGCCTGACTATAGCCTTGAGGATCGGGAATTTAGCCCACTTTTTAATACCCTAATGATGCCATTCTTGGATGATGGGAACAGTCTTGCCAGGCCCAGGTGTAGGTCCAGGTATGGGATGTTTCCGAATCCCAGCATCATCTCAGGATGTGGCTTCTTGCCTTTTATTTTCCTGAACTTTGTTTTCCAAAAGAAAGCCACCTGTTTCAATGCAGTTTCTTTATTTTTTGTTGCAGAAATGTTCAATAGTCTAATGTAGGAACAAAGTTTGGAGATTTTTTACTGTGTTCCTGAAATGTTGAAAATTAATTTAAAGCCAAAATTGAGGCCAGAGTAGGAGATGAAGCCCAAATTTAAAACATGGCTTCAAGCTCCCCCCCCAAAAAAAAACAACTCCAGAAGGGGCTGTTGTTTAAATTGAAGTCAGAACTTGAACTTTTCACTGGTATGGATTCAAGCTTTCCCTTTTTTACCGATTTGGCTAGGACTTTGATCCAAAATTACTGTCAATTCTGAAATGTGGATGAAAATGAGCAATCACATTCACTCTACAATGATTGAGGTTGCTAATTTGTCACAGGGAGGTGTCTTTTTTTTGGCCATTGTACACACCAGTCAACTCGAGCAAAACATCAGACTTGAACATGTCCCTTTGGAAAGGAGATTGGCAAATCTTTGCATTTCATTTCTAATCTTTGTACAGATTTGTAAATTTTTTAATCATTGTACTCCTAGAAACTGAATTTCAGAGTTGGGAAATATCCTCCTTCGTCTTAAATACTTTATACCATCTTCAGAAGTAGCCTCAAGAATTTTTATTCTCCTTTTGCAAATGCACAGTTTGTAAATGACGCCATGTTTGTGATGGAGAAGTGTCGTCTTGCTAGTTGTGTAAAGGACCAATTACTGCTTTGCAAAGAAGGTTGGTTTCTGAAGGAAGTTGTGCACCTTCTCAAAGATTCAGACTTAAGAAAATCGCAGGTTTTGAATGCATTTAGATGCAATTGGGCTAGCTCAGAATCATGAAGGTATTATGAAAGTGTTTATGTTAACACCAGAGTTGAAGGCGATTGTATTCTCCCCCGTGTTGCCAAAAGTAGGTTGTGCCCCGACATATTAAATTCAGTGAATTGACACCTCTAGGGCGAGGGTAAAACCAAGATATTCAGCTCTCCATTATTGATGAGAGTTCGTCACTGTTGTACTGAAGACAGGAATTGAAGTTTAGATACGTGTAGCTGAAACCAATCCACTTTTTAAAAAAATGCTTTTGTATTACTGCGCATAACCTTGATGGGGGAAAAATTCAAATTTCCGACTTGCGTCCTTTAAGGTGTGGCGATTAATTGCTTAACTCGATAAATTATTGACATACAGGTAGCTGAAACTAAACCACTCTTTGTGAAATTCTTTTTTTACTCTGTACGACCTTTTTCATCAATATGTAAATACAAGTAAGTCGTAGCTGTAACGTGTAAATTAAACACAAAGCAAACAAAACTCTTTCAACTTTTCCTTGTCTTTGATTATATAAAAATTCTGTCGTCGTTTGTAACAAATGCAAAACGAAACATCTGGCACAAGTTTAAATTCTGCCCATGAAGCTGCTTCTTTCACGTCAAATCGAACCTACCTTGAAGTTTTTATATGTACATTGTTTCGTCAACTGCAGAATCTGACACATTTACACACACTTCAGTTTGTGATACCAACTTGTCATACTGCATTATCCACCTCATGTAAATAAGCTCAGGTGTTGCTGACCACAGCATGCAACTCCAAGTGACTTTAGTTCTAGTAAGTTCAGCATCATGAGAGTAATGAGTTGGCACCCTCGTGTCAATTCTCAATCAGAAAACAACACAGCGAACTCAATAGTTGTTACCGTGTGCGAATGGGTAAGGCAAGCAGAGGCAAAATTACATGACTTATCAGAGATTTTGTGTTAAAACGTCCTCGGAGGGCAATGTTTTTTTATCACTTGGATATGCTCGAGTAAACCTTTTGTGCATTCATTGTTACTAAATTCAAATAACAAAAACAGCCGACACATCATGGAGACGCCAGTAACACATAACCTCTACCACAACCCTGGTTACAGGTTAAGTGCAATGAACAGCTGCAAAGTCCTGGTCTTAGTTCATTTGAATAGTTTGTGACTTGCTTGAAGCTATGTGCAGATAACATATGTAAGACTTAGTACATACTTGACACCGAATATGCCAACTGTGTGTACATTCGGTTGTAACCTCTTAACCCCTTCGCTATGGAGGACTGCTACTACCGCACCATTGTGTGAGGATTAGTGCATACCACACATACAGTCTATTCACCATGCAGCTGCTGGTTCAATGGGGCCTGCTGCTGGACAAAGACCTCCATTCATGGCATGCCACAGCCCAGCAGTCGCGGTCAAAATAATCCCGCCGTGAAGGGGTTAAATGCATCATTTGCGCACCTGTGACGTGCAAATGAGTTTGCAGATGTCATCACCAGAGTCAAGGCAATGAGCGAGCCATGCCCTCAACAGTTCCTGTGCATATCTCAAGGCTGCCTCTCTCCTGCCAACAGACACTGTCCGGCTAGCTGAAGATGCTAGGGTCAACAAAGGGGTAGGCGGTGAAGGAACCCAGTTTGTTACCCTCCTTGTCATAGTGGAGCATCCTGAAGCACTTCTCGCAGAAGAAACTGGGATCGATGCTGGAGAAGCTGTCCCCCACTGTTTTCCATCTGCCCAATATAAGACAAGGAAATAAAGAGAAACTCCAATAATGGTCAACTGGACTATTTGTCCAACAGATGGCCATTTTGCAAACCCCCGCTTGTGGGCTTCAGCATCATTCCCGGTTGAATAATACTTAGTATTCTTCGGTGGCCAAACCAAAACGAAATAATTTAATTTATGGCCTCAAAACCAAGGGTTGAAGTTCCTGAAAACAGACTGGTTCCCAGTCCCTTTTGTATATTCTAGACTTTAAAAGGAAAAAAGAGGAAGGAGCCAATCTGTACGGACATAACTTGTTGGTTTGCCTGCTAGTTCTAATCTTCGGAAATTACTGAATCCTCGTACACCCAAACACTAAGCTTCCCCAAACTGAGAATTACATTTGAAATTTAACCAATCTGTCTAGCACAAAAAAAATGGAAATACTCACTTGGCAGTATAAATGTTGCAACAGGTGCAGAGGATGCGTTTCCAGTAAGGTTTGTGTATCAGTACTGGGTATTTGCTGAGGTCTTGAATATCAGTGTTAGTGAGCAATCTGGACAGGAAAAAGGACAAAGTTTCTATCGAAAAGTTGCTTCTTGAGATTTTTGGACATGTTCTCTTTGATTACGAGAGTAGCTTCACCCTTTTTTCACATAAAAATTTTCCTATAAGATTTTCTTGAATGGAAGAAGGTATACAAGTAACTTACATGCTAAATGATGATTCCTGAAAATTTAAGACCCACAAAATGTGTCACTTTTTTCTCGCAAAGTGGTAATTTAAGAGATTTAAAAGCTGCTTGCAAGAATGCTGAGAAGGGATTAGTTTTTAAAGATTCAGCAACTGATTCTCTCACTTAAATCATTTTTCTTTTCTTTTTCAAGTGAATTCTGTATGCTTCCTGGCAAAAAACCATGCACGAGACGATTACGAGACTATGCTTCATTGACATGCACAGACAATATAACAGGCCTAGGCATTATAACATCTGAGAAATCACAATGCTTCTCTGAGAAACTGTGGTTGAACAAAACTGAGATTACAAAAAAGGAAAGGCACACACAACAAATCTCAGGTTTCCGTTACCTGAGATCGGTGAACACCATGATGTGTTGGCAGTTCCCCACATGGCAGTACAAGTAGGGATAGCCTAGCCTGATGTCCAGGTCATTAAATGTCACATCGTCCATGGACTTGGAATACGTGGTCTTCTTGGGTTTCATCCAGTCTGTGACGACCCTGGGGAAAAAAGCAATCCAAGAAAAAAAATGTCTAGGCTCCTAGTCACTATTTAAAAGCACTGTGCAAGACAATCTTAGCAGGGGGGTTCAATCTTTGTACTGTGCATCCACATCTGTGCATGAGGACTGAGGAATCACTGTGAGGGTTAAGCAGTACATTGCTGTATTGTCTTCACACAGTCCAAGGGCATCTGCAAAATTGTACTTCAGTGCAGAATTCTCATTATGCAGCCTTTGAAGAAGAAGTCAAATAACCAATCCTTCCAATAATCTGGGGCCCAGTGGAAAGTGGAGCTGGGCAAAGGAGTTTGCTGAACAAAGAAAAATTGGTCAGCATAAGGTTACCAGCCCAAATGCAGTGAATTCCAATAACGGCTGTTTTGCTTTGGTGCAGTCCTGCCCAGACCTCTTTCAATGTCAGTTAAATCTCTTACTGTTCAGTTCCATAACTCAGTCTTTTGAACCCAATGAATGGGCAAGCTTTCTTCCATCGGTCCTTCACCGTGCAGAGCTACAAGGCACGTAGTGTACAACAGCTGTCCAGTTGTGGTGGTAGGATATAAATGGCCAGTGTTTTTACCCAACCATGGCTACTTTTGCCAAAGGACACACTTCTTAATTTCACATATAATGTCAGTTAAATCAACAAGAGATGTAAACAAGTTAACAATCGAAGACAGTGCAGACTCCATTTTTTTTATTCATTTATCACTTTGTAATCCAAACTTCCGAGACTGTAATGTATTGTATATTTCTTGTTACCGATTCCAGGCTTTTCTGATTTGCGACCACCTGACATGTGGCCCTGCTGTGAGGGCATGTTGACATGATAACCAAACTACATACTGGCTCAAATCTCGGCTGAGGGGATCTCGGCGGTCATTGTAGAAGGTGTCCTCGATCAGGAAGTATGAGGACTTGTACACGTCCTGCTGCTTGACATCCTGGGGGGCGTCAGGGACCTGACTGTACTCGCCCGACGCCACTGACATGTCGGCTGCACAGATGATCTTGTCCCTCAGTGCCGTAAGCTTCTGGTCCGCCAAGACTAGCAGCTCTCGGTCAATGAAAGTGGGTCTGTAGACATTTTTCAGATGCTTTTGGGAAGAATTGGGGACCAGGTATTTTACTCTTGCGGAATATTTATAAATGATTAAAGGACAAACGTCTTAACTCCAGCCCATCCTTGCAAGATCTTGTAGAGTTTTTAATCCTCAATCCTTTGGCATTCATTCTAGGAATATTCCCGAATCCTTGAAAATCCTCCACTGTGCAAGAACCAAGGGTACATGTCTTCAAACCTATAACTTTTCCTGAGGAATCAAGCCCAACGTAAAAATAGGCCTAAATCTAACTAGGGTAAACTGCCCTGAATCCTGGAAAATATATCTCAAAGGAGTTTGAAAAATCTAGATGGGTTGGGGCTATAACATCCACAGTGGCAAAAAGGCAACAACTTAAACACACTTCACGGCATGAAGATCTTAAGGGTTCAGATTATGCGTGATTATTACCATTTTGTATTACTGATCACAGTTATCTCAATTTATTATTGAATACTCCAGTAAACTGTAAAGTGACACTGACATATCACCTTTTTGCAATATGGACTCAGTGTGAAACTGAAGCCCAATGAGGATAAGTGTTTAGAGCTGCTTACATGGATGGATTGTGATGCTCTGAACAATGTGACAGAGAGGATGGTCATTGGTTTCTTCACACAGACTTCCTCCTCTTGGTCAATGTAGGCACTGTAACATTCCTTGAAGGAAATGAGAAGCAAAACAGAACAAAAATGGGTAACCGGTTTGGGGGAAACTAAAAGGCAAGAGTGTCATGAGCCAAGATTTTTAACAAAAGACAAATTTAGGATATCACTGAAACTCTGTATTAAAATAGTGCTTTAGGTTTTCTCATAAACAAACAGAATAAAATAGATTTAAACAGAAACTGACAACTACATGACCATATAAGAGTGGTACTGAATTTCATGACCTGGTTTGAGAATGTGGACGTCCCTGTCCGGTTGTCCTACGAGGCAAGTAAATAACAGCGTTATCCCATTGAGTTGTTCACAACTTGAAATAACACTCTTGTCTATGCAAGCCTCTGGCTACTGGCTACAACCACTTCCCATGACCCATGTGCTATCACTAGCCACAGCCACTTCATTTTGGACATGCAGTCTGATGCAGTCTTCAAGTCACTAGCCACAGCCACTTTAGTTTGGACATGCCGTCTGATACAGTCTTCAAGTCAAGTCACAGTTATTTTTGCTGACATAGGATGGCACCATGGAGCTGTGGGATGGCACCAAAAATTGTCCTGATATTTGTGACCCACTCTGCACAAAAGGGTATTAAGTCACGCAATGCCACAACATGTAATGGCCTGTTCTATTTAGAGAGGGCAAAATTTCTGCAAAAATGCAATTTTGTGTTCTTTCCTTTAATAGCTTCTATATTGTTTACATCTTCAGAATTTGTGACTACAAACATGGATACTGATGAATAAAGATGAAAAATTTATCAATCAGTAGGAAATTCTATATAGAATTGTGTTTCCAAGCGCTACACTTTATGAGCTTTTCCTCGAAAAGTGTTTTTATTGAATCTGAAAATGTAGATATGCAAATGTCTATGTATCTCTGGAACCCAGCGCACTGCAGGGATCATTCATACATCAAATTGTAGCTTGTGATGTACTCAATCCAGTCATATCAAAAACTCATAACCTCAATCTCGCGACTTAGTACCCATTTTTCTAGAGTCGGTCACATTTGAGGAAAACACTGGAGCTCAGAATGGTGGATACACCAATCAAGCCAGCACAGTATGTTTTAAACAAGAAAACCTTGAGGGGGGGGATAAAATTCAAATGTGCCCCTGACTTACTAGGTGCACGTCTGTCCTTCGAAATCGCTTCTCCACTTTCCTATATTTTTTGTGTCGTAATCTGGGGAGGCAGAACAATTAATCTGGCCATCAAAATGAAAATTTCTGTGAATGCACAAAGAAAAGTCCTATGTCGTACCTCTCAGTGAAGGTCGACGACATACTTATTCCTGAGAGCTTTGACAGTGCTGTTACTCATCACATGGCTTGAACTGAAGTCCCAAGTTACATGTTTATATTCATTTGCAACATTTTTCCTTCACAACTACACAATAATCAATACTGGAGTGTGCTTCCTAAAGGTTGCTGACATATGGGAACAGGCAGGGGTACGAAACGCAAGCTGTACACAGTAATAGAATGCTTCATAAACAACCTGTCTATGCAGGGCAGCATCGACCACTCAAACTCCTGCCTTTTTAACCCTAACAGCCCTGAATATTACAAAGTACTACTAAGTAGTAAAATGTAGCATTCAACACTGTCGCTTATATGAGTACATGACCTTATTGTTCTTTGAAGCCATGAAATAAAATACATAAGACAGTGTACCATACAATGGTCTGGCACTATGAATGCACGATTTTATTGTTCTCTGTACCAGTAACAATGGAGGGTGCCCTAGCCACAAGTACTCATTTGTAGCGCTAGGTCCCTCAGGCTCAGACTGCTACTAGTATTTTGTTGTACTGAGCACTGTAAGCCAAACAATATACGTGGCTGTTGGGGTTAAGGCGTAAGACTATGTATGTTGGTTTGGAACCTCGGCATCCACAGGATGGTTGTAAGCTACAGGTATACAAACTGACTGGCGTGTCTTTTGCTTAAATAACTTGGTCCTATTTCAAATAGCTGCCAATGCAGAATTCTGCTAAGCAGGGAAAATATTTGCTCAGCAAAATATAGAAAAAAGTCAATGGCCAAAATTGTACACCATGCATACACCTGCTGCAAGTGATTCTCAACTGATTTGTGCTCAGGACGAAAATGTGCATAGCGGATTGCTGTGAAATTCAGTCCTGGTCATCACTGTAGCTTACTGTAATGTCTTGAGGTGTTCAACTCCTGCTGGTATGCCTTGTGGTGTGCCTAGAGATCCTTCATTAAGTGGACAGTCATCCTCCGCTGGGCAATGCAACATTTCTACACTGTCAAACCAAAAAATACCCAAGATTGTTTGTTAACAGGACAGAGAAAATTTGATGAGCAATTTTCTGGAAAAAAGCTAATATTTTCACTATGTGAAGAGTTTTGTAGGTGAATCGAGATTAAGCAAGCAATTTCACAAAACTGATTGAAACAAAAAAGTTAAAACTTAGATATAGACATTGTTTCCTTTCATAGAATAAGGTGAAGTCATCATTCCAATTTAGTAATATACTCCAACATTTTGGAACTAAGGACTGACCTACAAACTTTTTCCAGCTCGTCAACAACCTCCTCTTCCGTTCCAATCATCTCAGCCATCTCCCAGTTGGATTTCGGGATCCTCGCTGGAAGCATGGCCTCTTCCGATCCCAACACTTTTTCACACTCCTTCAAAAAGTCGCCCACATGTAGCAAGGGTGACACAGTGAAACCCGGCTCATCCATGTACCTCTCTGAGGGTCCAGCTTGGTCCCCCATTTCACTGGACCTCAAAGAATGTTACACCTGAACTTGAGAAAAGAGAGCGATGGTTGAGAGCAATGTTATTGCTTCTGTTGTTATCGTTGGACTTGGTTGCTTTGATTTTTGGTCACGGCATTCCAAGTAATAAAGACCAGCACAACCGCAGGGCTGAGTCAGTTCAAATACTTGAATATTCAAGTATTTGACCTTCCATTCAATCAAATAATTGAATATTCAAATATTTGTCCTTTCATTTGATAGAATATTCCAATATTCTGATGTACCAAATTCCAACAATAGGTGAAACAAACATTTCTACAAAAAGTAAACAAGAAAGCTTTGATGGAATACGCAAAATGCATTCATCTTCACATACCTTTAAGTTTACTCACAGTACCTTGAAATAGCATAATTACTGTGCACTTTATTTACCAAATTTCTTTTTTATTTTATTTATTTTTTCCCTCCGAATATTTGATTTCAAAACAGACATTGAATATTTGATGATTAATCGAATAACGGAATACACGTATGCTAAGAATTGGCACAGTGCCACACGTATAACCATGGAGCTATGAAATAGAGCTTCGTGATGTAATCAAAATGCAGTAAGGTACAATGTAGCTAGCTTTGGGGGATGCTAACCAGCAGGATGCAAAACAGGATGGACGGCAAAATCAGGATTTTCTCAATCATTCTGAATTCTGCCTCTCTGAGCCCAACAGTTCTAAGAATTTTGTATAATGGTAGAAAGGCTTTGTGGGAAGGCAAAAGGTTCAATGTTTGCTCCTTTTTCCTTCCCACAATTCCTTTCTTACCATTGTGCAAAATCACCCACACAGTATTTGCGATAAGGGAAGTTAGGCTATGGCCATGGCTATTATTCTGCTGCATGTGCAGATGTGTGGAATTCTTCCCCTCATGTCCCCTGCTTTTGGTCATCATGGTAGTGTTGGGTCAAAGCATGGAGGAAGGAGGGAAAATAATGTACACGTGATTCCTAACACAGCATGCAATTACTCAACAAAATTTCACCTGAACCTGTTTCCGAATAATGTGGCAGAAGCAATGTCACCTTTCCTACAAATTCACAGCAGTCACAACCAACACCACCGGCAATGCACCATCAATGCATCATCAGGAGAAAACAGCATTTCCAAACTTGCGCACCTGACAGGTCACTGACTAATAAACTCTTTGTTCAATTATTATATTAGACGTCTGGGTACAGTCACGTAGGCACAGGGCTACCTCTAGTGCAGTACTAGTGAACGACTGTTGCATGTTTCATTTACAAAAGATGGCTGTGTCAACACCAAGCTTTGCTGTTTCGTTACAAAAACTCACGAATTCAATCAAACCTGAGGACATACTGAACTTCTATTATGTGTCATCCGAAAGAGGTTTTGTTTTACATCATAAAAATGGTGACGTTGTGGTTGTAAATATTGGAGGCGAACCAGAAAACAACAATATCATCGCTCGAAATGTTCTACAGTTGCGGTAAGTAGGTAGGCCTGTGCGGCCGCGTCGAACTAGGCCTAGCCTAGCTACATGTAGTTAAGTAGTTTGTGTTCTTAGGGCTCACATCATGTATTCTCATTCTTGTTAGGCCTGAATGGAACTACTATTTATTTGAAATAAATTCGAATAGGCCTTTCCTTAATGCCGTTGACAAACATGACGAATGTAGGCCTATGTGTGTGTGTATTATTCTATTAATTTGTATTTCTTGTGTCTTTTATCATGTTTATTTATTTGGTTTTCGTTTTTGCTTCTGAGTTCAGTTGTGCTGTTGTAAATTGTGTAGATGGCACTGGGTTATTTTATTACATGAAGTATCATTCTCGCAGTCATCAGTTGGTTGAATGTCAGACAACTGGACGATTTACCTGCTTGAATTGGGACAATCCTTTAACTTGAGCGTGAGACAACTCGACCGTTGGGACCACTCCACCATTTACATGTACTAAGTCGTCCATTAAGTAGAACAAGTCAACTTTGATGTGGTGACAACTCCACTGTTAGAGGCATGTGCAATTACCGTGGTGTTCAAGACAGATTGCCATTCAGTGTGTTTTTGCATTTACTTGGGTTGCGTTATGCTGCGTTTCAGCATGGGAGGCTACTTATAAATGGAGTGTGATATTTCCATCCGTAAACTGAGCCAACATTTACATGTAAACCTTTAAATATTACTGTGACTTGACGTGGTATCACGCATTTCATCATTAATATTACTTCCTGTTTGGATGGCAGTCTTGTCACCTAATTAGCCTTCTGTGGACTGAGTTGGTGTCAAGCAAACCTAACCCCACCAATTCAGTGATCAAACTCAGACATGCCAATACAGTTTTCAGCCTAGCCGTGGCTGGACGCCCACAGATTGTACAAGTCGCCATATTTTCTCTGGTTCACCCACGTACATATTCTGTAGTTGCGGGGATGTACGCTTGTCGTTGTGCTGATTTTGTTGGAATATGCTGTGGGGACAGAGAAATATCCCCACAACTCGGTCATAATTTGCCTAACAATGAAAACTTCCCGTATTGCGTAGAGGGCCCATATAATCACAGACCCACTGACACAGTGGATTTGTGTCAGTACACGACTGATCACAGCGGATAACTTGTCTCAAATGTTGAATTATCCTGAGTCAAGTTGCCAAACAATCAGTTTGTCTGAGCCCCTGTGGGCATGGTCGGTTAAACCATGTATGGAGGAACACCTCCATGCTTGTGCAGGGCTGACTGTGAAATCTGCTGTGCAGAAATTGGTTGCTCCTACATTCACACCGGAGAACTTGCACAATTATTCTTGTATCCAGCAAATAATCATTTCCTTGAGGAACTTAACATGCAATAACCATAACGTGATGCATCGGATGTCAACATCCTACATGTGCAGTGTTCTTCCCTTGAAAACAAAATCCTCCTGTCACGAAACTTCTTCCTTCACATCTTACCAATGGACAATGCTTCTTTTTCTGTTTTCATGTAACCACTAAACAGAAGTAGTGATCTACTGGTATTTTAGATATAAATCTCTTTTAAATCACAGCTTACACTCAGGCAGGAGGACTGAGGCTTTGCCGCAAGCATCATTGTCCTTTCTTGCTCTAAGTCAGGACCTCTGTCTAAGCCTACACGATGTATCCTTGGGTCGTGATTCGGAGTTGGTCAGATCATCGTCCAGTGCAACATGCACTAAACGGCAGATGGAGACATTGTTGCAGGAGCACTGGAAAGGAGGCAAGTTTAATGGATACCCAAGAATACATCACTGTTGGCCACAATTGGTTGATCTGCGTAATTGTGTGATCTTGTGGGTGGTGAGATCTGTGTACTGTTTGGAGGTTTCTAGTTCAAATAGTGTGCTGGTGTTCTAGGCAATCTCTTTGTCCAACTTTGTATTGGCAGTGCTTGAAACCCTCTTGAATACGCTGCAGCTTAGAACACGGGGGCTTTTATTTTAAAATTATTCCCTTCCCCCCGAAGTAATACCTCATAAAATTACCTGTAAGCATTAAGATCTAAATTGAATTTAACCAATGTGTGTGGCTTGTTATCATGATTCCTTTGCAGAATCGTACACCTCTGAAGTTTTATTTTTGGTTATGGTGATTATGTAGTTGTTTAAACATGTTTCAGTTTGATTGTCACTTGCTTTGTTATTGACAGACTTACATGTACCTGATTCATCCCACATCCATCTCCTGGCATTTGAGTCATCGACGGCAACCGTCCTCTGTGGCAGCCTCTTCTTAGAGTTGACCCTCCGGGAGGACAGAGAGCCAGAATCCAAGGAATGCCTGGCCTTGGTCTGGGACCCCAAGGAGGGCAGCGTGGTGCACTGCCAGATGCTGCATGGATTGGTCTTCCTGTTGCACCAGTCTGGAAACATCAGTATCCTCTACCTAAGCCTTTATCGAGCCCTTTCTCAGTTTAGCATTTTTGCCCATGGCTACGGCTACAGAAACATGTCTTTGGTATCATTTGGAGCTCTAGCCATTGTAGCCAACTACAACTGACTCAGACCCTAACCTGTAAAGAAGTGGTAGAAATAACTTGCACTGTCTTGATCTTGAGTCATCAAGTTCATTTTGAACTTCAGTTGAATATCTGAACTTGTTGGGACTTACAAAAAAAGTCTGTGTACAGTATTAGGTTTACCACCACAAGCCCTCATTTTTCATGATTAAACTTTTGAAATTTATGTACGGTATTTGGTTTGCAGTTTGATGCATTTGTTCATGTTTGCTGGATCTTTTTTGAGGAAGATAAATTGTACCTCCCAAAAATTATTAGTTCATAACTTAAGCATTTATTACAATTTTTCTATGCACTTGTTAATGCCATTTAGATATGGTTACGTTACTGACAGGTGTACATTGTATGTCATTGAATTCAAGAGTGTAATTTGTCTTACCTGATTTGTTGATTGTAACTGATAGCCATCAGTGTCATTTGCTCAAGATCTTTTCGTGGCTGGGCAATTTCTCTCTTTAACTCTAGTCTAACTGTAGCTGTGCATTCAGTGAGCAAGAAAGCAGCAGTAGCCACCGTCAACTTCCAGAAGTTTCTCCATCACATCTTCCCCAGCGCTAGCATGGAAATGCTCCAGCCTCTCCACCCCGAACACCTGGAGGTCAGTCCCGACCTGCAGACATTAATTCTAACACAGCACCAGGCTAAGTTCAACATCTACAAGGTCAACCTCAATGAGTACTTCGACACCTACCCGTATCACCTCAGAGTTCAGAGGTCGGGTAGGTTTACTTTCCCTGCAGGGAGCTGGAGAGAAGGGGATGAAGACAGGATCACTTTTCTGCACGGTGGAGTCAAAGTTCAACAGGAGGGAACTGGTGGAAACAGGAGCTGGTTGAATACGTTTTCATCAGCCTCGAGGGTCATCTCACGGACTAAGATAATGCAACATCCATCCAGACAATCAGATGCTCTTCAGTCATTCCATCATCGTGATCCAGCATCCAGAACCGAGCCTAACTGGCTTGAGCGCGTGGGCTTGACAGAACTAACTACCTCAAAATCTGGTACCACTTTCACAGAGCTGGTAGGCTCGGGGAACAAGCATAAACTCGGAGGCATTTCTGGCTTTGACAAGCCCAGACCGAGGCAGGAGTCCCTCGGTTCTTACCGGCCGAAACTCATCTTCAAGAAGCGCGACGATGAGTCATGCTTGTCTTCCAGGCCTTCGGCCGCAATCAGAGCCACGAAAGCCTTCCGGGACCTGAAGGTTGCTGGCATGTCCCTTACAAGGACCTCTGCCGTGATATGGTACAGAGGCAATGCCAAGCTTGACGTGAACAAGGGACAGTATGGAGGGGTGTGTCTTATTGACCTGAGGACAAATGGCATTGATTACTTCAGGTAAAGTTTAGATATAACTGCAGTAAAATCATCTGTAGACATCTTACATGTTCCTATTTTTTTTCAAGAAGTATGCTATGGAAAGGTTTCACTCAGGACATCTCAAGGAGTTTCCAATAAGCCTTTTTGAGTTAAATCTGATTAAAATCTGGTACACTGAGTTCTCTAAATTCACGTGAACATACCGATTTTGAATTCTCCACACTAAAGACACTGTTGCTATACCTTGTGATTTGGGACAAGCTTTTGCTTGGTTACATAAAAGACGGCTTGCACCAATACACTGTTTCCAATGGATGAGAAGGGCACAAAGTAACCAGTCCATTCCAGAGATGATGGTTGCTACATGTGTGCAAAAGCTTGCCCCGAATCACGAGGTATAACAACAGTATCTTTAGTCCGGGGAATTGAAATTGTCATGTTTATGTGTAATCAGATAACTCAGTGTTCCAGATTTTATTCAAATTTAACTTACAGAAGGCTTATTTGGAAATATTTTGTGTCACTTTGATTTATATAGTACTTTAAAAAGGAAAACATTCTCTGATGACTATCAGAAATGAGGTTGAAGTTACTCTTGTCAAAGATTTTGTATTGTGTTGCTTGATTCTAGAAAGTTCACACTTACACTTACCTGTACAGGTACACGTACATTTGAACTCTCCCAAGACACTTTACTGCTGTCACAGAGACCGATAGATCTGAGTTTTAGCAAGCCTAATTTTGTTATTGCAAAGGAGAACCCCAAAAAACAAACGAATAAACATTGCTTTTAGGAATGCTGGATATTCCCATTTGGGTCTCAATTCTGGTTTAATTCATTCCTAATGGGGCAGCTTTGCAGAGCCTGTTGCCGTCACCTTTTCTCACGACTCCAGCCATCCACACCTTCTCTTATCAAGTGGCAGCGTTGAGGCCATTGCCTATGGTGTGGATCAGGAGACTCTTGTCAATAAGGTGTGTTACGGCAATTTCCACTATTATCCCTTAACCCCCACCAGCCGTTTTGTGCTGGTAACCTTTCCTGATTCCTTTGGAATCCTCCACTGTGCAGTTAACCCTGTGAACGGTAGCTGGGCTCTACTGTTCTCAATCCTGCAAAATCTTCAAAACCTTCTGGATTTAAAGGTTAGAGGAGGTACACTGTATCCGCTTTGAAAAGAAGCACCCCCTCATTGGTTGAAAGGAGTCATGTTGATGGGGAATGTTCATTTTGTTCGTAGTGACCTGACCATAATGCATGCATTTGATAGTCATTGCTGAATCAAAGAAGTGCAGTTCCCACCAAAGGACCCTCGTTTGCTGGGAAAACCGCAGTCTCTTGGTCCTGCTCGGGCCTCATGGGCTTAATTCCCCCACTCCCAAATCTTCTAGCAAACCCATTGCACAGTCTTTAGACTTAAATTTTCAAGGGTTATCAAGTCCATTATTAAAAAAAAAATGGCTTGGCTCTACCTTCCTCCATCCTGCAAAATCCTCCAGAATTCCCTGTGTGGATTTTATAACATACTGGTATTCATTAGCCTTACTTGATACCATAAAATCTTGCCCTGATCTTTTGAGGTAATTGCTAAAGATGTATGTATGTTTTTTAAATCATCATATATTTTCTTAAAACAACGCTTGAAAATGCAGCGAGTGCAGCCATTCTAGCGTGAGTTTAAAAATAGATTGATAGTCAATACCAGTCATTTGCTCACCCATCAACAGCATGGTGTGTACAATTTACCTGTGTGTGTACGCAATGTTCTCTTCAGCATTTCTCTGCTTATTCCCTCTGCGCTGTCTGAGTGAATTCACATCATTATGCATTTCCGTAATCTGAAACCTCTTTATGTCCGTTCTTGGGGTGCGTCACCTGTAGCTGATGATCTTCTGCAGTGCCAGCCTGGCTGAGACGGTATGTCACTTGAATCAGTGGGATCATTACTCCATACCCATACATGCCCTGGAGGTTGGCCTCAAGCAACGACAGCTAGACACGGTGGCCTTCTTCCTCAAGAGCAGGGAGAATGGTAAGAAACTGACAATTTTAATTGTCTCATGTTTAATGTTCAACTACGCTCTCATTTTGTCAACTGATGAAAGCGCATTGGTTCTGAAAGAAGCCCAGAGCATGGGAGCTAAATTTAGAACTGGTTTTGAAAGAAAGCTTTGTCTAGCATGGTCAGCTGTCAAGAAAAAGAGAAATTCACAAAAAAACTTAGTTGTCTGTTTGTAAAGCACCTAAAAACCAAAGGAATAGTTTGATGAAAACTCTTGCATCAGGTCAATTTTTCTTTAAACTAACAGTCTTGCAGGGCAATTCTTTTGTTCCACAGGGAAACTTCCTTTATGCATACCCTGTGGAACAAAAGCACTGGCCTATAAGATGGCAGCCATGCAAACCCTTTATATGTTGTCACTAAGTATTCTGTTATAACTGCAAATTCAGTCCAGCTTGGCCTTCCACTGCCTGCCCAATAAATGTTTAATTATAAATGGATGTAGTTTTCAGGTACTGCCCAGTTCCTAGCTCTACAGCCCGCGTGGGCAGCCCCCGCACCCCCCCTCCTCCTACGGCCGACCAGACCCAGCTCTGGCCGGCCCTGGACCTGCTGATGGCTTCAATCCGCGCCCACGCCCGTGAGCACCAGTCACGGCAGTACGCCCTGCAGCTGCTGAACCTGACACTGGCCCACGCAAACCGGCTGGTATGCAACGCTACGGAGACAGCCCAGATACTGCGACAAGAGGAAGACGGGGGTGGGCCGGGCATCCTGGAAGGGTTCAACCTGACAGAGGAGGTGTTGGCGAATGCCCTCCAGAGGCTGAGGGGGTACATCCAGGAGATGTGGGTGTACCTGAACGGGTGTCCCAAATGGATCGGGGAGAAAGAGACAGAGGAAATGGCAGTAAACACAGGTAAGTGGTCAGGCTTCAGTAAGCACCTGAAAGGCTAATATAAAAGCAGAATTAGAAGCTGTCATAGCAGAGGCACCATAGTAAAAGTCCTGGAATTACTTCTCAATTTCTAGGGTGGTAAAAGGCATGGAAATTTGTGAAGACCAATTTATTTTAAAGTTGAAAATTGTGCAAATTCATGATTTACAGTAGTTTGGGAAATTTTGATTTTGTTGATCGATAAAACGTGACAAATTTGACAAGTTTCAGTTTTGCATTCAGAGGGTTTTCATATGTAGAGTCCATCGAAATAAAGACTTTCAGTTGCGAAATGAACATAAAAGAAACTGCATATCATAATAACAGGCTTGTAAAAACTGTTGGAGCTAGGAGATTATTCGGTTACTGTGACTAAGTTTGAACTTCTTCTATTATCAAGGAAATTCACTTTGCTGGTCAAATTCAGCCTAGAAAGCTGTGTTTGTGTGTCAAGGCTGAGGAGAAAAAAAAATCATTGTTATAGTCTTGACAAATATTTCAATAACATCTTGCTACAGATGAGGTTGATTCGGGGTCGAGAAATTACTTTCTGCCAGAGGAGAAAACAGCACAGATACACATCAAGAAGTGGCAGAAAATGGCACAACAGGTGAGAGTTACTGGACATCATACATCACGTTGTCTTTTGACAATGAAAAGTCGAAATTCCACAGAAGTGGACCGCAAAAAGTTAAGTAACTAAACAAGGTGTAAACATTCTTTTGACGGTGTTTGTACCATATTTTTTAACTCGAAAAATGAACTTTGTGGTGAAATGTTTGTAGTCGTTTTCCAATGAAGTCTTGGACTGAATTTGTTGGCACGGGAATATCTGAACTTTGTCGATTGGTGTGCTGCTACACTCACTGGTCATTTGTCACAAAACTATTCCGATGCATCAAGACATACATGTAGCAGTGATCATAAAGCCTGGTTTCCACATGGTCATTCGTAATGCAGACGGTCTGCAAGACCTGAAAACGCAGACACGAACAGAAAAAACATTGCATGACATCATTCACCCAAAAATTGAAACAGAATGTCATCCAAAACTCCCTGATTTGGGGGGGAAAATACCCTTTAAATGGACTGTACCTTGTCTTGATGCCAAATCTGCACCCCATCATGTATTTGGTTGATGGCAAAGTTGAACCTGGCTTAACTCTGCCGATCGTTCATAGGCTGGTTTGGGTTTTTCTGCGTTGTTGGTTACACAGCTGTTTGGCATAAGTCCGTGTTGCTGTTTGCATCTTGATTGCATCGTCCTCTGGGTTTCTTGCGTCGATGTGCAAACCAGACTTTACCCTCTGTACATGGACAGTGTACATGTACCTCTTATAAACTGCAATTCACCATTGGGATCTTCGCTATAGTCGCAGTCAAATGTGATGCATTGGTTCACCTCTTCAAATTCAGTTGTTGGGTTAATTTCCAAGTTCATGCTGACATTGTGTATGATTACCAAGTAGAAATGAAGTGTGGTGTCAAATTGTCATTGTTGATTTAAATATTGGTGAATTTCTTTTGCTCTTAGGAAGTGATCCAAGATGCCATTTTGAATCGCTGTCTGCCACTGGCCCAGGCCTACTTGTGCAGTTCCCATGGAGCGTCAGAGGGTAATGTTCAGATGTCAGATTTGATTGACCAAGGGCTCCATCTTGTGCTTAACTCTCTGCTAAATGCTGACTTGGACACGGCCACCAAGATGTTGCAACACATGGTATGAGTCTGGATTTAACCCTAAAAAGCCAGATTTGTTTTCAGATCTTCTTGGCTGTCCCAAGACCAGTCTTCCTAAAACTTGACATGGAAGTTGTATGTAAAGATATCAGTTCATTTGAGTACTTTGGTGGACTTTCAATTTAACCTGACGTACAGTTTTAATGTTACAACTACTTTCATGTATAGTTTACACTCTCGGATATCAGTTTACATGTATTAAGCATGTCAGTAGCAAACGTTACAGTTTTTGCCAAAGTGTCTCCTAAAATTGGTTTCAAATTGACCACATGACCCCTTTTGGGGTCAACACATCGGCAGCCAACAACAAGATTACTCGTAGTCACAGGTGTGCTGGATTTTGCCACTCTGAGTATACTTGTAGGAAATGAAATGCTATTTAATGTAAATTGAATACACTGGCATCACTGTAGAACATAACAAATACCCTGCTGACAGTGTGGAGGGCATACACCTGTAAAATGCTCATGTTCAAACAGACACTTGAAAGGTACCTGTTAAATATGCGAGCATGCGTACAGCGCTTGGCAAATGGAAACGCCCCTCTGATATTATGCTCAGCAGTCAATGCGTTAACCATATGCTGCTGGGTTAAATTAGAAGTTGCATGACGTATTCCCGGGCGATTTTCAAGATTTTCCATTTTCAGAATTCTTCAAAAATTCATAACTTCATTTACTGGATGTTTACACCTACACAAATGACTGTCAGGTGGCTACTCTAATCTGACAGACAACATCTATTGACCCCGAGTATTTCAGTCAGGCCTGCCGCCTTGTAAAGAGAGCCCAAATTGTACAGTGTTGCGTAATTTTTTATTCCCGAAACTGGCCCAGTGCGCTGCTGGCATCTTTTCAGATGCAGACCAGATTAGCTTGCAGTGGTATTGTATCGCTCATCTCTGGATCACTGGAGCACTCTTGTCCCCGGTGGTAATCCGCTCGCGCTGAACGCCTCAAACAGTGGTATAATCATTCAAAACAATGACCAATTTCCTCCGCCATTGACAGCTGAAAAAATGTTGGCAATTCCGTGAACCTGATCTTTTGTTCCTAGTACGGTGTTTTGTTATGATCTTTTTTTGCCCAATTTCGGGCATCTCGGCTTTGTGCATAAACCAACGTCTCCGGTACCAGGCCCCCCGAAGTGGTTTAGGTAGTTGCAATAGAATACAATTTCTAAAGAGTGGAGCATTCTATAGTTGGTAGAAATACCTCCATTTTTCATTTAAATCAAATATATGTGGACACAAAAACTTTAAGTGTGCTGGGTAAAATGCTGGGATAACTCATCTTACAAGTGCACATTCTAAGCTTACTGCAAGTTAATAGGTACCATTCGAAAATTATTTTGTTTTGCTCAATTTTCAACACTGTACATTCCTTGGAATAAGTACGTTAGTGGATGGATCTGTGTGATAACTTGTCCATCAATTCACTCTTTTTGCGGCTTGTGTTTTAACGTCAGGGCTATGATGTCAACACAGAGTTGAAGAAGATGTGTCTATACACAGCTAACCACAACCTCAGAAACTTCTTGGTGAGTTGTGTTTATTCTCCTGCAGCTTGTGAGAACCGTCTTTTCAGGGGCATTTACGTTTAGGTCATACAGTGTTGCAGGTGCACCTAGATCTGAGTTGGATGTCCATGTGTAAAGTGGTTGATGTAAATGCTACCCTGTACTTCAGAAACAGTCTGAAACAGGTTCAAATATAAAATAAATTTGAAGCCCTGGTAAAATACCATCACCACCACCACCACCACCACCACCACCACAAACAACCCACGACATAATAGCTAATAACAAAATAGCTAACAACAACAACAACAATTCGCCAGTTCAAGGTCATTGTCAGAGTTTTATCTTGTGAATGGTTGTAACTCTCCACATCAGGCAATGATTCCAAGTGCAGTGGCTCAATTTAAGTCTAGAACTAGTTTTTTTCTTCCTCTTTGATATGTACTCATGTAGACTTGAAGTTTACTCTTAGGCTCTTGTTTCCTCAGACTCAAATCTTTAACTACAGACCTGCTGTCAAGCCAGTCTGGGTTCATATTTAAATACGAATTACGATTGCTTTGTAGTAATTTGCATTAGCCTTTCATCAATGAATTTTATAATGAATTCATTACAAGTTGATTAATATTCATTTCAGATTGACCACCTCAGCCAATCAGGACAGTTTACAGTTGAGGAGGAGGGCATGATAAGCTTCATCCACCAATTAGAGCACCTGTACACATGCCAATCATTTGAGAGGGCAAAAGCATTGGCCTTGGAAAGCGGGAAGAGGTAAAGGAACAGTTTTGTGGTTAAGCCTTTTTGTGACATCTCTCTGTAAGAAATCTGATATTTAAACTTTTCTTCCTCGTCTCGCTCTTGCTTGTGTCATTTCGGTGCAAGTTTTCAAATGCCTTTGGCTTCTGTATTCCGTCAGAGCATGGGCAGGGGTCGTCCCTCCCAAACAGTCCCTGAACTTCTGGGCGCAGAACTTCCTGGAGAACAGCCTTCACCGAGGCGAGCTTGTCATCAGTGAGCCACCCAACTGTGAGAACTTCCACTATGCCCACATTGTGCTGGAGTGGGTTCGAACCTGGGACCAGGAGATGAGAGAGCGAGTTTTACTGGACGTTCTTCTGAACTCCAAAGGTGAGGATTTTTGAAGAAGCCATGAAGGAGGTAAATTGGACTAATGATCAAGTATCCAGGGGTTTTTGTAACTCTTTTACTGAATTCCCCTGACTGAATACATCGTTACTGTACCGTTTTTTTTCAGGTATCTCTTTCAGACCGCCCGTCTCTCCTAAGTCCACGTGGCGCTATCTGACTGCCCACTTCCACAGCAAGCACCTGGTGGATTGGATTACTGCCAGCCTGCCCCGAGCAGGCAGCCGTGCCAAGCCTGAACCCCTCAGCCCTGTCCTGACTCAACCACTGTATGCACAGGGGGCGGATGACTTGGAGGGCTGCCCAGGCTATTTGAGGGAAAAGATCCTGGATGAACTTGCATGGTTTGTCATGCTCATGTTTTGTTTTTTAAATCTTAAAAAAATCCAGCAGCTGGTCATTTGAGACGCTTTGTATTGTAAAACACTGTCAGGAATTTGAAATTTTAAACGTAGAATTTCACGGAGGTCTTAGAAACTTCACAGGATGGTTTTGACTTTCCATACATGCATGTGTTAATGCTGGCAGTGAAGACTTTTGAATATAGCCTAAAAGTGTAGCTGTAATGAATTTTTCTTCAACACAATTTTTCTGCATCGTTGTTCCTCAATGTATGAAAACTCTTACACACTCCTATTTGGTTAAATGCATTGAAAAGTGCACACTTTTCAATAATCAAATTTATCAGTGTTTTCCCGGACAAGTGAGGGCGCTGTTGCTGTGAAGTCATCAAGGGAAGACATGGCTCAGTGCATAGGTATTTCTGGTTAAATTGTTAACCCAGAATTTACCTACTGAAAACATTTCTGAGAGAGGGGTTGATGGTTTCTTATTGCTATGCACATAAACAACTATGAATCAGCAAAGAAGGGAAAACTTAGTCAAGGAAAATCTACAAAAACGCAGGACATTTTTGTGTACAAACCCATGTAACATTGAGGCTTCTTCCTGAGATGACATCACCGTTTTGCTCATGGATATAGAAATACTCATTAGCTTAAAAACCGAAAAGGCATTAAAATACCCTTTGAAATGATGAAACTAAAGTTGAAAATAAGGTTTATTGAGGCACAAAGTTGCATTTTACAGGTTTTTAGTAAAAAACATTGATTGCAACTACCCTTTAGTATGTACATTTGTGCCTGTGTTGACACTTTGACTGTGATGAACACTGAAAAGTGTGGTCTTGTGTGGTATCAAGTTGGGAATATGGAAGTTTGGGTGTTTAATGTATCATACAAGTACCTACGCTGCGAGATTGGATTTGTATCAATGGTTGAGTGGCACAGACATCGGCACAAGTTAAGGTGGATGTTACAGGTTTGAGTCCCATCCACTTGTGAAGGTATTGGCTACAGGCTCACAGAAAATAGTTAGCATGAAACGCATGACAAATTGTGTTTGCCAAAGGCAAACCAGATATACTGAGAATCTAAATAAGGTTAGAATGATTAACGATGGTTTCATATCCCTTTGACAGTCGTGGAATCTTCTCGTCCATGGAGCTTTCCAAGTTTGACCAGCTCTTGACCCGACTCAGCCGCACCTTACAGGTGTATGCAGATCCACCGTCGCTCCACGGAGACCTTGACATCAGGGAGCGATTCAACCAGTGGTTTATTGAACTCTGTCTCAGGGAGGAACTGCCTAATGTCTTGTACCTCTACCTTGACTACTATGGGTAGGACTGATTCTGTCTTTTTTAGTTATTTTAGCACAATCAGGTGTTTTAATCCTGACTGCCTTGGTTTTGATTTGGCCAGATGGACCATATACTGCAAAAAGACTACAAGTATTATGTTAGCTGAAGTAGCGTCTTCTTAAATGTATATTGCTTGAGTTGCGAATTGTGCTTAACAGCCGAGGAGATTGAATTTCAGATGCATCGCACTACTGAGTCCTCGCACTCTATTGGGCATCTGGCGATGAGAATTAAAAAAAGAATATTCACTTTTAAGTTGGTCATCAAAGCAGGATTTCAACAAAGTGTAAACAGATACCAATCGTTTGGAAACTTGTGACCCACCAGTTCAAAACTAGGCTGAAGAATAATAAGATATTATCGGGAAGATGATACCAGTACATGTAGACATGTGAACAATGCACATTCCGCAACTTTCATTGACCTTAACTACCGTAGCTTTCCACATACAAAATGTTCACTTTGGATCTTGTTGAAGTATGAAAAATCAACATTGGGAGATGCTTAGACAAACATCCAAATTATTTTATCTGCCGGATTTGGGGATATTCAGTCACAAATTAATGACAAAGCAATCACTTTCGGTGAGGAACTACACTTGGATTTGCTTTGTACTGACCACAACGACCAGAGAGGCCATTGGCTCACTGCAAAAGCGTCTTGAATTGTGCTTGTAGACGATGGTTTCGGACTTAAGTTTTGTCACGTGTTCTTTTCCAGGTTGTATTTGTCTGAGAATGAAGTGATATCGATGCAACCACCGCTAAGCGAGAGTCGATGGCTAGAGATGCTTCTACACTTCCGATGGGTCGGACGGCAAACGACAGGTAACACAGACAGTTTCAGATTTGCAGTTGATAAACTGAAAGTGATCAAAGGAGGATTTGAACCTGAGACCTTGGGACTGAAAGTTCTTGTGGTTTACTAACAGAGCTGTTTAATAGTACATTGATCAGCTTCATTCTTGGATGCTAGTCAGATAGCATATAACCCACGTTTTGGGGCTCAAATCTCACGGTAATCAATTTTTTTAATCAAATGATACCTTTAAGTAGCGAATTAAAGTGATTTGGAATTCTAGTTGGAGGTCATCTGAAAGTTTTCCGAAGTTGGTTTCGGGCAGGTAGGCATTCCTTGGGCATAAGTGATGGAGAATGGAGAGTGGAGAGAATGGCGAAGGAGAATGTTGCAGTTGTTGAGTTGGGTTAAAACACTTCTGATTCAGAATGTTTCACAAAGGATGTTCAAGTTTCATTTCTGTACTTAATAAAATTCCTTCCAGATCCTTCTTTGATGTTCCAAGCCAGCCTCTCCAACTCCCAACTGTTGCTAGGTGACAGCCAACCAACAGTCTCACAACTCGTATCCAGTCATCCACTGGTTGCCCTGGCAACCCTCATCTTTGCACCAGGAACATTCTCTGAGGTATTGCATTGTCAATGTGTCCTTCGTCTCGTCCCTCCAAACTGTCCTCCCGTTGTACAAGTAATTGAACACCAGTTAGTTCAAATTAGAAGTCAATTTGGAATCAAAGTACGTGTCATTGTTTGCTAAATGTGAAATTGGAGTTTGTGGCCATTGTTACACTCGAAGAGTAGACCGTGGGGCTTACATCCTGCCTTATTTGTAAGCCATAATAATTTTGGTGGGAAACACTGTATGTGTTTGCACTAGGCCATGACCCCAGCAACCACCGTTGAAGAGCAACTGTGGAAGGTAGATTCCGAAGCCTTGGAGATGGCCCTGAAGGCTTACCCTAAGCTACAAAAAGCCGTCTTTCCTCCTATCGATGTAGACGGGGTCAGTCAGCAGGATATCACTGTCTACCAACTGCTACAGGTAAGGATGGATTTCAAGTGTCTGCGACCCCACAAGTCGGAGTTGTTGCTTTTTGTTGTGGTTATAGGCCTGTCTGTTTCAGTATCACTGTCGTATTGTTGCCAACCAGTAGCAGGTAAACTGTTATTGCTGGCCAAGAATACAAAATAAAGGGTTAACAAGTAACTTGGAGTGAGCAAAGCACCATATTATAAACATAACTTAATGCTAAATGAAAAAAGTCCTCTTGTTAACAAGGCACTGTACTTTTTCAGGCAAAACCTGACTCCAACCAAGTGTGATATTTCTGTAAACTCTGGTCACTTATACAGCAGCTGATTTCACAAAACGTAACTTTAAACGGGTGCTATACTTATGTTTGATCTCACGAAAAGTTGCGTAGCTGCGCCACATTTTAATAACATTCAATTTCTTAGAAGAGGACAAAAATGGCTTTTACGATGGCTGTCCTTTCCGCTATAACAATAGTCATCAAACAGTGGTTGAAGCACCTCTGCCCGCCATTTTGAAAAAGATTTTGTCTTTTCTTCGTCAGAACTGGACCAAAAACCTCGCCGTTCTCTTACAGCCAAAGGAGTTTTTCATTACCTTTGAAATGAAAGTTGTACATTTCTTCTTTAAGCCTTGTTAAATTCAGCAATGATGAGGCTTAACCGAATACGATAAGCTAGTCAAATTGTTCACCTTTGCTCCATTTAGTGCAACTAACGCCACCTGAAATGACTGCATAAGTTATGCCATAATTTGTTGTGTAAGTTCAGTGCATAAGTTTCGTGAGATCGGTCTTAAATTGGGGCGCAACTTATGCACTAAATTGTGGCGTAAGTTGCGTAAACTCTCGTGAAATCACCTGCAGATAGCATGCCATATGGGAGAGATTTTTTGTTGTTGTGCAGGGCAACTGTCCATATGATCCAGCCAGGTTGTTTAAGTGGCAGTCAACCAACCCATTGGTCAACAAACGAGGTGAGCACCACCTGTCTGGCTCAGATATTTTGAAGTGATCCAAGTCTAACTCAGAGGGGCTGGTTGGTTCTGCAGCATTGTTTTAGCGACCCCCACCCGAATCAAGGATGGTTCATGCTTGGCATGTAAAAGAACACAAATGCGAGTTTGTGATTTGGGACCAAATATTTTGCACTGCAAATTCACAAAAGTTGAACACATTTCAACCTGGGCCAAAATTTGCTGCAAATTTGTCGTGATGTGGAATACCCTTTGCTTTCTCATTCTCCTGAAGTATGAACCCAATCTGACTAACCACCGCTACTTGTAAGTGGGACTTGCACACCAAATACGACATGCAATAAGCAGGTTGGTATCGTAGGATCATAGCATGGACTACGTTCTTCACATTTGTAAGCTAGACCAGTTTTAGCTTTCGCACCGCAGCAGTGGCTCTCTGTTGTGTGGCAAGTGGGGGCGCTTTCATGCTACGCTTACAAGTGTGCCGAACGTAGTCCATGCTACGATCCTATGATACCAACCTGCTGACAGCATGGGGTATTTGGTCTGCAAGCCCCACTGAAAAGTAGTGGTGGGTAGTCGGATTGGGTGAAGTATGAACCGGCTTTCAGCCCAGTTGCTTGAAATCAACCTTTCAATTGTCACTTTCCAGTTGTTGGAAGTGATAATGGATGGGAATGATAAGTGTGCTTGCTATTTCAGTTTAATGTGTAGCTGGCTGCTTCACTCCATAAAGTACATTTTTTTTATTGCTACATAAATAGTGAACTTGTGAAATTTGTACTTATCTTATTTACATGTATGTGTCGTAAAAACTTCACATTTTCTGTTCTGCCTTTACGCTCAAATGGCCTGCACTTTGTTAGCTTGCCCAAATTCTACTCAAAATGTTCTTCCTGAAGTCCTTTGCCGTTTTTGTTCTTCCTCAGATCGTACCGAGATGCCCCATTTCTCCCAGCAGCATCTCGCCGAGCAGTACGCCTACACGGAGGCCTTCCGTTTCACCCACTACCTCTACCAGGGCCGGCCCTCCTTTGCCTACCTGGCATTCCTGGCCAGCCAGCTCCAAGGAGGAGGGACCCTCACCAAGAAAAAGTAAGTTCCGCACCGACTTCTTTCTCTTTTGTCTGTGATCATGTTGATTTTAGTTTTGGCCTTGAAATTTAGCACTGGAAATTAAAGATGCTTTTTGTGTACTTACCATGGGTCATGTGTATTGCTGTAAAAGTTTGCAAGGATGTGCAGTAGGTTGTGAAGGACTGCAAAGTTCCGAGCCATGTCAGAACTTTTTTTTCATGGCATATCTCTATGTTGTGTATTGCATTTTGATATGATTATTTGTTTGACATTTCATTGACAGGATTTTAAAATATATATCTTTCTATACCAGTATTTGCTTGCACCCATCTATTGCATATTCATATTCTGTCATGCATATTCACGCCACCAGAGTCCTAGCAGCATACTTAAAGGCCTACTGCACAGCCATCAAGTACTTCTCCAATCGTACGATTGCCGCAGCGTGCGTTGCATTCGTTGAGATGCTGGGGCAGGACAGCATGTCCATGCGAACTGACCTCCAGACTGCCCTGACCATACTGGAGAGCAGCGAAGTGAGAGGTGGGGCCAAGACCAGACAGGAGAGAGAGCAACTGGAACAGAATCTGGGTAAAATGAGCCTTGTGCAAGTTCACTTTGAGTTCAGGTGAAATCTGGAATCTTGGTGGTGCATTCCGAATTGGAATTCATAAACAAAAATGCATTGTTGAAACCTTCAGTTCCGGAATAGGCTGGTGTCTTTGTACACTTCCTACCCCTCAAGAATATGGTATTGGCCTGGATTTTAAAATGAAATTCAGCCAGGAAGTTAATCCCTTGTGACTTTTCTGAATATGTTTGTTTTTTACCATCAATGCGAAATTCAAACAGTCATTAGAATACTCATTCCATGGCTCTCATTGTCCAAAATGTTGGACATTTCTTACCCACAACATTAATTTTTGAATCTCTAGTGTCACTGTAATAAAGCAAGATTTTCAGTTACAGAATAGCTCAAGATCCAATTTTGTCTGAGATGATTGGTCACAGTCAGACGCCTGGTGCACATCTTCTTTGATACCTATAGAAACTTTATAGCATATTTATATTTGAAAATTTTTAAATTTGATCTAGAAAGAATGAATGAAATTTGTCCCTCTTTCACACAGTCAAGAGGCTACTTGCTTGTCTCCAAGGCTCAAGGAGTAATGCCGAAGAAGTCCTGAGATTGCTGGAGGAGGCTATCACCATCAAGCTCAGTCTTGCAAAAGTGAACCTGTGAGTGTAGATCTCATGGCTGAATTTGAGTGAACGACCTGATTGAAGTTGCATAAGTGCCCTCGTTTTACTTGCCCGTGGAGGAGAGACTTACAAAGGAAAGAACAGTTTCTTCTGGTCGGTGGAGGTCAGTCCTTTGTTCAGGTCTGTCCTCCATGGTAAGTGCCTGTGCTTGGCCGATGAGAGAGTTTTATATTATCACATTAGGAAACACAGTGCCTTGTTGCTGAAGTAAATCACAATCGTGGTTCGACGTAAAACACATCGTGTGGTTATATATAACAGGTTTTGCCCTTACCCAACGTAGATTAATTGGGTTGTCCCACCCGAGTAAGCTTGTGAGGTTTTTTTCGCAAGCTTTCGGACAAGCACTGAGCATACAGTGCTTATTAATATACGTTGGGTAAGGGCAAAACCTGTTATATATAATTAACATCTCCCAACGCAAAAATACATCTTGAAAATAGTTGGCGGTACCCGCTGCTTCATTTGACTCGGACCGGCCAGCCGACCCCGGCAAGCTCGGTGGTCGAGTGGTTAAGACATCTGCACTAGTAAGCAGGAGGTCGTGGGTTCGAGTCCCACCCGAGTAAGCTTGTGAGGTTTTTTTCGCAAGCTCTCGGACAAGCACTGAGCATACAGTGCTTATTAATATACGTTGGGTAAGGGCAAAACCTGTTATATATATTTAACATCTCCAAAACGCAAAAATACATCTTGAAAACATCGTGTGGTTGTCTTTGTGGTTTTGAGATGAGGATTCCCCACCAAAGCCACCCTGTGCATACTAAGGCGGGGATGAACAAAATTGCCCAGCGTGTGAGAAACGCCCATTGGAGCCTAAGCTGATATTTAATTACGGTCAAGACTTCTATATTTTTCCCCTCGTCTTCGTTTTTCCTTCATCAGGTCATCCTGGGAGGCGTCCGAGGAGTGGTCGATAGTCATCCTCTTCTGCCGACGTCACCAACTGCCTCTTAGTGCAGTCTATCCAGAGCAGTGTGCTTCAGACAACCAGTGGCTCCACTTCACCTGCTTTGTGCAGGCACACCAATATCCCAAGCAACAGGTGGGAGCCTCCCTCTGAATAGGGGAAAAAAATATGCCATGTTAGGTCTATGGAAAAAGAAACACAAGATTTTATTCAGCACTTTCTAGCATGGAAGAAATCAAAAATAGTAATCCAAAATACTTCTGAAATACAGGAAGCATTTTTTTGTTTTGATTTCAAGCCTTTATATATATGTGTGACTTTGTTATTATGCGACTGGTACTGTGACCGGCTGTGAAATTTTTTTTTTAGGAAGGAGCAACCAGTTATATGATGACCTTGCATAAAGAGGATTGTGGTTAAGGGCTAAGACCTCTATTTGATATAATGGTGTCAACTCTCCAAAGCACAGACATTCCAACATCTCGAATATTTCTTCTGTTACCATATCAAGCAAGTCCTTCCCTTAGAAGTTGATTTCTGTTTTAGTACTGAAATTTACCGTGGGAGGGAACAAAGGTTTCTAGCCAGCAGAAAATCATATGGTGAAGAGCACCATGAATAGATCTTCTTGTCATTAGAATGAACAGAGCAACCTTTTCTCTCCACAAAGTTACATTATCTGGAAGATTGTCACGATTCCACGCAGGTTCTGGACTTACTGTCCAAGTTCCGCAGTGCCACCATCAAGGAGCATCTCCAGGATGCTTTCCGCAATCTCCATCTTGGGCCGGCCATCATTAAAGATGACCAGCCCAGTCGGGCCGGACGGCCAGCCTCGCAGCCCACCCCACGCATCCGAGACATCAAGGCCCACTACTACCAACGGGTGGGATTCCTAAGGCGACACAGTAAGTCAGTTGTAATACCTTGCTTTAGCGTACATCTTTAGTGTGACGGCACCATGAAGATTTTTAGGTGTTAGACTACAGGCTGTGTAATAAAATGTTTCTTGTCTGGATTTTGAAAACGGGAGGAGGTAGTTCATTTCTCAAGGGGCAGATTTTTGAGAAAAAAAATTCCTGACTCTCTGCTAATTCTTTGTGTCTCAAAGGGTTTTTACCCCACTTTCAACACTTTCACTTACACATCTAACACTATGTATTTTAATTAAATAGATACATCTAACAAGTCAATATGTGTTTAAAATAAATTTACCTATACCTGAAAAAACAGAAGGCTGGCCAGGAAGAATGCGGTGGTCAGGAACAAGACAGTGGTTTATTTTTGTACTTGGACTCAAAGGTTGACCTTTAAAACATTATCCACCTATTGATTGGAGGGTGTAGCATTTCTGAGGAGTGCAAGAGGGGCCTCTGCCCCAGCCACCATGCTACATCTCCAAGTCTTGTGAGACTGTAAGGGAAATATTCAAATCTTTGGTTTGACTCCGGGTTCTGCCTTGAACTTTCCCCTTAAATGCCTGCTTCTTGCCTGAATTTAGGCAGCCAGCTCTGGCAGATAGTCCTCATGCAAGAACATCAACTTAGAAGGCAGGATGCCAAAGTCTAGCATATTTTCTTCTGAACAAGTCATGGAGAAATAGCCTGATTCAGTGAAGGATTTGTGGAGTTGCTAAAGAGATGGGAGAAAAGTAAGAGAGAGGGAATTGTATGGGTTGTGTTTTCAGAGAAAAAAAAATCCCTTCAACTTCTCCTTGCAGTTTTATTTCTGCTAGCCTCATTTTGTTGGTGAAGGTGGCGTTCATATCTGGTCAACAAGTTCAATTTTGCAGAAGTCCAAGTCTGAATCTAAAGATTTTACAATTTTTTCAAGGGATTTCAAGGGAAAGTGACGCGTATATTTTTCTTTAATATAGATACTGACATGAGTTCTGAAGATGACACGACATGCGGCAGTGAGGATACTGTGTCAACAGATGAAAGCACCCCACAAAATGTCCTACCTCAAGGTAAATCAGATCTTCTCCATACATCACAAGTATGAAGCAAACCAGCCTCTTGTATATTAACCACTTCCTGCTGGGCCGGGATATTTATCATTTTTTTCTGTTTTCAAAATTCTTTAAATTTTCCTATCTTCATTTACTGGACACTTACAAACACGTGAAGGACTGTCTGGTGTTCACTCTAGCCTGACAGACAAAATCTATTGACGCCTGAGTATTTCAGCCAGGCTTGCAGCCTTGTAAAAAGAGCCTAGATTGTGTGGTGTTATATAACTTTCTTTTGTTCACGAACCTGCCTCAGTGTGCTGCTGACCTCTTTTCAATAGGGGCCAGATTAGCATGTAGCGGTGCTGTGTGGCTTGTCGCTGCGGTGGTGGAGTGCTTTTGTCCCCGGTGGTAATCCGCTCGCTCTAAATGCCCCAAACCGTGGTATACTCTTTCAAAATGAGGCTGGATTATCTCCACTCTTGAGAGTGAAAAAATGTCTGTAATGCCCAGCAGCCTGGTCTTTTGTTCCGAGTACGGTCTTTTGTTACAAGGCCCTGTTCCCTTTGAGTTCAGAGACCCCGGCCAAGCATATAAAGCATACGTGTCCGGATCTGGAATCCCCAGCAGGAAGTGGTTAAACAGACCTTCATTTTAAAAACAACTCTCTTTATTTCGGTTAACGTCACTCTGTCAGGTTTATGCACAAGAAAAATTGAAAATGTCACTTTTTCACTTTAAATTTGGTTAATATGTTTAAGAGATTAACAAGGATCTATAAGGGGACAATGAAGCATAACAAAAACACTCTGTGGAAATCTAATAAACACGCCTCTCATGTTGCAGAAACAGAAATAAGAACAGGTATGCTTTGGAATAATTGCTAATTTCTTTTTTCTGTCTTTTTTTTTCCCCAGAGCTCGACATCAACAGAGTTCCCAAGGATTTGTTTGGTGTCCTGTTTGAATGTAATGTTGCGCCAGTCCCCTGGAAGTCATTGCTTGCTCATGCTGTGGCCCTCCAAGAACCTGTACTTGCTGTCATTGCTGCCTGCTATAAGGTACGGCGAGAGGGAGGGTCTAGAATGGAAAAAGTCATATCAAAAATGATTAGTCTTGATCTAGAAATTTGCAAAATTATGTCACTTGATAATGCCGTCCAGAAAATTAGATATGATTTGATGAGGTGTGTTTTAGGGCGTTGCAAAAACAACATTTTCAGCTCTGAGGTCGTTGCAGAACTCACACAGGTCAAATATGGCAGTTTCCCCCCCTACTGATTTTTTGCACTGGTGCCTCAGTTCCACCCCAAAAGTTTCCCAGACAGGTAACTTGTCTTTTGGATGGTAATATTTGGGTCTTGTTCCCGACAGGATTGTGTGACCTTAGACTGTCTCTGCACCTGGTTGTTAACCTCGATGGATGACCCAACCTCAGTAGCAAAGGTCACCGAGTCCATGGCATCTGTCCAGTGGCACAGCTGGAGTCTGGTAGAGCTGGCGGCCATTGTTGAGGTTGCCATGGCAACTGACCTGGTGACTCTGCTTGCCAAGGGATTCTACATATTTGATAGGGTAGGCTTTACGGTTTATCAAAGCAACAATGATATATCAGAAAATTAAAGAATTTGTGTTGCGACTTGATTTGGTTATACCTCTAATTTTACAAGTTAAGGCCAGTGACTTTGCAGCAACAGTTTGGATTTGAAGTGGCTCAAATTTTCTTGCTATAGATCAAGTTCTTTATTGCGATCACTTTTCTAAAAATGATGGAAAGAGCACATCATATGTTTTGATCCGAGGCCATTCATAAAGTTACAAAATAAGCCACATCCAAATTAGACTGGGAATAATCATTTGTTCAAGAATTTGAAAGGATTTCCAATTTAATATTAGAACATTGGTCAATCTGTTGTGGAAATAATTCTTGTTTAAAATGATTGATCAAAATTACATCATTTCAACACAGAGGATAGTCAGCTGTTCATTACATCCTTAGACATGAACTAGAACTTATTACCTATGTTTCTGTGTCGCCTGGAGTAGCTCTTGTACTCGAAGAATGTTTGGAGGAACCCTCCTGTGATTTTGTTTTTGGTGCTTCAGGACTGCACATTGAATCCTTTCCTGAATTTCTGCGAAGCGATGCTGGTCAAATGTGACACATCGCAGGCAAAGACGTGCCTCCAAGACTTCCATACATCCATCTTGAAGGTGAGTGATTGTTGGAAGTGATAGTGAAATAAACTTCGGGGAATTATGTTGGAAATGGTCTGTAGAAGCCTCTGTCCTGTAGGTTGTTGACTGTTTCAGGGAATATTCTCCTGTTTGTTGAGAAACGGATTACTTTGGAATGACTGAGTAAATGCAGGAAACAGTTATTGTATTGTCACTAGATGTGTTGCAGGAAAGTTGCAAATTTAGTTTTTGTTTTCTTGATCTGAAAAATTAGTGTCGTAGGAAAAGCATCAAGGGATTGGTGGGCCAAACTCCAAAGCCCATGGCAGCTGTCAAGATTGGCAACTTGCAGTGGTATGAAGACACAGCCAGCTCTGTGGTCCACTCCATGGTGTCTGCCTGCACCACCTACTGGAGTACTTGCCGTCTGCTTGACGTCTTGGCTCACACCAATTTCTCAAGGATTGTATCCAGAGAAGGTCAGTTCCACTTGTTAGGGACAAATACAAGTGGTTATAATGTTAGTTTTCCAACATTGTCTTTATCAACTCCAACTTGCTGGGCATTTTCTTGCTTCGGTGCCCTGATGAGGGTCTTCCAAAAGCTTCAACAGTGCTGGAAAGCAACGGCACAGTTTTTGCACTGAAATATTCCAAGGGACACTGAAACCTATGTGAAGAGTCAGCAGCTGGGCTCTGCCTCTCTCAAACCTAGAAATCTTCCACAACCTCCTGGTGGATTTTGAAGGATTTTGGAGCATTTGGTGTAGTTGGGTGGAAAAGTGTCAAAAGTCAAGCCTCCTCATCGTCGGCTGCTTGTCATGACTTTGCCCACTGCTCATCTATTCAGACTTTTATTCAGGAATTTGCATGTAGAGGCCTCCGGTTTTCACATTCATTTCATGGACGTGACCCAACACAACAGAAAGGGTTAAAAGTCACAAGAATCCCTTGTGAGCTAGAGGCCTTTAAAAGAATCTTGCTTTATAGAAATCACAAGGAACTCTGGATATGTCGTACCCACACAATGCCAATTTCCAGTCAGGATGCCAAACCAAGTGGTACATCAAAATAAAGACATCAGTTTGCTCTTTCTTATGCAAACTAAAACTAAAAAAGGCCTTGAGACTCACTTTGTTAGAACTTGTCACGCGTGAAATCAATGCCTATATCAAACAAAAGCTCTTGCAAAAACAGGCAGTGTAAGCAATATGAGACTTAATCTGCTTGGCCCCCAACTTCACCTCAGTTTCCTTCTACCAGACACTAAAAAAGATTGTCCTCCATTTGTACACAATTTTCAATCTTGATTTGTTACCAAACTGGAAGCCCTTTTTTTCTTTCACAGTGCCAGATTACAACAAGCTCTACAAGCTGACGCAAGCCCTGACGGACACCCCAATACACACCCGCATCACCTGTCTGTTGGAAGGGACCGAGTACATGGACGAATGCCACAGGGTATTGGAGTGCTTGAAGGAGGCCCAGTTGTTTCAGAAGGCCAAGGAGTTTGCCACCGTTGCCGGCCTGCCGGTCGATCAAGTTATAGTAGAACAGGTATTGTAGTTAACATTGTTGATAGTTTAACCACTTGCTGCCGGGGAAGCCCGTTTTGAGCACCATGGGTTTATACGCAGAGCCGGGGTGCCCGAAATGGGACAAAAGAGCTGGTCCGTGTAACAAAAGACTGTACTCGGAACAAAAGACCTGCTGCTGGGAATTGCCATCATTTTTCGGCTTGCATTTTTCGAAGGTAATCCGTCACTGTTTTCAAATAGTATGCAGTAAACAGTATAGTGGTTTGGGCATAGTGCGCCCGCGGATTAGCACTGCGGACAAAAGTGCTCGAGGGCCCCACTGATGAGTGACACAGCACTGCTACATGCTAATCCAGCCCTGTTTGAAAAAACGCCACTCGCATTCACTGGGGACTTAGGAAAATTACGCAACACCTAAAAATCCTGGGCTCTCTTTACAGGGCGGCAGGCCTGGCTGAAATATTCAAGAGTCAATGAAGGTTACCTGTCAGCTTATACTAGCCACCAAAGAATCATTCGTGTGGGTGTAAACGTCCATTAAATGAAAGGATGAATTTTGAAAATTGAAAATCTTGAAAATCGCCCGTATGTGTGCACTGCAGTTTAAAAAGCACCTGGCTGCATGTGGTTAACTAGGGATTTGAACTCCTGGGTGTGATTTCTCCAGATGTTTCGACAGAGTTTAGGATTTTTGTAACCCACACATTCTGAGGCTTAACCATTCAGGTAAAGAAAGTACAGGGTTTGTATGATCATGGCCGTTTGTGAAAGAACCCGCGTCTTGTTAGCTGTAAAGAACCCTGAAAAAGTTGCAATGTTTTATTGTCTTCTGTACAACTCCTTGGCTGGATGTTTTATGGATTTCTCTTCATCCCCCAATCTCACTCCTGGCATTATTTAGGCTTTTTCTTTTACTAACTTTCACTGCAAAGTCTTTTCTGCTAAGAAATTTTTTCTCCTGTTTATTGCAACATGATTGAATACATGCATTGTTATACTTGCATTAGTGTTTTCCTCTTTTAGTTCCAGCGTGGTTGTCTAGTCTGTTACTGAGTCCAAAGTGGTAGCAGCAATAATTAGATTGATGTCCATGTGGTCCAAACTGAGCTGTTATAATTTTGGTTATGTCTAGGCTGCAGTTCAGACATAACCTTTGACCTTTGAGTCTTTGCCTCATAGGCCTTGACCCCTTGACCTTTACCCTTTGCCCCTTTAACCCTGGAGTTGTTTTATTACTAACTGGTCACAAATATTTAACCTGTTGTCTCTCCTGGCTTTCCTCCTTGAATGTATCCAGCTACATTGTAGTCTTGCCGGCCTCCAGAAGTCCCAGGTGTGGTATGCGGAGGCCGGCCGCATGATCTTCTGGAAAACCTGCCACAATTCCTTCAAAGCCAACCACGTGTCTGGCAGGGCTGCATCAAAGTTCTTCCAGGTGAGGCACAGAAATGCGCTAAGTACCCAACATTATTTGCCTCTTTTGACTTTCCACTACTTATTTCTGCTTATCACAGAAAGGTGCTAAGCTGTATTTCCTGTGTAGTAAGCTCAATGAAATTTGGCTTGGATGGAATATCAGGATGCAGCAAAGCACACAATTTTATGTAAGTGTAAGCAAACATTGCTTACCAACTGAGACAGGAACACAGAAATAGTGTGGCCTTTATTACTGTATTGCAAAGATTAGTAGGAAATTGGGTTTCATGCATGCAGTATAAATCCTGATACTCTGCTTATTTAGTGCAAAAATTCTTTGGTTGTTCTTTAAGTGCAGAATATGGATCTCAAGCCTGGAATTTCTAGGTTAGTCGATCTGTGAAATGAGGCCAAAATAAATTTGGAAATAAAGGCAGCATACGAGGACTTGAAGCCTTTATACTGGTAATGAATTTCTGAAAACTGAGTGCTAGCATCTGAAGCTTGTTATTGTATGTGTATAGAGCCTAGTGAAGGAACAGAGAGACCTGTCAGTCAGGGAGAAGGCCAGCCTGCTGAGTCTGGCTCACCGGTGGCTGGTGAAGGAGACTACCAAGTCCCCTGAGCACAAGGCCGACCTAGAGATGTTGCAGCAGGAAGCCTGGAAGTGGAGACTAACAGCTGAGGTTGAGAAGGTATGCATGAAATGTACACATGAATATTTGCTTGGATTTCAGTATCACCTGCCTCATAAATCGTGGAAAAGTTCAGTTTGTAATCTGTTTCTCTTGTATAGTGTACCATTTAAAGACGACACAAATTTTTATTAATAATTAATAAAAATTCTAAGTTTAATAAAATGGTTTTGAGCCACTTAAACTTTGAAATGTAGACAGATTGAAATAAAACTGTGAGTGAATAATTTGTACATTTGTGCATCTTTTGGGACATTAAAACACACAAAGCATGACACCTAACAACAGAACTTCAATTGACCACTTCTTTTTTTTTTCAACATTTAGATGGACGCTACCCCTGTTGCACCGTCATTGCTAGAGGGGGCCTTCAGCTCAGACCATACAGAATGGTTCGACGAGAGGGGCTTCAAGTGTCGGTTGTCAGAGGAGTTGATGTACATTGCGGAGATCAAGGTGGATGCGTACGCCCCTCCTATCCTAAAAGACGAAAAGGTGAGAAGGTTTGTTGTGGATAGAGACTTGTCTTGTGATCTGTTTGGTAGGCCTGTGTACTGGTGATGGCACACTTTGTTTACATGTTCACATTGCTATGGAACCAGTAGGGGCCCATGGTCCACTGATGCACCATAGGGAAGCACACATAAACAAAGTGTGATGTCATCAGAACAGGGTTCAGGGGTAATTGAAGAGTCTGAGATGAGGCTGGAGACCAAGTTAAGTTGTGGAAAAAGGATTTTCTTTTAACATCACAGGGCTTGTAGCCTAGTGGTTTATAACTCCGGATCATGGGGTAGGGGGTTCAAATCTGGCAGCTGGTTACGTGTTACAACCTTGGACAGTTCACTTTACCTTCGCTTGCTGTCTGCAGTCAGGATTAAGTGGGTTCCTGTGATAGCAGAGATGGTTATTATGTTTTTAGTTGTTTGTGCCTGGAATGGCAGTACAGAGCCCTATTCTCCCGAGGGAGATGAGATAGTTTCAGGAATGTTCAGATATTGTAAGCCCAATGTGCAGGGATACTGATAATATACCGGCACCTTTGAATTTCGGATTTTGTTAGTTACTGTGCACATCCATGAATATTGACATATTGCACACTGCAGGAGGTCCAAGCCTTGAATCGGATTCTTGGTCAGCTCCTGGACAAGTGTTGTATCCGGCAGGCCCACCGCCTGGCCGGTCAGTTCAACCACCCTCACCAGGATCTGGCAGTGGTTCTGACCAGCATCCGGTTGGCCTCGGGCCACACGGCACCCGGCCACCTGGAATCTGAGATGAGGCGGTTGGTAGTGGCAGCAGCGGGATCGTCAGTGGCAGCTGCGGGATCAGCTTTGGGGTCTAGAACTGGCATGCCCAGTGGTATTGGGAGAGGCAGGACACGGAAGACCAGTGATGCCTGGAGGGGGATGATGTCCAGAGGCATGCTGACAAGATCTGCCAGCAGTGAGTGTCTTGACGGTCTGACCAAACTGAACGTGGAATACCCAGTTTTACCACTGAAAGTCTTAATTGTAGATGACACTCCTGTATGGACATATGCTGATACAGTTCATATACTGCTGCTCCTTGCCATCCTTGGTCATGCTGTAAGAATGGCTAAATAACTAAATAATAACAGGGTGCTTTTCTATGAGTAGTAACTTATGAATATCCTCCTAAACATTTGTATGAGCATACTAATAAAAGGAGGATTTTAGGGCTGCCAACCTGCCACATTGGCACTCTCCCAGCAGAGCGCTCCTTCTTTATGTTTGTGGTCCTTCATTTGCTTCAAATTCTCATACTTAACCATCCTCCATAGTTGGAATCGCTCAGTCTCCTTACCACAGACAGAATGTATGGCCCAAAATGCAGAGTTCCCTTGGCCTTTTCAGGGAGTCGCCAACTCACAGAAAGGGATATGTTACTCAGTGCAGTGGCAAACTTACCGTACTGCTTCCTCCACTGTGCAGACCTTCAAGTATTACCTACCAGTTCGTCACTGTCCTTGTAAAAGTGGATACATGTGGACTTTTTAATACAGGAATATTTTGGGATCATATCTTTGCCAGGTACATCTGCAAAATGCTTTGCAGTTACCCTAAACCCTTCCTTCTTTTTTTTATAATAACTTAGTTTATCCTCAAGCCTGGAACATCGATATCATGAATCAGTCATACATTCTTTGTATCATTGTGTCTTGCAGCTGTAAGTGTCAGCAGCATGGCTAGCCTGGACCCCACCGAAGACCCAGAGGAAGTGGATGATGCACTACTAACCATTGAAGCCTTGTGTGCCAGCTGCTCAGCCCAGGCTAGGCAGTGTTGTGACAAGATCATCAATGCCTACAGGATAGCCCAGGTAGGGTTGACCATGGAGACATTATCATTGTTATGTGTTCCAATAGAAGTTTGAATATTAAAGAGTCATAGATAGTTATAATAATGTCATTTGTTTGTCTTATCATGTCTGTCTCCATAAAGAGAATGTATTTATTTTTAAATCACAGAAAATTTTCTTTTGAAGGAATTTAATCAGAATTTTTTTCCGTACCAAACAAATAATAAGAAAATTGTGTTTTTGAGTTTTGTTCCAGAAATCTGGAAGAAGTGCAGTTATCCTCATTCTGCATTCAATATGCAGAAAATTTCTGATATTTATACAATCATGAAAACATTTTGCACTTGTGTTCATTGTAATTATTTAAAGATGCCTTATCAAAGGTAAAGGAAATTATGAGAGTGTTCTCCAATGGGTTGCATTCTTTCATGATTTGTTCTTAGAGTTTCGGTTCTTATTTGGCATTGAGTCCATGGTAAGAACTCTTTACTCCAATCTGACTTTATGTTTGGCCGCAGGTCTTAGGTAGCACCTATGGGTCTGTGGTCGTCCAGGCACCATTTGATAGCCTGAAATCCATACTGCGATGCAGTCACCCACAGAGATTTGCCCTGGCCAAGACCTTTATCCTGGCCAATGAGATGACTGATGAACAGGCAAGTTGAAGCATTGCCATTGCTGTGGTATGTGGACTCTGACCTCTGGGCAGTTGTTGTTGGACCTTTGTTAGCGCCCGGTGTTGCTGATCAGAGAAAATCTTTGATCAGGGAAATGCTTCACTAACCTGAAGTAACGGGGGGTAGGGGAAAACTGAGCCATGCCTCCCAAGTGGGAGTTTTTAGATGTTTTATCCTTTAAAAGAAGGAATGACACCTTTTTGTGCCCCCAAGTATGCAAATCGCTCCAAAATTTAGCCTTGTTTCTCAGAAAACATAAAGATTGTCATAAAGAAATTGTCAAACTTTTATTCCCCTTTCTCTCCTCAAAAAAATTACACTGGCCCCAGAAAATGTGATTTAGGACTCGCCCTTGAAAGCGTGATCAAAAAGCGTGTCGGACTGGATTTTTTTGCTGGTTTTTGAAGGCCTCACATTCTCCCAATTACTGACAGGTTGCTGGCTTTCTCTGTGAGGCTGTTATCACAAGCCTGAAGACCCGCCAACCGCCACCTCGAAGGAGAGAGGGTAAGTTAGTGGCTCTACAGCTCTTACACCGGTCCCCTTGCCCTTGGTGGCATCTTTTGGCAGATAACTTATGTTATGGTCATGGCAAACTCGTGGTATGAGCCCTGAGCCAGACCAATAGAGGGCGCAATTTTCCTAGCAAGGGCAGGTCCGTTGGTGGGGACTGTCCTTTGCTGGTTCACAAGCAACTATGAAATGCCTGACCAACATGGCTCTTTTCAACTGATGAGGGGGTGCTTCTGCTCAAGGCGGATTCCTTTTCAATAAACAACACAGGTTCTGTTGCATCTGCCTGTATTCTGGAACCTTTGGATTCAGATCTGTTAGCTTTCATGATATAAATGCACAAGAGACAGCAAGACAACTGTGACCCATCCTTAAGGCAGATTATATCTGTTTGCATGTAAATCCCTTCTTTCATAACTACAGTAAATCACCATTCTGGTGTACTACTGTACTTGTACAATGGCTCCACAAGTAATCGCTAAGTATCCCAGTGAGCTTTGAAGCTATTCATGGTGAACGTAGCAAGTAAAGCCGTTTCAGACAGGTGTTCTAGAGTTGCGCCGAACCAGATTAAAAGCAAATTTTGAACTGAGTACTGCAAAAGTTTGACATTTGAAACAATTAGGAGCAACACAGGCGAAAGATGGACATTTGAAGGCATTCGGAATGACAGCAGAGCGACTTGGTTTCAGACGTTGCTTTTTTCATGAGCTGAACCCATTGCAAATGTATGTATTAAGTTCGTCTGTCTGAAACCAAAATTTAATTGGGCTGACCCAAGTCGCTCTTAATTCTATGTGGTTCGGTGCAACGCTAGAACCCCTGTCTGAAATGGGTGTTATAGAGATTTGTATTGTGTGGAGACGATGTTAACTCAGGTGAAGTGCCCCACACCTCACCGCCTCCAGACACAATAAGCAGCTTCATCATTGGAACCTCTGTAGTCTCCAGACGATGGACAGAGCACACTGTCTGATATGTCGAGTACCATCCAGTTCTTTTCAGAACTACACGTTTTCCGAAAGAAATATCATACCCTTGGTGCTATCGCAAGTTTGTATAATTTAGCGGGAACCAGAAGCTCCTCACACATGAACTGAAACAAATGCATTCCTCTGCCAATGTTCACCCACTGCCAGTAGCGAAAGTACGCCTATTGATCAATGAAAGGCACCAATGATTTATTCTGAAGATTGGCATTCTAGAAAGAGGGTCTTAAACTCTCCTGTTTCTTAATAAGGAGTCGAAGACAAGGAGAGAATTAACCAGACAACAATGCATTTGGTGCATTTCATCAAGCATCAATGATTACAGTGTACTTGATGTTGGTCAGGCTGTATTCCTGCTGTTGAAATCTGTAAGACCACTGCAATAGTGGGGCATCTTCATCAACTGTTGCTATTCATCTGACAGTACTAGTCATAACCAGTGACAACTACTTGTGACGTACCTCTTCAGTACCCTACTTCAATCTTTTTATTGATGTGATTTTTCTGATCTTCAGGCAGTCTATCCTCTCGCCTCTCCTCAGCGTCCCTGAGCTCCTACGTTGGCCAGGAGATCGGGGAGCGGGAAGAATTTGGCCAGGCCATCCAGCTCTGTCGCAACCCGGCCATCTTGGGCAACCGGCTGCTGCAGGAAGCCACCTCATTGGTCAGCTTGGACGATGCCAACACCAAGTCAGGTCAGTGGGACGTTGGCGGAGGCTGAAGCTTGTCAGTGCTAAATCTTGACTTAGATTTGGGTCCATCTATTGCTAATTTACATCAGGCTGCAGGGTGGACATTAAGCTGTTTATAGGATAAGCAAAACATGACGATAGGATAAGCAAAACAGCGGAGAGCCAGCTACAGACAATGTGCATCCGAAACTGTGCCAATCAAAATCATGTTGTTACCATTTCCATAACTTCAGCTCCAACTGTTTCTTTGTAAATCTCAAATGGGTGAAAGATAATCCTCTTTAAACGTAATTTTCCACAATTTTTTTAACTCTCTGTTAGAGGCCTAACTTTGCCTGAATGGGACAGAGTTCACATTCCCATCTCTAGCACCTTACAAATCTAGCCATCAAAATCTTTTGAAATTCCCCAATAGGTTTCAGAAGATTTTGCAGGATTGAGGAAGGTAGAGGCAGCACGCTATTACTTTCCATTAGGAGTTTGTCCTTATAAGTTGGAGTACAAAACATGTGCCATCGGGCTCCTGCACAGTGAGGACTTAGAGGATTGGGAAAGGTTCCTTCGTAGGGAAATATCTTGAGACTCTGAGTTGATATAAAACCTACAGGTTCTCCAACACATGGCTTGACTACACTCTGGGCATTCAGGCACTGAGTTGGTTTTAGAACTGCGAAGGATGGAAAGTTGCTAAGTGCAGAAAAAAAACAGCCCAGCAGAAATGGGTCACCAGCCAAAAAGCCCCACTATGCACTCTGCCTTTGACCAGGGCTCTGGAAATTTTGCTTAGCATATAAATCTGCTGAGCAGTATTTCTGCTCACCAGCAACCCCCTCCCCCACCCCCGGTTCCAGAAATCCTTTCCAACGTCATATTTTGATGTTCCCTTCTCCTCACAGTGTTCACTATGGAGGTTGAGCTCATCATCCGTGCCCATGATTGTCACACTGTCTGCTGCAACATGGAGGGCATATCCAATGTACTTAGGAAGTGTCGGGAGTGTAGCAGCGCCCTAGCATACGCCGAGGAGTACAGTTTGCTGGTGAGAAGAGTGATGCTTCTTGAAAAATGTTTAAATCATGTAACTTAGGGTCTTCTGTGAAATAAAGCTGTGGATTTGAACATAGTACCTGAGTACCTGACCTCCGATGTCAGGAAACAGCCTTTAAATTATGGAATGAAGTACTTGTTACCAACTGTACAAATTACTTAGTAGTGTTGCAGTTGGGTCCATCACAATCCAGTCACAAGGTCCTTCACAAGGCCAGTCACAAGTCCCTTCACAAGGCCAGTCACAAGTTCCCTTCACAAGGCCAGTCACAAGTCCCTTCACAAGTCCCTTCACAAGGCCAGTCACAAGGCCAGTCACAAGTCCCTTCACAAGGCCAGTTACAAGTCCCTTCACAAGGCCAGTCACAAGTCCCTTCACAAGGCCAGTCACAAGTCCCTTCACAAGGCCAGTCACAAGTCCCTTCACAAGGCCAGTCACAAGTCCCTTCACAAGGCCAGTCACAAGTCCCTTCACAAGGCCAGTTACAAGTCCCTTCACAAGGCCAGTTACAAGTCCCTTCACAAGGCCAGTTACAAGTCCCTTCACAAGGCCAGTTACAAGTCCCTTCACAAGGCCAGTTACAAGTCCCTTCACAAGGCCAGTCACAAGTCCCTTCACAAGGCCAGTCACAAGTCCCTTCACAAGGCCAGTCACAAGTCCCCTTCACAAGGCCAGTCACAAGTCCCTTCACAAGGCCAGTTACAAGTCCCTTCACAAGGCCAGTCACAAGTTCCCTTCACAAGGCCAGTCACAAGTCCCTTCACAAGGCCAGTCACAAGGCCAGTCACAAGTCCCTTCACAAGGCCAGTCACAAGTCCCTTCACAAGGCCAGTTACAAGTCCCTTCACAAGGCCAGTTACAAGTCCTTTCACAAGGCCAGTTACAAGTCCCTTCACAAGGCCAGTTACAAGTCCCTTCACAAGGCCAGTTACAAGTCCCTTCACAAGGCCAGTCACAAGTCCCTTCACAAGGCCAGTTACAAGTCCCTTCACAAGGCCAGTCACAAGTCCAGTCACAAGCAACAGGTTGAACAATTGCAAAAGAATGCTTTTGATGCAGTTCATTTGAATAGCTTGCGACTTAGCTTATCAAAGACTGGATGACTTCTTATGGATGGCAAAAGGGAGGGTTAAAAGGATTTTGTGGGTAAATTTAAGAATAAGACTACATGATTTAATCAATGCAAAACTACCGTCAACGTTTGGCTTCTGGTTGTGTTCGTGTGATCACTGAACGTGATTCATTGTAACTACGGTTTCAGAAGTCTCGTATAACTGCCATTTTAAAGGTACAGTGCCTCTTTTTTTATGGATGGGGTTTATCTCTGATTTCAATCACCAGTGCCATCTTGTTCATTTAAAATAACATTTTGGGGGTGTTTTTGCCACTGGAAAACTGCCTCTCGTGATAAAGCAAGTAGATTGCCCACGGAGGAAACCTGGGATTCTTTTAAGTAGGTCAGGGTATGTTGTGTGTAAATGTCACCATTTCCTGCCTATCTTCTGCATCATCTCAGGTGCGGTTACTGACAGGTGTCGGGAGGTACTGTGAAATGTCTTACATCTTTGATGTACTCCGGGCTCATCAACAGATTGAGCTGCTCTTGAAGAGACGAGACAAGGTAAGATGGTCGCCTGTAATGCTACAAAGGTGTGCACGACGGACTAGAGGTTGTTGATTCATGCAGTTATGTACAAATTGGTTTTGTTCGGTGTAATTAGCAACATTTGAAATTGAAGAAAAACCCCATGAAGTTTTAAAAGATTTATAAGAAGTTAACACACTGATCGAAAAACAGTATGTTACACTGCCACAATTTAACAACATTTTCACATTAAAGAGTGGAATAAAAAGGGATCGTTCTATTTTGGTCCTTTACAATATCCGTTGATATGTGGGGACTTTCAGGTCTTTGGCATGTCTGGCATATTTGCTATTCACACAGGGCTTTGTGAAGTCAATTTCTTTGCTTTCTACCTCTGTGTGTCAAACTCAAGATCTTGTGGGTAATGTTTTGTCAATTTTGCAATCGGAGACCAAGCAAGTCATTAAGTTAGATTCCTCATGTCTGAGGCTTTGCTGTGCAGTTCCTTTACCAAAGATATGACATGTAAGTTGGGTACATTTCCATTTTGAGTTAGAAAACAATATAGTCTCTGATGGTCACTGCAGCCGGAGTGCCGGCAGTCATTGGTTTGTCCATGTACAGTGAACAAACAAAACCCTGAGAATGACAGAAGACATCTCTAAGTATCAAGCATGGACTTTCCCCCTCCTTACTTCAGGATGACAATCTGAAAGTTGCCTTGCTGGACTACCTGAAGCGTTGCGACCCTCCCGACACTGAGGCCTACAACTTTGTCGCCGTCAAGTTGGAGATGAATCGAGAGATTGCCGAGCTGCTGGAGAAAGATGCGCATGAACAGCTGAAAGCAGTGAGCAAGAAGACGATGGGTAGGATGGCTTGAAGTGATTGGAAAAGATTGAAGTGATCGGAGAACATTTTTTCCATTGAAGAAGCTTAACGTCAGTGATTTTGCACCACGTTTTGTGTTATGCTTGAATGTACTTTGTAAGAAACTGGAAAAAACCCTCATTTTAATGGGACTTGTATTTGCTGAGTTTGCTCCTTGGTGCTTCTTTATGATTTTTACTTCTTTCTGTTGGTCAGATGCCAACATTGAGTTGCAGAACAGTCTGCAAGTCATCTTACAAGACTTCACCAAGGCCGCCCAGAGCTTTGCTAAGGTACGATTCACCAATCACAGCTCTGAACCCTGATTTAGTTAAATCATTGGTCTTTAAACCGTGACGCCTCATGTATGGTTTCTACACCATGTACCAACATAAGATATACTGAGTCTGTATATGATGTGCCTCTCCATGGTGGTTCATAACAATTACATGCGCCACAACAGTCATGGCGAATGCAACTCACGTAAACAACCCTTGTCATCGCTAACAGGACAACTGCCTACGTCATGCTGAGCAGTGCGTGAAGCAAGCCCGTCTGGTCGCATTACAGCTTCATTTGCTCCCAACCAAGGCGCAGGTCATTAATCTAGACTCCAAGGCCTTGGCTGCGTTCATGACTAAACACCAGCGATTCCATGAGGTGAGTGGAGGCTTCTCTTAGGGATTGAGGCTGAGCCTGCTGGATTGATAGAATGAGGGGCATAGATTATTACTAAATGAGTAAACTGGGTCGTTAAAGTGGGTTAACTAGGGTAGTCCATTGGGCAAACTGGGTTGGGGCATCGGCTAGCTGGGGTTAAGTGGGTGAAACCGGGTCAATTTAAAATGCACTTAATGCAAACGAAAGTGCTCATATCTATTTCTACTGTTTGGATAAGTTTTCAGCAGTCACTTTACATGGTTATCAATCACATCAGTGGGGCGGGTTCAGTGAGACAGTAGGGTTTATCAAGTGAGATGTGTGGGTGGGTAGCTTGTAAATTGTTGCGGAGTAGATCAACTAGGTTAATCAAATGAGATGTGCAAAGTGCTGGTTTGACTAAGAACACTATTACATAGGGCTACTGGGTGAATCCAGTTGGACAACTGCGATTATCAAGTAAATGGGCAGTGACATTAATAGGCACACTAGGTAGTAGAAGTATGTTAACCACTTGCCTCCGGGGTTTCCAGAACTGGGCACCTTGGGTTTATACGCATAGCTGGGGTGCTCGAAATCGGACAAAGGAGCTGGGCCTTGTAACAAAAGACCGTACTCGGAACAAAAGACCGAGCTGCTGGGAATTGCCAACATTTTATCAGTTGGCATTAGCGGAAGTAATCCTTCATTATTTTGAAACAGGGTACCACTGTTTATGGCATTCAGTGCCAGGGAATTATCAGCGGGGACAAAGCGCTCTAGCGATGAGCGATACATTACCGCTGTATGCTAATCTAGTCGTATTTGAAAAGACGGCAACAGCGCACTGGGCTAATTTCAGGAACAAGGAAATTACTCTCTTTACAAGGCGGCAGGCCTGGCTAAAATACTTAGGCGTCAGTGAAGGTTCCTGTCAGATTAGAGTAGCCACCAGACAGTCATTCATGTGGGTGTAAACCTCTGGTAAACGAAGTTATGAATTTTGAAGAATTTTGAAAACGGAAAATCTTGAAAATTCCTGTAACTCGTCCCGCAAATTCAAATCAAACCCGGCAGCAAGTGAACGTACTGGTATGGTGAGATGACAGGGAGCCCTGGTGTAGAAAGACATGGTTATCGATTGGTCGAATGGGGTACCTGTGTCGATTAACTTGGCAAACTGGACTAACCTCAACTCCCTGGTGCGAGTGTAAAATCTCATTGAAATCAGAGGACTTAGCCCTGTTAAGGTTAATCAAGCATGATACTGCAATGATCCTTTCTTCATATGGGATCGATATTTTCAGGTAAGTGGAGTATTTTTTTAGGAACATGGATTTTGCCTCACTAAACCATTTGGACTTGTTGACTGCACTTAGGCTCTTATTGTTGCCGATGCTTACGGCTCACACACCTACTGGCCTGATGCCATCTACCACAATGTGGTTATCCAAGGAGACTTCAAGTACCTAGAGGACTACAACAAATGCATGCCAGTCAACGACTTGCTGTTCAGGGATGTCGCCAACAAGTAAGAGACCCTGTACTTCACAAACCATTTCCGTTGACCAGGAATCCATATTTCTTTTTTTTTATGGTATAGAAATTAACACGGTTTGCAGCCTAATTACTTGTGTGCATTTGTTGCCTTTGCTTGGAAGTTGAAATTGGCAAATACTGAAATGTGCATAAGTAGGTTGAACACTGTTCATCAAGTGCCATGTGACGATCACCGTGCGAGGGCATTACCTGAGGCCTAAAACGAATGAGAAGAATCAGAAAATTAAGAAAAATATGGGAAAACTAGGGTTCCAAAGGGTGATATTTTTAGCACATGCCACAAGCCCAGTTATTGTTGGAAACAATTTGTCCTTTTGTTTTTGACAAGCCTGTCGCATCATGTGTATGAATTTATATTTATTTGCACGAAGTGAAATTGTTGAAGTTCATTCCTTTTTTCCCCCCTAAAGATATCGGAAAGAAGGTAGCAAGATGTACCAGACTATCTGTAACATGAAGAAACTATTGAGTCATTGTGAGGAGGTGCTGACGGCTTACAAGATCGCTACAGAGCTCAGCTTCCAAGATGTGGCAATGCGTCTCCTGGAGGGGGACGCTGGGGCCTACTTGAAAGACGTTGCCTGAGGCATCCCGCCCAGTGTTGTAGTCGATTCACAAGCCCTTCCACAAAGAGAGACCAGTCATAAGTAACCGGGGAGTGCTTTTCTCACAGATCATTCATGGACAGTTCCAAGAGGGACTCAGGGGCTACGGCTCATAAAAGGAACATTTGTTAATGAGTAAAAGGATGATTTTTAGGGATTGTTTCCCTTCCAAAAGTGAAAGTTCCAAAATTTAGCCTCACCTCTCTGGAAGACCATATAAAGTTACGTAAAGTCCCAACTCTTTGGCCTTCCCAAAACAACTCCCCCCCCAAAAAAAATACGGTCCTGTCCATGAGTTCATTTGAATAGCTTTCGACTTTCAGACTGGCTGACTTGTGATGAACTTGCCATGGTGTCGACTACAACACTGAATTGGCTCCCCTCGATGGCTTGAGCAACAACAGCTTGGGGCTATTGATGATGATGTAATCATTTTGTCACTGTAACATTCCAAACCGTTTTTGTACAGTCTTTCACTATCATTGGGACCAGGAGTTCTGTATCATTACCAATTCCAATGTTACCAGTACAGTTTTATATGCTTGATTATAATGAAGAATTGTTTGTTTCCGTTCTAACAAATACAAGGCTTCTTTCTCTTCCTTTGGAGGGGAGGAGGGATACAGCAGAGTTGACGGAGTAATATTGGATGGCTTAAAGGGAGATACAAGAAGATATTACACGAGCTGTAATGACACTGCATGAGCTGAAGACAAGCTGTAACAATATTGAAGATTTTTTTTTTTTTTTTTTACATTTATAACGGGTTTTGCCCTTACCCAACGTATGTATTAATAAACACTGTATGCTCAATGCTTGTTTGAGAACTTACGAAAAAATTCACAAGCTTACTCAGGTGGGACTCGAAAATACATCTTGAAATATTGCAGGAGTCAAAGGGGAGGGCAGTGTTGTTACAGTGAGCGCACTTTAGACTTTTGAACAAGCTATCCAATATTATCATTTATATCAGGTTGACGGTTCCGTCCAAGCAAAATTAATTTGATCAACTAATCAAATCCTTCTGCTTCAGCATTTTAATTTTCAAATGTATTGATCACAGAAAGGTATTAACACTGGCAGTGTGTGCGATTACGCCACACAAAGTAACAAGCAAATGTGATTGCGCACGAGTGTGGTACCGCCGCAAGATATTTCATACTCGAGATTGATTCAAGAGAACTATGTAAAAAATATACTGACGTGTACTTCCAATAACTGCACACTCTGCTTTTTCATTTTAAGTACATGGAAGCCTAATATGAATATCTTTTTGTGGCAATTGGGTTTATGTGACAAGCATTTCATGATAATTTGAATTTTGTATCAGGGAGATGTCAATATTAATTAATGTTTGATATTATTCTGAAGCAAATCCTGTATTTTACAGAGTGACATTTTTTAAGGATAAAATCCAACATTTGATGAATAATTCTGTCAAACAACATTTGTGTGAAATTTCTATTACAATTTAATACAGGTCTATATTGGATGGGCATTGGATGTGAGAGAATTAGGAAGAGAGAAATTTTCTAAAAGTGCCAAAGCTTTTCATATTCGTATGGAAAAATAAATATTTGTAAATATGTAGAACTAAAAATGTACTGCATCTTCTAATTCTGAAATGAGCAAAGTTAGGGATAATGATTCTTCCTCAGAATTGGCTCACTTGCATCGTGGACCCCCCCAACAAAAAGGGTTGTCCAGGCTTTGATACACTGGACTAAACTGGTCTGTTTTCCGGGAAAAAACTTCATGGATTTCTCTTGTGGGGTGAATCAGCTCTTCAGAATGTTAGAGACTAAAAATCCTCTTTTCAGTATTTTTGATGTTTCATTTGTTAATCAAGATGGATTTTAGTGCAGTTATGTAGACAGTATCCATGGAAACATCTCCAAGGAAACCGTCTTTTACATGTTGTTGATAAATATACAAACAATGAATGTTTATGAGAACAGATCATTTCATCAGTAACAAAATGAAACTGAATGAAATGTTTCCTTCCGTTGCACCAGTGTCAAACCATTTCAACAGCTGAGTAAATCCCAGAATGAATAAACTCCAGTACCACCTACAAGATCAAAAAAATTTGTGTGGTGGCCGATAAGAATATTGTGTGTTTGTAGCGTAGGATGGATGACGTTACCAACAAGTCCACAGATTGGATTACAGGCTTTTCAGGTGTTGTATAAGAACAACACTGTTCAGATAATAGTAAAATGAGACTTGGCATGACAAACTTGCCTGGAAAAGTAGAAAAAAACCGAGGTTTTTGGCATTAACATGAAATGGCTTCAACAACGGGACGTTAATAGAGGAAAATTAAGTTCATTTTGCAACTCTTGCTAGTTGGAAGAAAAACTAGTTTTACAAATGAAATGATACAGATTATTGGAATTTTATATTGAGAAACAATTATTTGAGTAACTGTGACTTGGAAAGAGTTCCATATACCGACGCCACCTTGACACCCTGTGCACAAACCCTACGGGACTGGTCTGAAAAATCTAAGTAACAGACTTGTTTTTTCCCCTCAACTGAACTTTTTTTGTTTTCTGAAGGCTAACAGGTCACTGTGGGGAGCTATTACTGGCATCCGTACATGGAACTTTTCCCGTCACATTTGTAAAACATTCCACCATCCATCTCATTCCACCATTATTAAATTTGAATAAAACCTGGTATTCTGAGTTCTTTAAATTCACATGAAGGGAACAACTGGAATTCTCCATATGAAAGACATTGTTGCTGTACTTTGTGATTCGGGGGTAAGCTTTTGCTTAGTTACATAAGAGACGCCTTGCACCAACACACTGTTCTCAATGGATAAGAACGGCACAAAGGAACCAGTCCATTCCAGAGATGGTGGTCGCTATGCAAAAGCTTGCCCTGAATCACGAAGTACAGCAACAGTGTCTTTAGTCTGGGGAATTCAACTTGTTGTTTATGTGTACTCAGATAACTCGGTGTACCAGATTTGATTCAAATTTGACTTGCAAATGGCCCGTCTGAAAATCTTGAAGTCCTGATACAACCCCTTTTCTGTCCATATATCTACCGACAGCTCAAGGCCCTGTCTAAGTACTGCAACATTCTTCATATAACCCATTTTTCTGTCCTTATCTCCACCGACTGCACCAGGCCTTGACCCAGTATTTTGAAGTCCTCTATGATGGCTTCCACGTTGGGCGTCACCACGACCTCTTTGGAGGTTGAAGCGCTCGGTTGTGGCATCATACCCTTGGCTTGAAGAACCTGAAAAAGTTGTAACACACAACCTATTACCTCCTGCAGGTATAGAGTTGAAAAAAAAGGTTCCTTGAACTGAACCACCGGTTTTACATGCATAGCTCCCCCCCCCCAAAAAAAATATTTACGTTCAAGTATTAATGGCTGGAAACTTGATTCAAAATCTGTACAGTAGTGTTGAAACAAACTGCTTCCTCAATATAATGTAGGTTTCCTTCTACATCGGTGTAATCAACCTGTCATATGTTTGCTATCTTGCATGGGGCACTACACGTAGCTGACTTTACTGCATGTCAATTGAGATCACCCATATCCAAAATAAACCTAAACCAAATAATCTCTGTCAAATGGACAGTTCCAATTTTAGTACAAGTGGCGACAAGGAAACAAAATTTTTAATGCCGAAATACATAAATTTCACAGTGGTGTATGTATTGGCAGTTCCCCATGCAGAAGTCTTTGCCCCTTAGGTAAACCCCCCGTTGGAAATTTGGATACACGTATGTGCATGGCCTATGCACAAGCCACAGTCATTCTGTTTTCAATTCCTCTTTGAAATAAAAGATTAAGAATGCACCCTCCCCCGGTGGCCCCCCCCCCGAAATTGTACCCTGGTTACGCCTCTGGAAGCTTAAAATCAATTCATTAAAGTTAAAACAAAATCCTTCTTCACGTTTGTGATGTACAGTGCTTTTTGTCTGCTTTGTTGAAGCCAAGCCATGTATAAACTTTTTGAGGGTGCGACTTCAGTTTGTGGCAGCAGTGTGCCACAGTGGAAAGCCATAGCCGCAAAGAAGTCTGTGGGTGTATGATACACCTGATCTCTGTACGGCTCTTGAACAGTGACATGACCAACTTGAAGAGTTGTGTACCTTGAATGGTTGAGGTTGGAAGGCATTAGGGTTCCATAAGACGGCAATGAATGAACCCCCATGACGATCATGGAAGAACAGGGCTAGGTCACCATGGCAACTCTAACAAACAAACATAGCAATGTATATGAGTCACACTAATTGACAGTCTCTTCGGAAGTCATGCCTAATTCATTTAAAATGACCAATTTGCGTGCATATAAGAAAATACACACAAATACACACACAAAAATGACCAAATCAAGTACAGAAATCAAACTTTCCAAGAGAGATGTGACTTAAATTAAATTATTTCTAAACGATACACGTATAGAATGAAAGACTTATCAGTTAATAGCAAAAACTGTAAGCAAATTGTAAGTTTCTTAATATTCTAACATTTTTCCTTCATCAGAAAAAACACACATTGCATACATGAACCACAAAGTTCTACATTCTAAAAAAAATCACACAGCAAAGAGAATATATATACCTCTAATTCCTTGAGGTAAAGAGAGACTGGATCAAAGTCAACCACTGGCAACTGAGAGCTTTTCTCTGTCAGATTCCCCTCCATACTTGACGTCTGACCTGGTGCCCCGCTACTCCTGTCCACCACTTCCCCTCGTCGAGGGACCAGCTTGGGTCTCAGGTGGATGACCACATCGTACAAGTCAAGGGGTGGCCTGAAGACTTGCTGTAAAATGCAACACAAGTTTTGACAATGTACGTGCAGCCTAAAATGCAAGTGGAATGGCAGAGTGGAATGTGCTTGCGCTACAGAAGAGGTGATCTTAGATTACCATAAAGGCAAACGCAAGTGTTACCGACTGATTCTGTGACCAGAATGAACAAGTTCAGAAGTATTCAGACAGCACATGCTTTAAATGAAGCCGCCCATTGTAAGTCGTTTGTGTGGGTTTCATGAAATCAATCTTAATTTGTTGAGCAACTTATGCAAGAAAATGTGGCACAAGTGGAGTTAGGCCACTGCGTAAAGGTTTGTGAAATCGGCTACTGGCATGACATCAGGTGCTTTGCTCTTGAACAACTCTGCCTTTCTGAATTAGCAAACTGGCTCATTGGAACCTTAGAAGCCATTACTGTGGTGCCACTATGGGTGGGTAGTGCACACCCACTCCATGCCTCTTCAACCAAGAGGGTGTTGTCATTTGCCTAAATGTATGTGTGAGTGTGAGTCAAGTTTGAGAGAATGTAGGCTTGAGTGTGATGCCTTCGCAGTAATGGCATCTTTTCAGATTAGTCGACACACACCAGTATCTTGACAAATTGAGAACCAATGCCAGCGCGTGTTGGAAAACATGGTCCTGCTTTTCAGTGAGAGCTAACCAGGCTTGTCTAGGGTCAAGTTTTCTTGCCTGTGGAGGATGCGTGCAAGGCACGGCAAACACACTGGTAATATAGTGTCCTTCCAGTAGTATTTCAATCCCTTTGAGAGTTTTTGTTCCCAAGTAATGCAATGACAGCTTTCTAGCTGGTTTATATTATGCATGTATATTTTCAGCACTTAAAAAACAATCAAGCAATATCGATTTCATTTGTTTGTTTAAGAGTATCCAGAAACTATAAAGTTAAAGTGCTTAACAGAGAGCCAGCTTCCCCAAGATTTCCTCACAGATTTGACCTTTACAGCAGTGCTCAAAACTGAGAATACTTATCACTTATGTGTTCTGTCTTGTTTAAAATGGTTAAGTAGGACATTCTGATCTTGCTCTAGTTCTAACCTTGAAGTCCACATTGGTGTCTACAACCATCATCTGTGACATCAAGACTCGTAGTGACTCCTTTGCTAATACTAGTAATCTGCGAAGAATCTGCAAAACAAGACAACATGGTCACAGATTTCAATGTGCAACATGGACAAATTTGATTATCTGTCGGGAGAAAAACTCCCTTGGACTTCCACCTATCAAACGAATGTATTGAGAACAGAAATGTTTCATTGATTTGTACGCAGACTTCCTTGCATCAAATTTTAGTGGGGCATACTGGTGGATTTTCAATTAAACTCAAAATTTAAGCAGTGATGCATTTACATAAGTTTGCTTTGATCAAGTCAGATACCTCAAAACCCTGCAAAATCTATGATCCAGGCTTCCGTTTTTGCAGTTTTGCCTTGGGAAAAAGAACACATCACAGTTCGCATTAGGAGACTAATTTTGTGGTATGAGTAACATTGGTCAATGACCATGTGCTATTTTGATCTCTTGGGCACACCTGAGCTGTCGGCTGTTTCTGGGTCCACACTGAATTGTGCTTGTCAGTGGGCGTGGCTAGGAACATGGGTGGGAGTTGGCTCCTCTGCTCCGTGAAATGTTGGCGGATTTCATCGTAGTCCGAATCTGTCTCATGAGAAGACACACACGGGTTTAGGCGGCACGTTCATTGTTTATTTGGCTACCAAATTGAACTGTTTCTGTAAGTTTATTTTTTGATTTTACAAAGTGTTTGAATGCGAGTTGTCCATGAGAGCCAGCTGCAGCGAAATTTCCTCTAAAAATATCTAATGTTAGTAGCAATGTGGGGCTGAGCTTGAGAAAACCTACAAAAACGACGGCATCATCAGAAAGTTGCCCATGTCTTGTGCACTGTGTAAGGATACAAGATGAAACTCTTTAATATCACCAGCTGGTACACTGGCAAGGTATGACCTGCAGAAGTAGGTACCAATAAAAACCCTTTTTATTTAGGAAAAATGTGTTTTAAGATTATAACAGATTTCGTAAATTTAGCTGCGTTTTGAAACAAAATCCCACATGGAGAAGCAATCCATCATTCCTTTCCGTATTTACTCCAGATTGCCCAAAATTAAAGTAGTGCTTCTCCATGATTATTGCAACGGATTCGGATGCTACGCAGTTCAAGTCAAACAGAGAAGGAAGCTGTCTTTAAAGTCTGTTTTCATCTGTAGTTACCAACATCCTTTCTTGCTTAAACTCAGCAAGAATGGCTCTGTCGCTAAATCAGCCCCAAACCAACCTTGCATTTCATTGTTGAGATTGATGATGACGGCAGTGGACTGCCAGTCGTGAGAGCTTAACAGGTGGAGAAATCGCAGGAAACCAACCAACGGAGAACTACACACAAGAAATCAGACAATATTGATGATGAATACTGTGTTCAAGCCCATAAATGAATGAAATGAAACAGCTCTAGAAAATTAAAGGTACTGTATTTCAGACAGTTTCTAGCTGGATGTACATATTGAGATTTCAACTATTTATATAACTGGTAATAAAAAAAGTTTTGTTTCATCAAATAATGACAGAGCACTTTAGGTTCTTGGTGATAAGTTAGGATAAAGAGACATACACTCTCTGATTGTGAGGACTTTCTATGGATTGAGGACTTAGTATTTGTAGTTAGTACTTAGAAATTATTGTGCCAACATGGTATACATTGTGAGGACGAGTGTAAATTGTGAGGGCCATATATACTACGTGTGAATCTAGAGAATCTGGCACTCACTGTGAGGACCTGCTCCCAACAACGAGGACAAAGTTGAGGCTTCTTCTGAGGACATGGTACTCACCCAGGTACTGTAAGTGGAGCTGGCTGGAGGAACAGGTAAGCCACCAAGAGGTCAATGGCCTCGTCTGGCACATGATTGGACAGAAGTTGGGCACACAGCCACCGCTTGGCTAGACGGGCGGTTCCAGAGAAGGGCACATGTTGTTGCTGAAGCCTGAAATGAGATTCAGCTGCAGTTGACTCATGAGTTGATTGCGAGGAATTACTTGATCTATGAGTATGTTCAACGAATGAGTTTGTCACAAACAGATGTCCATGGTATAAGCTGTACGCTGATGGCGGAGAGAGGACAGAAATGGGTCCTCATAACAACAAGATACAACGAAGACAAAAACTTGCAGTTACACCCAACACAATACCGGGTACCTCATACATCATGCTTTGTATGCAGGACACAATTATATTACATGAAATCTGTCTGCTGACAACATTCATAGTTGGATTCAGTGCATCAGGCAAAGGAAACATACCGGATATCTAGTTCCAAAATGGAGCATATTTTTGTGAATTTTTTTTACAGGATTGTAACATGGCTGACAGACACAGTGCTGCACTGCTGTAACTACAACTGCTCAGAATTCTTTGCTAGCACATCAAAAGTACAACGGTCCCAATGCTGCCACAATCTTTTCATATGAATGATAACAATTACTTTTCTCTATTGTTTCTGTTTTCGTGCAGGTTCTTGAAGGTACTTGTGATAAGAATGAAGTCAACGACTGCAATTCCCGTCTGCCTTTCTCGACACCATAGCATCCTCAATCCTTCCTCAAGTCCTCCTATGCTTCCGAGTGAATCTTGGGCACTTTTTTTGGGGGGGGGGGGAGAAGGGGGGGTTAAGATTGACAACTGTGACCGCATCTCACCCATGCAGCGTGCTGGTGAGTCGTGGCAACATCACCGTCCTGATCTCCAGCTCCAGAGACTGAGGATTATCGCGCAGCACCTTCATACCGTCAGGTGTAACGGTCTCCTTCAAGAGGCCGATCTCTCGCCTGTGAGCGACCTCCACGCGGAACACGTACCCCTCCTGTCATCAAAGTGGGATACGGAAGTCAGTCAGGACAAGTGAGTCAGAAATAAATCATCGTGCTGGTCAAGTGTTTGGAAATTGGTCACTCACTCCATCCTGATGCTGACCACGTACTGTGATGTACATATGCTTACCTACTCATATATTCTAAGTTACAGTTTTAGGAGTTTGGCAGTCAATGGAATTTGGGGGCTCTCGTTTATTTTTGAAAGCTCTGCACATGCATGCAAATAAACAATATTGCAATACCAAGCAATACAGGACTTTGTACAAATGTACAGTTTCTTTCAATTTCAGTTGTAATAGCACACATGGGTGGTTACAAAATCAGGAAATCTGCTGACCCAACACAAATCCGCCAGCCTTTATGCACAGTTCTTGATATTAATTTTAGTAATAATGAGAAACAAAATGCTTGAGGTGGCTCCCACCTTGAGAACATCGACGTATTTGGGTGTGGCTGATGTGACCAGTTTACACTGATTATGCAGCAGTTGTCCTAATCGGATGTGGAATGCTGCCTTGATTCGCTGGATGGCTGCAAGGTCATCTGGCCACTTGCCACTGCCTTCCAGTTGGCAGATTACTGTTGGATGACATAAACCAGTACAAAATTGTGAAAAATAACGACAGCTCCACGGTTTTAAAGGGTTAGAGTGTTAGGGTCACCATTTTCAAACCTGAAATCATCCTGTTTTCAAATACAAAATTCAAATTAAAGATGATTGTTAAGGTCCCAGGCATGGCGATTTCTCACAATTTCACTCATTTAACATTTGTTACCTCAAGGGCATATCTTGACAGAATTGACTGGGACATCAAAGCAAGGAATGAATAACTGTTTGTGTTCACAGGCAGGACACAACTGTATCTCTCAATAAGCCACACAAATTATTCCCAAAAGCAATTATTTACCTGAGTAATGTGATTATAACCTGCTTACATTCTGGAGTGAAATAATTTATCCTTTTTGCTTTATCCCTCTTAAGGTGAAAGGCAGGGGAGGTAATGGTTTTGTTTGATTAGCTGAAATATGCAAAAAAATTGGCGTCACGTTACAAATTTTCTCGAGGGAGGTCAAAACCATGTTCATAATGACCAAAGTAAAAAAAAATCATACACCAAGGCAGAAAATTCTTGACAACTACACGAGGGTAATTCCACAAATTACGGGTCCATTTTTTCAATGTCCCTATCACATCTGACATATGATTTTGTAAGTACAGAACACATTTTTCTAATGCCAAATAAACAGTAATAGTTAGAAATCAATTCCGGTGATATTTCCATGTCAAATAACAAAGGCCAGATGTAACAGGGAAAAAAAAATTACACTTTTGGACCCCTAATTTCTGGAAGTACCCAGGAATAAAACAAGCATTATAATTTATTTTATTGAAAGATATTTCACTGACAAGGTCTGAATGTGAATTACCAGCTAACCTGCTGGTACCCACTATTAACAAGGTACAAATGAAAACTATGTAGATTATAACCAACCTTTGATGGCTGGTACCCAATCTGGGCAGGGCTGATTCGAGACAGGCACTTGAATGTAACCATGGATGCGGGCTTTGCCGACCAATTTCCTGGCCTGAACTGGAGTGGGTGGAAATACCTGGATTGTGTGTAAAGACAGAGAAATTCACACTGTGAAGTCACAAACACCAAGAAAAAACAGAGGCAGGCAAACCATTCCTCGAGGCTCATACACACGTCCAGTAAGAGTGCTGGTCAAGTGTTTACTGCTTTCAACCCAAACTCTCAGGCATGTTTGGAAACAACCTCGCTAACTTCTCCACTGAAGTCACTCTGACACCTTCTCCACTGAGGTCACTCTGACACCTTCTCCACTGAAGTGGAAGTCACTCTGACACCTTCTCCACTGAGGTCACTCTGACACCTTCTCCACTGAGGTCACTCTGACACCTTCTCCACTGAGGTCACTCTGACACCTTCTCCACTGAGGTCACTCTGACACCTTCTCCACTGAGGTCACTCTGACACCTTCTCCACTGAGGTCACTCTGACACCTTCTCCATTGAGGTCACTCTGACTCCTTCTCCACTGAGGTCACTCTGACACCTTCTCCATTGAGGTCACTCTGACTCCTTCTCCACTGAGGTCACTCTGACACCTTCTCCATTGAGGTCACTCTGACTCCTTCTCCACTGAGGTCACTCTGACACCTTCTCCTCTGAGGTCACTCTGACACCTTCTCCATTGAGGTCACTCTGACTCCGTCTCCATTGAGGTCACTCTGACACCTTCTCCATTGAGGTCACTCTGACACCTTCTCCATTGAGGTCACTCTGACACCTTCTCCATTGAGGTCACTCTGACACCTTCTCCACTGAGGTCACTCTGACACCTTCTCCACTGAGGTCACTCTGACACCTTCTCCACTGAGGTCACTCTGACACCTTCTCCACTGAGGTCACTCTGACACCTTCTCCACTGAGGTCACTCTGACACCTTCTCCACTGTGGTCACTCTGACTCCTTCTCCACTGAGGTCACTCTGACACCTTCTCCACTGTGGTCACTCTGACACCTTCTCCACTGAGGTCACTCTGACACCTTCTCCACTGAGGTCACTCTGACACCTTCTCCACTGAGGTCACTCTGACACCTTCTCCACTGAGGTCACTCTGACACCTTCTCCACTGAGGTCACTCTGACACCTTCTCCACTGAGGTCACTCTGACACCTTCTCCACTGAGGTCACTCTGACACCTTCTCCACTGAGGTCACTCTGACACCTTCTCCACTGAGGTCACTCTGACTCCTTCTCCACTGAGGTCACTCTGACACCTTCCCCACTGAGTCACTCCGACACCAATTTCAGGCAAATTAGACACACCATTCTCATGTCCATCCTCATGTCCATTTTGTCATGACGGGTAAGCCCCCAGAATATCAATTTCTCACTGACACACACCCAGTGCACGGGTCAGCACACAAAAATGGGTAAACTTTAAATGACCACGACAAAACCCTTTGTCGGCTTGAATTGAACCTAAGATGGACGTCTATACAAACGTGCCAAGTTTCAATAAGATTGGTCATGGGGCAGATAAGATTCAGGAGGGACCCGAGGCTGAGAGAAAGTCGAAAACACCCTTCCGCCCCACCCCCCAAACAACTTTTTAATTCTATCCAAAGGAAAGACAAATATTTTAAATCCTTCATGTCCAGGAAACCAGAAATAAACATTAGCCTGATGAACCAACTTGGCTTGGGACTTACCTCGGTGTACCTCAGCACAGGGGAGATTCCCTGCACTGACGTCATGACCAGTGGGAAGCCCTTCAGCCCCCTGAGATCCTTGCAGACCTCGTTGTAGGCCTGGACCAAAGTCATGTTCTCCTCCTCTCCTGTGCCAGGGTGGGGATCCTGGGGTGGGTCCTGGGGTTTGCTGTCCGGTGTGGGCTGTGGTGTGCCCTTGAGAGGTTGGTGGAGGATGGGGTCCAGTTGGTCACCAACGTAGGTTAACGTGTCCGGTGAAATTCCCGCATGACTGTGGGAAAATTGACAACATCTGGAGAATGATACAGATTCACTCCTACTTGAAATTCTTGTCTCAAACACAATTTGGATCTTTGTGAAAAATCTGGTAACGACTTTCTCAACTTTTTTTTCAATTCCATATATTGATCCGTGTGCTGTCCAAGATCCGACACATTTTGAGTATAAAATCACATAACTCAACACTCTATTTCATGACAACATTCAACAGTGCACTGCTTTTTGCAAATTTGAATTTCCCCAGCACTCCAAACTCTGAAGGGATTGTTTGTTATGCGTATCTGCCACTTGTAAGTTTATCTAATAACATACTTATCACAGCCCAAGCAAAATCCCCTTTCACAAGTTTACAATTTCAACTTTAAAGAGTTGATAATTCAACTATCAGTGTCAGTCCGTATGTTGATTGCATTTTTGGCTACTGACATTTTGCAGAGGTGTTTGATGATGTGACTGCAGATGAGCCGCTTCTCAGCAGCCGTCTGACCTGGCCAAACCACGGCCTCGCAGATGGAACCGTCCTGGAATCGACGTAGCTCAGAGCCTTCACCCCAAAATTTCTGAAATTCCTCTGCCTGGTGGACAAAATTAAACAGAGGAATGAACGCAAAGCAGCCAGGCATTTCCCAACTGTGGAAACCCAGCCTAACCAATAAAGTAAAAAAAACAAAGAAAATTCAGTCCCAGGATAAGGGTGCACATTTACAATGACAGACATCAAGCAAGCTGACACTTCATTGGTAGATGGTTTCATTCTTAATTTAAAAAAGCAAGCTTTCTGTGAATACTTTGCACACCGCTGGGTAGGCTTTGTTTAAGTATCCCATTAACTAACACTAAAATTCACATTATCTCAGTCAAAATGACCAGATATGCCCAGGTGCATGTCCTGGCACATGCTTGTGATATAACCAATTACACCAGAGTGGGTGTTGGCCAAGGTGCAAACTACAGGCGCAGGTGACTGGTGAGAGGCGTGACAGTTGTTCAGCACATGTTTTAATACAAGTGTGAGCACAGGTGCCATCATGACCATAAAATGTGGGTGCCAGACTGGGTTCCTTCTGCAGGTGCCAGTGAAGGTGCTAGGTATAGTGTAAGCATTGACACAGCTGCAATCCCAGGTAACAGCATAGCACAGGTGCATAGAACAATTTGAGCATGAGCAAAAAATGAGTTGCAAGTCCAACTGGAGCCAATTTCACAGAGCTGCTTAAGGACAAAATCTGCTTAAGCATGAAAAAGCTTTCTTAAAAAACAAAGGTTATCAGCTCAAACTCTACATGATTGTCATGCTAACCAAAAGACAGCTAAATACGATCCCAAAACAATAAACATAACATGGAGTTTTGGCTGGTTACCTGATTTATCAAGCAAGGTTTTCTCACGCTTAAAGCAAAGTTTGTGCTTAAGCAGCTCTATGGAATTGGCCCCAGGTGCAAGTCCAGATGGAAATACAAATTACTGCTGCAAATGAATACACAGGTGCGCCGGCTACTTACAAATCGCTCTGTGTGAATTTGAAATATAAAGCTAAACAGGTTGTGTACATCAGTGTCTAGGTTATTCAAGCTGAGCTGGAACTCTGCAGCATGCGCTGACTGATCAGCATCACCTTTCAATTTCATCCTCCACTGAACTCACCTCCGGTGTGTTTGCCTCTGGTCCTCTCTCCAACACGCTGCCGGCAAATTCTTGATTGAGAAGCAGGCCAAAGGTCAAAGGACCCATGTCCTCTGGTTGAGGGGGGTCATCTGAAATCTTCCACTTTGGAAGCAGAAAAAAAGTTCCAAGTAGTTATTCGTGACTCACTAGAAATACAAAGTTCAATCTCAAGCGAAAAGGGTTGACTTTGTTGTGACTGCATGGCTTGGTGATATTGTTGGCATACACAAAATTACATCTATCTGACTTAAAAATTTCATCAACAGTCACGTGACACTAGATTTGAATGGGCCTGTTAACCCCAGCAAAGCCTGGCGGTGAACTACATAAGATGTATGGACGTCCGGCTTGAGTCCCATGTGAGCGAGTTGTCGGACAACACTGAGGGTGCAGTGCTTATTAAATCATCTAAGTGTAAAACGCAATGCTAATTAAAAATGACACATGGCTGCCTTGTCTAATGCAATAGCATTAATCTGTGTAAATGTATCAAACTATTAGCCCTAACAGTCCTCAGTCCTCCAACAGGTGAAGGATTGAGGAGTGTTAGGGTTAATGCCCCCGAAATCAGTGTCGTAGTTGGGTACATTACCTCAAGTTCGAGCGTAAGCACAAAGAACTTGAGAAAAACTATGAAGACAAATATGAGTAACCCCCCCCTAAAAAACACAATGCTACCGCACCGATAGTAATGGCCATCTGGTCGTCTGCAAAGCTTGTAAATGATCCTGATCCAAACCTGTTTATCTTCTTGGAGACGTACTGCTATCATATCCACCCTGCTCCCCAAGCCACGATGCAGCAACGCTAGCAGTCTTGGCAGACACGTCTTCACGCGGTCCCCGCCATGGTCTAGCAGACTGTCCTCCAGCTGCTTGAAGCGTTTACTAGACTCTTTCAGCTGACCCAAGTTATCCAGGCTAAAAAGTTGGACATTTCCTATTTCAGTTATTACTCTTTTCTATTATTTCTCGCTAAAAACAACATCAGCATGGTGCTTCTAGAGCATGGTGCTTCTAGAGCATGGTGCTTCTAGAGCATGGTGCTTCTAGAGCATGGTGCTTCTAGAGCATGGTGCTTCTAGAGCATGGTGCTTCCAGAGCATGGTGCTTCTGGAGCATGGTGCTTCTGGAACATGGTGCTTCTAGAGCATGGTGCTTCTAGAGCATGGTGCTTCTGGAACATGGTGCTTCTGGAGCATGGTGCTTCTAGAGCATGGTGCTTCTAGAGCATGGTGCTTCTAGAGCATGGTGCTTCCAGAGCATGGTGCTTCTAGAGCATGGTGCTTCTAGAGCATGGTGCTTCTAGAGCATGGTGCTTCTAGAGCATGGTGCTTCTAGAGCATGGTGCTTCTAGAGCATGGTGCTTCTAGAGCATGGTGCTTCTGGAGCACGGTGCTTCTGGAGCACGGTGCTTCTGGAGCATGGTGCTTCTAGAGCATGGTGCTTCTAGAGCATGGTGCTTCTAGAGCATGGTGCTTCTAGAGCATGGTGCTTCTGGAGCATGGTGCTTCCGGAGCATGGTGCTTCCGGAGCATGGTGCTTCCGGAGCATGGTGCTTCCGGAGCATGGTGCTTCTGGAGCATGGTGCTTCCGGAGCATGGTGCTTCTAGAGCATGGTGCTTCTAGAGCATGGTGCTTCTAGAGCATGGTGCTTCTAGAGCATGGTGCTTCTAGAGCATGGTGCTTCTACTGGAGATTTAAAATTTTACATTAGTGTCCAATGTTTGATCAGCAAAGGGTTAAATTGTGAAAATCTGAGTACTTTTTTCAAACATGCTTCTGAGCTGATCGGTGACCAAAGATTTTTCTGTTTATCATGAGCAGAAACTAACACTCAAACAAACTCAAAAACTCACTGAAAGATGTGATCAAACTTCCTTCCGAATGGCACTGGCATCATGAAGAGAGAATCAAATCCATCAATGGCAGGAGTGTCCAAGTAGACCTTGGCCAGATTAGCCTCATGACGGACCTGTAAAACAAGGAAATAAGACAATGTCAATGACCACTGCTAACTTTCCACAAGCACACAGAGTTACTAACACCATTCTTGGCAGTTAGAGGACTCCATACTTATAGGAACCAGTGAAGAGCATGTCAGATCACGAACATGCCTTGGTTCATGTGCATGTATATAGAAGAGAATGCTCATAGCTTAACCTAACCACTTCAAGAATTTTTTTGCTTTGCAATAATAAAGTCTATAATGAAATCTGCCTTTTGCCATTGGACTTTTCAATGCACTGTATATTCGGTACTATACTGGTGACAGAAAGTTCACAAACTCTTCCTAGGTTAAGACTTAAGCCCATGGCCTTCTGCTTACTTATACAAGTACAGCAATTTACTCAATATCATTTGAGAATACACTTTGAAGAATTTTCTGCAAGAAAGTAAGGTATGAGAAATGTTCTACTCGCGAATTCCGAGAGAATTAAGTTGACTGTTTGTGGCTAGGTTTTTCCAAGTTGAGGTGGGGGGGGCCATATTGCATTGCGATATACCAAGAAATGAAGTTCCCATAATACCTGCTGGAAAGTAGCCTTGGTCATGTCAGCACAGAAATTGACGTAGCCAGAGGAATCCAAGAAGACGACGTCAAAGTGCTGATGAAAGTCCTTGAGGGCTGGGAGGTGTTTGTCAGAGGTGTCTGAGCAGAGGGTGATACCATGGGTGGTCCAGTCACTACCCGCTGTGCACCGAGAACAGATGAAAGACATTTGTTAGTTCAGTGCCACTTGAGCAAAGCAAACAAGAACTTTTGCATCAGGTAAGGTAAAATCTACCCGGGCAATCTACCCAGGTACAATTAACAAAACAGTATCAGGGAACAAGATCAAATAAGCTTCCTCATGAATACGGTCTTTTTGATCAAACTTCCTAGAGCAGCTGAAAGCAGATAATAATGCATAGCAAATTTATGGGCTAAGCAAAAAAATCAGCTGGGAACGAGTCACAGGCAATACCCATCACATAACACTCTAAGTTGGTACCCTGTTTCTGCTTAGCAAATATTTCCTGTGCTGAGGAGCCTCCTGCAAGTGGTCTCCTCAGCTCCTTCCTGCTTTCATTCATTATTTCTCAGGTACATGAGGACAGAAACAGCAATCACAAAACAAAATATTGGAAAATTACAAAAAAACACAGTACAAAGTTCAAACTGGTTACACCCCAGAGGGATTGCCAAGAAGCAAACTTAATCACTACCGTGAGGCTCTCCTAAGATGCTATCAGAAAAAGGAAGCTGGACACTCACGGGAATAAACAGGACACTAATTGTCTGCTGCTTATAAAAATAATTAACATATAATATCCAAAAATAAAAAAATAACTAACACAGGTATAAATAAGCTTATTCCTCATTTAGTAATAGGATACATGTACATGTACACTGCGCTAATAACACAAAAATTCACAAATTACAATAAAATTCTAAAAACCCTAAAAACTTCCACGTGTAAAATCTCAATAGGTCAAATTCAGATGATCCAAAATTAATCCCAAATGACATCTACAAAACGTGTCCCCCTTTAACAATGTGGTACAACCCTGACTAATCAAAAATTAAAAACACAGGCCTATACACAGAATTAAAAACATGTACATGTAGGAACCCACTCCCTAAGAACAATCTAAAGATTGCATTTTAAAAATTACCCATTAAGATAATGATAACGTTGGTTATTCAAGAAAGCGGTCAAGCCCAACATGACACTGTCATGAGTCATGAGGGAGAGTTGGTGCTGGCCGCGTGTGGAAGTCCCACCATGTTTGGTTTAAACTTTTAATCAGTGTTAAATTGTGTTTATTTCAATTATTTTGGGTCTTTGTAAATAGTTGTTCTAATAGGTATTTTTTTTAATATCGTTAAGCACTCCTGAACATTTTTTATGAAATGAGCGCTATATAAATTGAATTTAATAAACAAAAATAATTAAGCCTGTCCCTGCTTACCCAGATAGTGGACGGTGTTCCTGAACACCTGGTACCCGCTCATTAACTTGTTAAGGACTCGCTTGGACAAGAGGTAGGCAACCAGCATGGACATGACGAACCCGCTGAATGAGTGTGCTCCCTGTGAACAAACATAACTAGATGCATTAACCCTAACCCTCCAAGGTCATTCCGAACCACAAGGAAGTTGCCCTTCAGAGGTTTAAAATGGTCACAAGGGATTGGACAGCAAACCTTATCCAGCTGGCGCTGACGTAGCCAGACTTTCAACAGCAGTATGCCATCTTTGAAGCCTGGGAAGTCTACGGCAGCGTTATAGAGACTGTGCAGGTGGCTCTCCATGGACATGTCGGCTAGGATGGAGCTGTTATAACAGGGAGTGGCTGGAAATGTCTCTGTGAGGAAAGAGTGGGAGATGGAACGACTATCAGACATCAATGATAGAAACTACTATGTGCCATACCGGCAGTGATTTGATGTGTCACCTTGAATGGAGGCCATTCCAATGCTTTAACAAAAGGTATGTAGTTCCTGGTAATACTTGAACTGGCCATCCTTTGGCAAAATCTTCCTGGTACCCGGGATATACTTCATACATAGGTTTGGCAAAATCAATCAGTGGTTGACAAACTGTCTCTGATCAAGTTCGAAACCTGCTCAATTCCTAATGCACTGACCTTCAATCTCACTCTTCCCTGTGTACCACTGCTTACGGATGTTACTCTTGCTTGGGAGAAGTCTGGACTTCTTGAAGTTACTCTCTGGCAGGCACGGATGCAGTTTAACTTGAATATGTTTGACGTTTTTCCCTGTGGATGAAAAATAAAAAAACAACTCGGTTACACACCCTTCACTTTGCTTCGTAAACGCGATAATATACTCTATCATCTATACGTTACTGCAACATTTGAATTCCTTCCCGTATCTTCCAATAAAGGCCGTACATACCTGTAGCTTAGACATGTTTAGACAAAGTAAGAGTACTTTCATGCAGTTGGAATTACACGAGTGTTTGCTACTTTATAGCTCCATGTGTCTACTTTTGCCCATTTCGATTGGAAAACATCTTATTCTGTTCAACAGAGTCCCCTAAAATGAAACTTCCATCCATTTGTAATCACTGCTGGGCTGCACGGTATCTCTTCACTTTGGGTAGTGAATCCATCCCTGATCAGGAAACAGCCCCAGCCAAACCCACCTGACTTCAATACCATACCATTCCAGAATATTCCAGAATATTCTTAGATGCAGGAACAAAAAATGCATGAACCCAAACCCTGTGTTCTCTGGACTAAAAGCTGCAAAGAAGACAAAGGTAAACAATATTGGATCTCAGACTAGAATCTGGGAGGGCCAAGGTTAATGCTTACGGTGAGTGTTTAACAAGAGAGGAAAAACGATTGACACATAATAAGTATCCTCACCGGCAAGTTTGAGTACGACCACGGGTCTCATGTGGTTGGCATCCTTCCAGCAATAGTTGACCGATTCTACGAGGTCATGACCTCTGAGCTGATTGGCCAGGTATGCGCAGTACAGCGCCCTCTTGTGGTGATATCGGAAGTTCAGGTAGTCTTTGGGTTGTCGGCAAGCCTACAACACAAGCAGCAGGTAAAAAGAAACATTTAAGAAGGAGAAAATATAAAAATGAGTATTACCCTGCAAAGTACGAGAAGTCTGATCAAGGTAATAGCAGTTGCTGATCTAAAGAAGGAAGAATCCTTTGCCAGTGAGCTAAACACTACAGGCTGCCTTCTGATTTCTGATGTGATCCCCTCCGAGCGGAACAAAAGAGGGTGTGGTTTTTTGGTACTCACTGGAAAGGCCTGCCATGAGGCACGCAAGTATATGCGCATTTGACGTGGAGCATGCTGAGTACGCGTAACTAATTTAGTCCGGCATGTATGGTCTTTGCGTACACACAGAAAGTGTGCAAGAACCTGCTTGTAAACACCTGTCTTTCTTTTCACCGATTGGGGAGCGCTTCAGCACGGGGCGAATATGAGTCACTAACTTTCAACCAACCGGCTAACAAAAAAATGTACAATTTGGGAATGCGCAGGCTGCATTAATGTAGGCCATGACAGCCCAGTTGGTGGTGCTAAGCTTTCATGATGTCACTATTCAAAACCTCGATCTTCTAAATCATTCTGTATCATCCACAGATTTCTGTTCATTTGCTCGGATTCCCTTTTGAATGTTCTCAATTAAAAAAGAACACAATTGCCTGTGTGGTAGGACACTGGCGCAGCAATCCGCAGGTTGTTAATGTAGGTTCGAATCCCGCACTTCTCAATGTTGCTTTGCTTTGACAAATTCCATTGTAAATGCATATTGACCTGGGGCATCTCCACTGCCAAGTCGATACTGAGGTCAGGCTGGGTCAGTATGTCCAATAGGAAGCTCCCAACCACTTTCACCGAAGCTGGCTTGTGGAATGACATCTGACCTCTGACCTGCGAGCGGTCCCAGGATGTTGGGCACTTGACATCATTTGGAAGCCAAGATGGATCAGTTATCTGTGCACAAGAAAACAAACTGCATTTCAAGACCCAACAAGCATTGAAAACCACATTCAAACAAAATTTGGGACAGGTCATTAGTAATGTCAGATAAGGGAGTAGTCTCCATTGAATAGTTTCCATATAAAGTCAGCATGTATACGAGTGAAATAAAGGTATGAGCTGTCTAGTCTTGGGCTGTTTTTTTCAAATCGTAGCCCTATCTTCAACTCAAGATCGAGAAACATTTCCAGACATTTACTGTTGGAGCAAAACGAAAGCCCCTCAAGCTTAGGCCTATTGGCAGACAGTTTGATACTTCTGTGGTAGCATCCTAGCCCTAACAGCCTTCAATCCTCCCATTTCAATAGGATTTGACATACACCCTAGGGGGATAGGGCTCAATTCATGGGGGACTCAATTCATGATAAAGCCTGAGGTTAACGTTATGGGTTGGAAAAGTTGGTAGCGGATCCAACTGGGAGAGGGGTCTACTGGACCAGCACACATGCCCCTCTATTTTCAATTTTTCTTTTTTACTTTTAAATATACTTTTTTTATACTTTTACATATTCATATTTTTCCTTCTGCTCTAAACTGATAATTCAGTAACTTCAAAGGACAGAAACAATTGATAAAAACATGCCCTGCTTGTATGAATGGGTTTCATCAATATCTAAGGCATCCTCTTTTCTATATGTGTGTCACTAGTGGGTGCCGCCCTTTTTTGGTAGATGCTGGATCCACCCCCTGAAACTCCCCTTGGATCTTCAAGAATGGCCTGTGGTATACACCATACCTCGTCTACCTCCTGCGATGGCAGGCTTGTCAGGATATCGTTCAGCTCCTGCAGGCTCTTTGTGATGAGTTGCTTCTTTGTCTCCTTGACCCGTACTTCACCGATCAACTCTTCCATCTGATAATGGATGCACACCAGGGGTTGAATATCAAATAAAATAATATCAAACTATCACCTAACAGTCGCGGTGAAAAGTTTACATTGACTTAGACCGAAACTATTTTATCACAATTTAAGATTTCATACCAATCACTGGCGATCAATCCTGATCAATTACAACATCTACAAGTAATACATCGGAAACACGGCTTTAGTTTTGAACACAAACAAGATGTCCTGATGAGCAGCAGAAAAGAGAGTGGTTTTCCGAGCATGCGAAGTCTTTAAAAGATAAAATTTGCAATCAAACATTTTTGAGTGGAAGCATGGGCAAATGTACATTTTCAATCACAGTGGTACATTTCACCTGCGCGAGTTCAGACGTTTAATGTTAATGTACCTGCATACGGAACAGGTTGGACCGATACAAATTTTCTGTTTCTCTCAGTGTGTTCAGCTCCTCATTAGTTGGTGGCTTGTACAGTGCTCCTTTACTCAATTTGGCCCTCTTGAGGGGCGGAGATGATGGCTTGGTAGGAGGGGAAGCCATGCTACTGGCGTGATATCTTGATGATCTACAAAAAACAAGCAAACAAATAAACATCCCATCAAACAGAACAAAATAAACAAAAAACCAAACAAGTGTGCCTGAAGTACTATGTGAAAGTACTTCACACAAATACATGTTAAGACACATCTAATACACGGACTGAGAGATAAGATACCACATGTACCAATGGGCTCTCCCAAAACTTGGGCAGCAGTTAGATATGTCTTGACATGGAACAACCGTCGAGACGATGAGGGGGTCAAGTGACGTAATGTTCAATGACCTTATTTTAAAGATGGCGACTGCGAGAGCAAGCCCGTGAGACTGAATGTGTGAAAGCAAAAAGACTGGAAAATACCAAAACGTGAGTGAAATCATTCAATAAATGGCGCTAATAAAGCGGAGAGGCTAAGGATCATTTCTGTGTGCAAAAAAAAATTGGGGCTACGATTATAAGACGGTGCGCCGAACTTTTTCACTATGCCGACACGCAAATTGCATATAGGGATGTGTGGCTAAGGATGGAGCAGTAGCGAGAGTCCGTGCCACGCTAGTGGGGCTAGTCACGCCCCAACTACAGTGTCTGTCAAAAACTGTAGTGCTGCAGTTGGGCTGGCCCAACTATAAATTGTTGACCAATTTCTATAGAAAATTTCTCGACCACGTCAACTTTATCCAAGTTTATGCATCTCACACAGGACACAATTTGTCTAAACATGGCACTTCATCTATGACATGACATTGTAAACAATGTGACTTTGGCACATGCTGGGCACATGCACACTGGACTTTGCCGAATCAATGCCGGAGTTGGGGCACAACACTTACCAAATTGTAGGTTGGGAGCAAAGACAAAGTGGTAAAACACTAACAGCGCAAAATGGGTGCAGTGATTGAAAAGCTTGAACAGCATCTTATTAAAGTAGTAGGCCCTAAGCCTGGTAGTAACAACAAATCAATATGCCAATATGCACACCGCGCCGTACTGCTGCACACGCTTTCACCACGTGTTGACGTTCACGTTCGTCGTGTCAGCAGTGCACGGGGGTACCGGGTCATGCCAATCGCACTAGTCGCAGGGCAGTCGCAAAATAACGAATAGCAAAAAGCACATAAATTTATCGATAGTACTTACCTTCTCAATAAAAATCAACTTAACGCAGCTCATTTAACCCTCACACTATTAAACCACAGAGCAAAGACACAGATGACCATCAGCTCCGGCCAAGCGAACGTAGTCGACAACAGACCTTGCCCGCGGCATGATTTCACCTTACTATAATTACGGCGGCGAAATACCGTACACATAGCAGTGTGATGGCCGATTTACGACACATAACTCAGCCTGAAGTCAAATTTATTCTTTATAATGAATGGTATGTAGATTTCTCATCTTACCCAAACATTGCCAACTATTTGTTCTTGCTGCCAGAGTATTCAGGAATTCTATACATAGCTTGAAATACAGATCAATCGAGGCTGTTATTTACTTTAGTTCAAGTAATATATTTGAGGATACAGTGCAGTCTAATTTTTGTGATTTTACCGAAGGTGTCACCAACTTCATCAGATCATTTTTTTATTTACGCCTGGTGTGAACTTTTTGATCGCTTTGTGGGGATTTTTTAAAACTCAACGTCGTCTTGGTTGCAGGCTTCACCCCTTTTTTTACTACCCCTGACTTCGGAAGTTGTTACCTCAGTAATAAGTATTTGAAAACGGCCATGCAGTCAACCTTAAAGGGATAATGATCTGTCCTGATTGCGGTACATGTAATAAGTGAATAATTAATAACAAATAGACATATGGAATTAAATCTGCATCAACGTTTTTTGAACACAGTCTGTAAATTTATCTTCGGAAATCAATAAAGTGTCAATAATGGATTGGAGAAGATTTCACTCCTTGTTTCAAAAAGAAATTAAACATAAAAAAACGAACATTTTTTCTTTTTATGGAAAGTGGATCCTTTGAGTGTACCAGAAAAATACAAATTAGACTGATTAAAATCAGTATTAGCCTTAAGCTACTTGGTAGATTTTTTTTCATACCAAACAGAGCCTAGCTTTAGCTCATATTTGATTCGTCTTTGTCAAGACGTTGTTGTTTTGTTGATAAGCAAGAGGGCGCTCACAAGACGAATACTGGAACGCACGAACCACAACTAGCCACGCGTTCAAGTTGTGGTTCGTGCACAGACCACTGACCTACATTATAGTAGAGATCAGTGCTACCGTGACAGCTGAGAGTACGAGTGGTTCGTCTTGTGACCGCCCTCTCGCGTTTCAACAACACAACGACGTCTTGACCAAGACTCGTATTATGTAGGTCTACTCACTCATCTTTCATGCCATAATTGAATTAAAAACAGTCTCATCACTTGTAATCGTTTTAGCTTAAACAGAGAAGTGCTAATATCATAATCCAACTTTTTGGGCTAAATATCTTCTCTGCTGATGTTGTGGGCGTGACAGGGGGACGGGCGTTGCTGCCCCCGGAAAATGAAACGAAATAAAAGAAAAAGAGAACAGGAAATGGAAATCACAAATTCACTTGAAAAAGTTCCCAAATGCACCCCTCCCAATGTTAACTGCTCATAAGTTCTTAGCTCTTGAGTACTCAGCCCCCCCGAAAATTCATTCCTCTTAGGAAAAAAAATGGTTTGTCCTTTCCTTGGAAAAAAATTCTGGCGACGCCCAATGACTGATTGCCCACGTGTTGATCATCGGCCGTTGTAATCAGAGCGACGTTTGGGACCGTAGAAATAGCGTTGTGCGGGTAAACAATTATATTTAAAGATGGCGGCGCCCTGTGTGTTAGTTGCCAGTTGTTGTTCATTGGAGACTTCGCATATTATAAAGCGTGAGTTCTTCATCAAATTTGTCCCTGATCTCATAAAATAACAGTGGCTGTCAATATTTGCAAATAATAATGCAACTTTGTTCACTCTATTTACATGATTTAAATTTATACATATCACCTTGGGCATTATCATGATAATATTATTGGAGCCTAGGCTAGGTCCACCACACACAGCGCGCCCGCGGTCTCGAAACGCTACCCATAAAACTATAAAATTGCACGTGCGGGGAAAATTTCCATGTGAGGCATGTGTTTCAAAACACTTTCGCGATTGGAAAATCAGCCCGAAACGTCCAAATTTTAATATGTAAGAATAGTTTGATGTTCGGAGAAAACAATATTAACGGCTGTTTTTAACTCGATTTTGTAGCATTGTAAAGAATGTACTTAGTGTAGCTAATATCTTGCCATGCTTGCTGGTCACTTCAACCATGTCAACATGGTCAAGCGAATGGGATAGCTTGTGTGTCTGTGTTTTGATAAAAATTTTTGCTAGAAGCTACAATTCTGCGCACTAACTGCATGTAACTTCAAATTTTTAAAGGTAGGCCTCTTAGGCCTAGACATACTTGTCAGAAATTGCTGAATGGTTCTCAGTCTTAAAAATTAAAATCCTCCAAGCCACTAATTATAAATATAAAAGAAACATTTGATAGACATCAGTATTTATTTAAAAAAAAATAAATATCAAAAAAGAAGATTGCGTTCTGTATATTTATTTCACATAAATCATGTTTTCATCGTTGTTACTGAATATTAAACCAACAGAAATTCTCGGAACAGAAGAGCTGCCTCCTGCGTCGCCCATTATAGAAGACATCGTGGGATACCCGTGGTCCATAGAAAACAAATACTACACCGCACAGGTTGAGATCTGCAGCACACCATCAAAGACAATTGGCGATGCTGAATTTGCTGAAAGACTTGAAGCTGTTATCATCTTGTGTGATGACAAGGTATAAAAAGTTCACTTGGGGAGGTATTTAAGATGCTAATAATTAATGAGCGTGACTGAGAGAGGACGCAATTTTCCTAACATCAGAGGCTTCTTTGGTTAGAACTGCACTTCACTGGTTCACGAACAACTATGAAATGTATGCATTACGGTTTTATACAGCAAAATAAGTACCAATGACGAACATGGCTCTTTTGAACCAATGAGGGGGTGCTTCTGCTCAAGGCGAATTCTAGACTGAGTCCGGTATTCACACCATGGAATTAGGCTATAAAACTGACTAAGGGGTAGTGTCAATGCAATGCTAGCATTCATTACTGTATAGGAGAGCACTGATATCTGAGAAACCACCTGCACAGAGGTATTATGTCTTGCAAGGAAGCATGAATGAGATCCTTATCCATGTTGATGGAACCCGATTGAGGTAGTGGATAATGTATCCTGAATCATTATCTATGCAAAATGTCCGAAGCTACTTTAAGTCACTTATTGTACATGTAGATGTCAGAGTTGATGCAAACGTCTCAAACTTGTAAAATGTATTTAGAATTGTGACATTATACTGCTAGCTGCCTTCCTTAGTTGATTTTTGCAAAACTGTTGTTGGACTTTTCATATCAGATGAAAATGGTGAAATTGTTATTTTTTGGCCATTCTCAATTGCAGACCAGCAGTTTTGAATCAGTCAAGCAATGGATGCCATTCATAGAACAGTTATCCCCGTCAACTCAGATATTGGCTTGTCAACAGTTTACTCGGAATGGAGGTAGGTGAAAGGTCAAGATGAAATGATCAAACTCAGTACTTTTTCTACCGATACTTTTATGGATGATGGAACCACCCTCTCTTATGTGGAAATCTGGAGAAATGCAAATCCTGGTCATTCTTCTGAAGCCCTCCAAAATCTTTTTTATTAAAGCCCAGTTGGTAAAATGTCCAATTTTTCAAGTAATTATAGCCTTGCTCTGCCGTCATCCTCAGTGCTGCAGATGTCCCTTGAAATCTCTTTGTAGGTATTGAAAGAATGGAGAGGGTTAGGGTTTAATAGCAGAAATGGAAAATGGTAACTCCCCTGACCCCGTCCACCTGTCTCAGTTGACTTGCGATCGTTAACTGTTTGCTCCCTCTTGTTACAGAGGTATCAAGACACATGGCTCAGCTGTGGTGCCTGGATAACTCCTTTGAGTTAGTGGAGCTGGAACGAGCTGAAGATGAAGACGAAGAGGACGAAGATGAATGTGAGACTGGGATAAGTTTATTCTTACGAAGTTTGGCAACCTTTGCTCTTTTTAAGTACGAAAAAAAGGAGGAGGCAATATAAAGTTCACAAATGTGCTGGATATCTGTGAGGAGAAATCATATACTCACAATATTTAAATATTAAATATTTATTATAATTTTGAATAGTCTATCAATCAATAAACATTACTTTCATTATGTCAGTTTTATTTAAGTAACAAGTAACAAAGAAAGGTAATAACTAATACTAGAAGGAGTTGTGAAGAAGGCAGGAAAATAAATAGGTAATTATGGAGGCATTTCTGAAGCCCCTGAGTTTTGAAGTGCTTTCAGAATGCTGCATGGCAATATTGATAGCACGTGCAAATTAATTCAAGTCATGGATTTGCAGAGCCCTTGGCCATTTTGAGTGATATTTAATGTGTTTTGATTGTTTGTCTGCCATTTCAATGCAGATGACATTACTGGAGTCAAGCGCATCATCTCTGCCCTACATGCTCACACATGGTCCAATCTGGAGTTGAAAGGTAATCCACTGTCCAAGGCTCGGGGCCCACTTTCATGTGGAAAATACTGCTTAGCGATTTTTATGTGCTGAGTAAAACACAAAGAAAAACAACAGCAGCTAGAGCCTACTCATAAGCCTTGTGGCACAGCATTTTGGGTCAATCACCTGTTTTATTATAACCAAAGTTTGCAGGACCAGTTAACTCCTTTGCTTAGCAGCTGTTTGGAATTTGTCCCAGTTTAACACCAGCAGTGCCGAGGGTTGTCTCTATTGTTTAATACTGTGATGTAGTATACAGTAAGACGTGGTGGACATAGCCAAATTATATCTATTGCGATGATACAATAGCTGTTAGTACATACCGTGGAAATATAAACAGATGTCATTATTGCCTTCATAACGGTTCAGCTACTCCGCTCTGAAATCTCCACCACAAACATCAATTACTCTCATATCCATTTATACTTTCTGTTTTTGTTTTCTTCAATTACTTCATTCTCAGAAAGCAGAGGAATTTTTGGTCGTCTACAATCTGAAATGCTAAACGCAAGCAAACAGCATTCGGATGAAGAATCCACACACAGCAGTGCTGTGAACTCATCACCTGAGCCAAACACCCATACACAACTCAGGACAGACACAGAGCCATCTGCAGTAACAGTTACAACTGACACGGACAGTACCTCACCTGAGAGCAGTGGCCTACCTGCTAATGATGCAGTACATTGTCATACTGCTGGAGAGAAGACCAACCAGCCACCTGGCAGCACAACTGGTGCAGAGTCTAGTTCAGAAGGCAGGGAACAAAGTGGAAATGATAGTGCTTCCTCTGGAAAAGGAGCAGCCTCAATGCAAGACAGAATAGGTAGGAAAACACAAC